>NW_028292569.1:15082651-15682651 GCF_029948245.1 Actinia tenebrosa
TCTACCACGGCGGACACTACTCATGGGTTAAACACATTAGCAGACTATTCTACAGACATACTAAGCACAAAGGCAAAAAGTACTTCTGCGACTGCTGCTTGCTGTCATTTACATCCTTAAATACCCTAAAGAAACACGATGAGATCTGCCGCGGAGTCGAAGAAGTGGCGCAACGGATCCAGATGCCCACCAACAAAGAGCTTTCATACGCAGACCACCAAAAGCAGATGCAAGTGCCTTACGTGATATATGCAGACTTCGAAGCGTTGATAACTAAGGAAGAGCAGAAACGTGGCGCCACGAATAAGGTAGGATTACACGAGATCTGCTCCTTTGGTTACATAGTAGTCAGATCAGACGGTAAAGCAAACCCTCCTGTGATTTACCGAGGTAAGAACGCAGCTAATGAGTTTCTAGAAGCATTGCGAGAAGAGGAGGGGGAGATTAGAGAACAATTAAGACGTCCAAAGAAGATGGAATTTACCAAAGAGAACCAGGAGGCTTTTACCAAGGCAAAGAAATGCCACATTTGTCAACATACGCTTCTCCAGTTTGGAAGACGAGCCAAGAAAGCGTGGGATGAAGATGGAAAGTATCTAGGAGAAGCTCATTTTAAATGCGGGAAGTATGCTAAGAAAGGTGAGAAGCCGGGAAAGCCCTCCACGCACTGCATTCACTGCCACAAAGCATTTGTTGAGGATTTCTATGTGGATAAGGTTAGGGATCACTGCCACATCACGGGTAAATACAGAGGAGCGGCTCATTGGAAATGCAATATAAACTTCAAAGTAAATCCAGACATGGAGATTCCGGTGTTCTTTCACAACCTCCGCGGTTACGACTCCCATTTGCTACTACAAGGAACAGACGGCTCCGACGTCAAATGCATACCCAACAACAAAGAGCGCTACATGTCCGTAACTGTGGGTAAGCTAAAGTTCTTAGATTCGCAGCAGTTTATGGCGGACTCCTTAGCAAACCTCGTAAAGTATAACACCAACTTTCCCATTTCCAGTCAATATGGCGCGGAAAGGAAAGGAGTGTACCCATACGAATACATGGACTCCTGGGATCGATTCAAAGAACCCCTACCACCCAAAGATCGCTTCTACAGCACCCTAAACGAGTCCGGCATAAAGGATGAGGAGTACCAGCATGCGTTAGACGTGTGGGAAAAGTACTCCTGTGAGAACATGGGGGACTACCACGACATCTACCTAAGGTCTGACGTAGTGCTGCTCGCAGATGTTTTCCAAAGCTTCAGAAAGATGGCTATGGAATATTACGGATTGGATCCCGCTAATTTCTACACGGCTCCTGGGCTCAGCTGGAGTGCTTTGTTAAAGAAGACAAATGCGCAGTTGGATCTCCTAACGGAGTACGACATGTATCGGTTTATGGAAGACGGTATTCGTGGCGGCGTATGCGGACCCAGCCGACGTTACGCCCGCGCAAACAACCCCTTAGTAGAGCACGACCCAGAGAAACCAACCACATACATTTACTACCTGGATGCGAATAACCTTTATGGTTGGGCAATGTCACAGTACCTACCTGTGAGAGACTTCGAATGGGATCCAGTGAAGCCGATAGACTTCTACATGCAGGTAGGAAAGGAGGAAGACAAGGGTTACGTCTTAGAAGTGGATCTGGAGTACCCAGAGCACCTGCACGACGAACACAATGAGTTCCCCTTAGCACCAGAAGCGATAGAGATACCATTTAAGCAGCTAAGTCCGCTGCAAAAGCAAATGTGCCCTGGTTACAAACCGTACAGGAAACTAACTATGAACCTGATGGATAAGAAGAAGTATGTGGTACATTACCGCAACCTGCAGTTCTACGTGCGACACGGAATGCGCGTAGAGAAGATCCACAGAGTCCTAAAATTCACGCAGGAGCCCTGGATGCGCCCCTACATTGACTTTAACACGCAAAAGCGTACCGCAGCGAAAAATGACTTCGAGAAAAATCTCTTCAAACTGATGAACAACAGCGTGTTCGGAAAGACAATGGAGAACATCCGCAAGCGCGTAAGCGTAAAAATAGTCAGCACCAAAGAGGAAGCAGAAGCATACGTGTCACAGCCAGGCTTCGTTAGATACGTAGAAATGCTGAACTTCTACGTGATTCACATGAAAAGGGCAAACCTCTTACTAAACAAGCCCGTTTACACAGGCTTTACGGTGCTGGATCTATCGAAGCTGCTTATGTACGAGTTCTACTACGATAAGCTTAAGCCAAAGTACGGAGACCGCTGTCGCCTCCTGTACACAGACACCGACTCCCTAATTCTAGAAGTGCAGACGGAAGACATTTACGAAGACTGCGTTCCCGACATCGATGAGTACGACACCAGCGATTACCCACGCGATCACTTTCTTTACTCCCCTAAAAACAAGAAAGTAATCGGGAAAATGAAGGATGAGATGAAAGGAAAACCCATCGTGGAATACGTGGGTCTGAAACCAAAGATGTACAGCGTGCTAAAGTTAGACGGCGTAGAAAAGAAAGCTAAAGGCGTAAAAAAGTATGTGGTTAAGAAGGACATTACGCACGAGTCCTACCTCAACGTATTACGAACACGCAAGGAACAGCGGCATAAGATGAACAGCCTGCGCAGCTATGGTCATCAGATACATAACGTCACGCAGGAGAAGGTGTCACTGTCTGCATTTGACGGTAAGCGATGGATGTGTGATGACGGAGTGCATACGATAGCATTCGGACATCACACGATAAGCAGTTCTTCCATGACGAACCCACGTGTGGGGCCATCGTGAAGATAATACAAGATGGGCTGACCCTTCTTAGCTATCGCACTTCGGATCTGGTAAGTTTCCAAAGACCAATTAGGATCCGTAGCTCTTTTGGATCCTCCTTCTAATTCACCCGGCTCATAGAGATATCGAACCGTGACATTACCTAATTTCTTTTCATGGGGGAAGACCGCCCTCGAACTTCTGATGAAGGACTTATGTTCCACGTGCTTCTTTTTTATGGCATCCTTGGGTTTCATTCCCGTAGCCCTGGCCGCCTCGTTGTTCAAAGCCGCGACGACCTGGGGGAGCCTCTGAGTCCATTCCCTGTTGCGTTTGGAGGGATCTTCCAGCTCTTTCCAATACTGGTACCCAAAGAGACGCTCGGCCAGGGTCTTATTGAATCTTTCGACAATGCTCTGACCCCTGTGGTACTCGGCTTCGGCTCTCCTAATCTTAGTGTCGTGGTCTTTCAGGGTCTTAGTAACCACGCCCATAAACTCCGTCCCCGCATCCACTTGCAGCAGCTTAGGCCATTTCAAGACGCGCTTATAAATCCTACCTAGGGCTTCTGCGACTTCCCCAGAATCCTTGCTGGTTATGGGTTCGGCGTCCTTGTATCTGCTTGCGATATCAACTACGGTCAAAGCGTATCTATAGGTCTTTCTTCTCACCTTATCGTGCGGTAAGAAAAGCAAATCCGCCTGATGAACTTCATTGGGGGTATTTACGGTGAAGCTGGGCCTGGGAATGTACTTAGGCACGGGAAGATAAACCTGCCAGAGGGTTTGTTTTTTCAACCAGTTCTTAGCCGTTTCGTCTGATACCCTGGCCGCGGTCGCGAGTTTCTTGATAGCTGACGCTCCTCTCCAATAGCCTTCAGGTCCATAGTAAATCCTTTTGAGTTTGTCCTCTACGCGGCCCATTATATGAATTCCAAAACAAGATTGATCTTACGTCCGTTAAAATCCACCGTCTTTCCGTCCACTTTGATGGTGATGTTTATGCTTTCTACCAAATGAGACAAGTCATAGCACAAAGAAATGGGAGTGTATTCTACTGGGTCAAATGGATTACCTTTGGGCAGAAACTTGGACATAAGAGAAGACTTTTCTCCATTGTTGTAACTATGGACCAAGTCGCAATAGACTTCGTAAGAGGATGCGACTTTCCATTTTACGTCAAGTTGACCATTGATCGTGGTACTAGTAAGGCCCAGGAGTTCTACCAATGGACTGCCCTTTAAATTAGCGCTTCCACTATTTTTCTTGAATGTCATTTCATGGGGCAATCCTGTGGTAAGAGTGTATCCATGCTTCGCTAGCTCCTTAGCCAGTGTTATTGGGGTGTAATGGGAATCTGGTATTTTTGGTTTGGTGCCGGAAGTTCCGATGACAAAGCCATTAATTAAATTATACCAAGAATTATACAAAGAGCAACTAACCAGCCGAACCTTACAGGCTTTGATGGGGGGATTCAGATAAGTGGTAAAGTTATTCTTGTCGCTTTCCAAAAAGACGATCATATATTACAGGGGACAAGTCCCCTTCGTTAGAGCAGATACGCCAAGGCTACGCCTCCCGCCAGCCCTGCAACTCCCACGAATACCAACTCGCTATCTTTTTGTTTCTTAGAAGGCTGGTAGTAATTCTTAAACTGAGGCTTTCTCAACCCCGTTAATGCCGCGGGGTGTGCTTGTGCATAGAGCTTAAAGGCGTAGTCTGTATTTTCAAAGTTCTTATCCGCCTGCATTTTGTCTTGGTAGTTCTTGTCCAACCAATCCCTGTAAGCTTGCCTTTTTTCATTCCAAGCCGCCACGTCCCTTTGATATTTCTCCAGCGCTAAGTCGTGTCTCTTCCTCTCAGCGGCTAAATCTCCGCTTTTGTCGCCTCTAACTAATCTATCTAAATATTGACCACCATAATTAGCTCCAGTGAATGCTAAAGCTGCAATGACTCCACCTGCGACTAAGCTAGCCATTATATATTACGCCGTAGGCAGGTACTTTTCCTTTCGTAGGTAATCCTTTAGCATGATAGCCCCGCCAACGGCAGCGGTCATCTTAGCAAAATTAGCGAAGCTCTTGCTTGGGTCTTCAGTAAAGTCTTCTTTGAGCACTTTCTTACCTACCCAACCAATACCCGCAACGATGGAAGTAATGATAGCTGCTTCTTCAACAGTTTTCAACAACGCGGTTGACATTATATTACAAAGCGAGAAGGTTATTACTCCATTTCAGGGATCTTACTTTTTCTAACCTCCACAGGTGTGTGATACGTTGGTGGTTCTACCTTTTTCGTTACCCGCCATTGTAAGTAAAAGCTGCCTGCTGCTATAGCGACTCCTAACGCGCCAATGACGTACCCAGGATTAATGAAGGATTCCTCTTCCTCCACCTTTTCTTCTTTCTTTGCTTTGTTCTTCCTGTTCATCTCCGCGAGCTTCTTACCGGCAGCAACTCTGCCTGGAGATTTAGCCTTGGTGATTCGTTGCTCCTCTACTTGAGGGGTTTCCTCCGCCTTCGATTCAGCTTCACTCATTTATATCTAAGGACTTGAAGGAATTGATAAGTACTTAACTAGGTACTTGAGGCGACCTGGGTAATTCCCGCGAATGACTTGACTAAGTACTTGATAAGTCACTTGCAGGTACTTGACTAGGTACCTCAGCAAGTGCCACCTTGAATACCTTTTCGACTTCTCTGTCCTTCTTGAAGTCCTTCCAAGATGTTCCGAAGGAACCTAGTACCTCCTTCAAGTCGACATGCTGAGCTACGTGAAGTGCCGCAGAGGCGACTGCCATTAACTTACCGCACTTCAAAGACAACCACCCACAGGTTATCTTAAGTTCTTGGGCGATGACATAGTCATCTCTTATGTCCTTCTGTAGTTGCTCCACGTCGTCTATGGGCAGTGCAAGTCCAAGCAATTTAGTCGCAAGTCGGATAGCGGAGTCTGCTACGGCGTCCGTGGTCTTACTTGCGAGGGCAGCCTCGTACCTCTTATGGAACTTCTTAACCTCCTCTTCTGACAACTTATTAACCTGCTCATGGGTAAGTTCCTTACCAATCATTTCTTTGCACTTCCCAGAAGACACAAGGATGTTAAGTTGTTCCTTGAGGTTACTTTCATCTAACTGTGTGGGGACTTCATCTATCAACTGCTCAATGTCCATATACATTAGGAATCATAGATTCCAACCTCGTACGGAAACCTCAAAGAGAAGATCATCTTGGAATGTTGGTGCGTCTTTAAATGCCGCATGTATTCATGCAACTGTTCCTTGCTTATCTCACCACCGTAGTCGCTTAAGATGGTTTCCAGATCAGACTTACTGGGTGTATAAAATACTACGAGAGAGCCTATGTTTTCCCTAAAGGGTTTAGAGACACTGGTAAGCTGCTGGGAAAGCAACCAAACGCTGATATTGTCGTGTCTGCCGCTGAAAGCGAGCTTCACTAATTCGGAGGTGCGTCTTTTTACGTCGTCCCCGCAGGCGATGTCATCCAGTATGAGGAGTGTCTGCGTATCTTTAGGGAATTGCTTGTGCCAGAACTTCAAATGGCTGGATAACTCGTTAGGGTCTAAAATATCTACGAAGAAGTCGTCATCTTTCACTCCTATACCCGCCCAGGTGCGGTTATTCACGTAGGTGGGGCATAATAGCACTATGTAGTCGAAGCGGTATCTAAAGGGTCCTAATAGCTGCTCCACGATGAACTGGGTCTTTCCGCAGCCGGTGGGTCCTACTATCAGAGCGTTACAAGGCATGTGATCTGGGTTCATATATAGATGGAACCAGTGGAAGCAATGCAAAGAATTGTCGCCGACGCAAAGGATAAAAGAGATACCATAGAAATGCAAAGGGAAGAGATAGACCGGTTAAAAGAGCGCGTGCAGGAATTGTACGATGAAATGTGCGGTCTGAAGCGCGCGGAACGGTTTGGCGCGCTGATAACTATGGCAACGTGGGCTAAGGAGTCCATTAAGGACTTCATTCGATATCCCCCATGAATATATGGATTACGTTTGTATGGAGTGTGGACAAGCATTCGAAACCCAAAGTGAGTTAAACAATCACTTAGATTGGCTGTAAGACCTTCGATATATGGACTGCATTACATGTGAAATACCTACTGACTGCATTTTCCCTCCTAAGGAGCCTACTGCACCATCCGACATAGTCGCAACGCCATGTAAAGAATACACCTGCCGTCATTGTAACGAGGTATTCGTTGAAGAATCCTTCGTTGGACATTGGTGTTATGCAGACCCCAAGGCTAAGAGGACCTTCGCCGATTCTACGAAGACTAAAAACATCCCTTAGAGGCTTGCAACGGGCTTCGAAATAGGGGTTTCAAATGTTGACAAAAATGTCAAAATATAAATGAGATATATGGACTGTCAAAGTTGTCTTAAAAGATTTAGCAGCAAGCGAAGAATGCAGCAACACGTAAACAGACGTACTTGCATCATCTGTAAGAATTGTGGTAGATCGTTTCCACAGGGGTTACACGAACACTTAAAGAGAGGCGTGTGTATTAATAACCGCCAATGTAGTTTCTGTGATAAGGTATTCAGCAGCATACAACGCCTTCAGACGCATAAAAGAAGGCATGAAATATCTTATAGACTCCTTTCGAGGGAATATAGACTGGGAGACATCGAATGTTGGAATTGCAGTGGTCCCTTAGACGAATGTAAACATAAAGAAGAATACCTAAAGAAATGCATAGATAGGTATAAAGCATTGTTACGGCTGTTTCCTTCCTTCGAAAGAACTGAAGGAGTTCCATGGACCAACAGAGAATATTGGACTGACGTTTGTTATGGCTGTAAGTGCGTCAGGGAGTCAGAAGGACATATTTCGTACTGTATTTGACATTTATGTCAACATTTGAGACCCCCTGTTTGGGAGAGCCTTGCAATATTCAACTCATATACCATGCTACCTTACATCGCCGCATTCACAGGTGGAGCCCTGATATACGCCTTTGCCGCTCGAATGATTGAAAAAAAGAAGGCAGACATAGCAACTGAGTACTTGTCCGCCTATGAAGAGGATTAATCGCACAGTGGATTCACCTCCGTTTGACGTTCGATGTCGAACTTCCATCGACCGTTCACCTTACCATGGCTGCGTAGGTGTGTGTATTCTTCACCTTGCAGTATGTATCTAACGCAGTCAGGCGCCCAAAGACTGTATTCCTGACCCTCGCGTTCCAAGACTAACCTTAAACGGTCGATGTCTTCGAACACGACGTAATTTTTTATTCGGTATGCAACGCCTTGCAGCAAGTCTCGCCAGTGTATTTGTTCAAGAATCATTATACCTATGGAATATTTTAAGATGCGTGCTTAAGGTGTTGGGGTCTTTGAAAGCCTTTACACACCAAGGGCAAGGGATACGTACGTCAGCCATGTACTCGGCTATTTCCCTGGTCAGCATATCGTAATCGTTGCTTACGATGGTCAGGTAGCCATTCTCTTCGAATCTTTCCAACATTACCTTTTGTTTGTCGGATAAGACTCCGTTGCCTTTAGGTGTCTTCAGTTCGATGCACAGCCCATTATATTTTTTATGACTGTTGAGAATCAACAGGTCGGGTTGCCCTGCCTGGTAGCCCTTCTGCCAGCATTTAATGCGCTTATTTGAGGTGTCTTGCAGTTCTCCTAAGCCAGGGACTATGATTGCATATGGGTAGAACCTGCGAACGTTGTATACGACCCGATTATGTAGGTCAGACTCGGTCTCTATTTTAAACTTCATCTTATTTGGGCTATTGAAGCGCTTCTCCAGCTCGTAGTTACCATTCTTTCTAAGCGCAGGTAGGACTTCCTCGAAGACCCAGCTACGCAGCTCCACTGCTTTAGGTAGCTTGGAGCTAAATATCAACTCATACAACCCAGGTTCCGAAATGAACACGGATTGTGGGTGGATAGTAGAAGGGGAACGGTTTGGGACCCCTTGCATGTCAACCCATCTTTTCTGGTATTTTTCGGAGACATGATCCCTGATGGCCTTCTTGGTGTTCTCGTAATCTAACGCCGCAGCCACCTCCTTTGCTTTGAAATACAATTGGTCGCCTTGCACTAGGCATTGCAGTTTGGTGTCGTCGTTTTCAAATACGCGAAGCATTATATATGTAAGGAATATTCTTTATCCTTTCGCTTGACTCAAGGAACTCGAGTCTAGTAGGCAACGCTTTTTAGCTGATTCATTTCTACACTCAGTTGCGCGTCTGAGACTACGAAGATATATGCGTTGATCTTAGTAGTGTCGCTGGCGTCTTTGGTGCGCTTGATCTCCAACGTAATGCCGTCCTGGGTATTTACCAGCCGCAATCCCTGTCCATGTAGGTCTTCGTCGTTCGTCGTGCGCATGTCGATCCACAGCGCATACTTATCCTTAAAGAATTCCTTTGGGCCAATTTGGTCGCCAAACTTACGCGCGACTTCCCGGTACATGTCCTCGGGCTTTATCCCTTGTGAGTAAACCTTATTAGGCACTCCGTTGATGCTAACACCTACGTTGGTAATGTTAGGATTAAAGAATGCCTCAGAGTCGCGCAATCCTGCCGTGTATGTCTTTGCGAACAACAACATTATCCCTGTAAGGCTGCGCCTGGGAAGGTTAATGCTTTGGTTGATGACCTCTTCGACGTTATTTGTAAAGCTGAACGTCTTGTACATCACGACGTGATCGTAAAGGAAAGCCTTCCCGGAGCTGTATTCCATACCGGCGCTACGTGCTAAGTCTTCGCTGTATACCGTTTCATACTGCAGCTCTAAGTTAGTAACGGAGTATGGGTGGACGGCTGAGGAACTTACGTCCTTTCCCTGTAGGATGTTCGTAGTGTCTGCTAGGGTTACTTCGAACTGCAGCTCGCTTAGCTGCCTTGGGTAGTATGCACCGTGGTTCGTGATAACTTCGAAATCTAATGGAACGACATATTTAGTACCATAAGCCGTCTTTATTTCGTCTTCTCCTGAGGCGCCAGAGGTTGCGCTTCTTACCTTGCGTATGGCATCACTGGCGATTCCCTGCTCTATCCTTTGCGCGCGGTCAAATGCAGTCAACCATAAGTCTTTGTACGTGGTATACAAATCATACCTGTTTAAGTCCAAGAGGGATTCCCCTGCGAACTTCACCCGCATCTTTGAGACAATGTTGCGGCCAAGGTCGTTGACAACGTGACGCGCGTCCGCAGTGCTTGGCTGTATTGCTAGGTCAAACCTTAACGCCAAGGTACCAGGAACTAACACTAGGTTATCCGTTAGGCGGGGCACGCCTACATACAGCGTCTCACCTGGCTTAGCGCTAGAAGGCGTGAATGTAACCCGGTGAAAGGTGCGTTCTGCTTTCAGTCCGCCAACCTGCTTAGGTAATACGTTGGGGTTTAACTTTGAGCTTATCATATATAATGGAAGTAGAAGGAACGGATCTCGACCCTACCACCGAAGAAGGTCAAGTCGACATTAACGACGAAGAATACGACGCATGGACTAAAGGCGCGGAAACCGACCCCCTAATCTACGACATGGCTCTAGAAGACAAGTATGGTAGTAGATGGAAAAGCTTCAAGGCCGCCTTGAATCGCATGTGGCAATCAAAAAACCACGGCAGCCCCGTCCCTGAGTACTTGGAGCTTCAAAACATAGAGCAGCCTGAGGCAGCCGCGCGGGAAACTGTAGAGTGGGCAACGCAAGAGCTAACGCAGCGCTATTCCCACTTCGATGCTGACGACGTAAGGCTCACAGAACGCGGAAACAAAGTCCTCATAAGCGTTCAAGACCTGAGATTTCCTGATAAAGACCGCTGGACAAAACCGCAGCCCCTTTTCGACGACAATGGTGAAGTTAGGGGTGACGTAGCAAGATTAAAAGGCTTCCAGCGTGCCACTAGAAGCATGTTAGAAAGATTGGAAAACATAAATGAAAGGGTTGCGTTAGAAAAACGCGTCGAGGAACTGCAAGAAACGTTGGAAGAAAGGGAGGCAGAATACATGAGGCAAAACCGACTACTTCTCGATGCTCAAAAGAGAGAACTTAACGACAAAACCCAAAGAATAATAGAAATTAGAGGACAAAGAGACAATGCCCTACGCGATAGAGACCAAGCCCAAAGGGCTTTCGACCTCGCCTCACAGGAGCTAGACATAAGCAAGGAAGAAGCTAAAAACTTGCATATCATCATAACCGGCTCTTTAGAGGAACGGCGGCAGTTGGTTGCCGAAATCAACACTAAGGAAGAACAAATCCGGCAAAGAGATCAGGCTATTGAAGACCTGGAGGGGCAAATAGAGCGGCAGCAGGAAATAATCGATGACCAAACTCGCCCCGAAGAGGAGAGGGAAGCAGCTCAAAAGGAGGTGGAGGCCCTTGAAATACGCCTTGCGGAATTGCGGGCTCAAAAGGAAAACCTGGAAAAGGAGCTGGGGCTTACTACCAAGGAAAAAATAAAAAGAGCCCTTTTGAAGTATGGTATTCCGCTGGCGTTTGCGGTCGCTATTTCAAGCGTAGTAGGAGTTATCCTATCCGCGCTTAAGGCTACAGGCGCAGGCGTAAAGAAATTAGGCAATGGGCTGGCGGACTTGGGAAAAAAGATGGCAGCCGGTCTTCCTGGGCTGCTGGGTTCGGTTGTTTCCTTGGCACTTAGGGCCGGCGGAGAACCGCTAAAGTTTGTGGGGAATAACGTTTGGATCTTGGTCGTCGCTATTGGAGTGGTACTCCTGAAGAAGATTCAGGGTTAACCTTATCTGGGTACGTTACTGGGGGCTTATCCTTGTCGGGTACCCGAGGTGTTCTCGGCTTGGGATAAGTAAAGATAGTATTCGCGCCGCCTCGATAATGCGGGACTAACGGCAGCACGCTCATGGTGCTAATGGGTTTGTGGTTCCAGGCGGCATCGTCGTTTTTATACACACCATTTATCACTACATAACCAAAGTTTGATCCGTCGCTGGTAACGTCGTCAGGAAACACCTGCAGCTTAGCATACTTACAGTTAACTACCACGTGAAACGTAACTGGTGTTAGGTTTTCACCGCTAAACTTGTTTGGCTCCATCGAAAAGTGAGCTACTCTCCTATTGCTCGAGGAAGTTCGATAGGGAGTTAAAGGCTCGTTATTCTCATCAACAAGCCTAAACCCCACGTTTGCGCTTACCAACGTACCGACGTTAACGGTGCAAACGACTAACGCAGGACCTCCAACTTCAGCCCACATCCCCACATCGAACCACTCGTGTTTGTTGTAACTCTCTGACCCTAGGTAGTGGAGGTAACGCATTTCGCTTAAATGTGGATTCATATATTTAAAGGCTAAGCACCGTAAGAGTGCTAATTGTCATGTGATTATAAGCCTTATTTCTCTGATCTTCTATGCTATTTATGCAAACGCTCCCGGTGTCGTCTACGCGTATCTGCAGCTTTACCTCCCCATGGCAATCGGCAACCATGTGTAAAGTCCAAACCGATAAATTTTCAGTGCTACTCGTCGGTGGTTCTGCGGAAAAGTGTGCTGGCTCCCTGTTGTTCGTCTTCGCGCGCATTGGCTGTAGTGCGCCGTTAACATCGCAAAATCGAAACCCGATGTTAGCATGACTCGCGGAGCCAAGGCAAATGCTACAAAGGATTAATTTCTTCCCTGAGTAGTTCAAATTCACGGACATGCCCGTGACATCAACCCAAGATGCCTGGGTGTATTTTTTCTCGCCTGCGTAAGTCGTATAAACGCAATCTACTCCAGTTACGTAGGGGTTGTTCATCGCCATATATAATAACTCAGACCAACACCCGCGGCTGCTAAGCTGGCTTTTAGTAAGTTATGGTCGTATTCCTCGGGTATCGTAGGCATAACATGGGCCTTCTTCGATGGTTTCTTAACTACGGGTAGCTTCGCTTCGTGTGACTTTTTTGGCTTCTCTACGAAGTGAGGAATGTTCCTAAGAGTGTCAGAGTTCACGTCGTTCACCCCAAACTTCATATCCTTAGTAGCTCGCTGCAGCTTGTTGTTATAACCCACAACGGAATTGGTGTTAATAACTAAATTACTTGGCATTAACCAACAACCAGGCGACAAAGCGTAATCCAGCCGCACTTTAGACTGC
Organism: Actinia tenebrosa; assembly: GCF_029948245.1. Classification (NCBI taxonomy): domain Eukaryota; kingdom Metazoa; phylum Cnidaria; class Anthozoa; order Actiniaria; family Actiniidae; genus Actinia; species Actinia tenebrosa. The sequence goes on from NW_028292569.1 coordinate 15,095,521, forward strand.
TGCACCGCTAATTGATATCTCTGCACCGATTTAGATATGTCATTTTCTATTATTGCAGACTCAAATAAAGTTAGGAATTCTTGTTGCGTTTCCCGCGAAGCACCTTGGGATCCAACGATGGGGCTGCGGGTATTTACCTGCGCTCCTAAGATGCAGTACACAAATGCTTCAATGCTGCGGTTAATCCTGGCTAGGTTCCTTAAACCTTTTCCTTTCATCAACACGAATGGATCCCAAGTGCCGAGGTAGTTCGATTGGATTCTGGTAATTAATGAATTATTGCTCTTATCACCACCCATATCACCGAACTCTAACTCATTACTTGGGTATTCCTGATGCCCATAATCGGCTGGCTTCTCACCGTTGGCACCCCAAACGTAAACGATGCCAAGGCCATGCGTCTTACCCTCTTTGTAACGAAAGTCTCTTTGCTGTGGTTTGAACTCATTAATTAACCTTTCTAGGGCTGCGGCGTTATATCGATTATTCATTGGATTAAATGCCTTATCTCCCGGTAAAGGTACGTTAAGCTCCTTCAACAACCTCCTTACCGTAAAGGCAACGTGAAACTGCATAATTGGAATGTGAAACATGTCCGCGGCAACACCACAACCTTTAGTGGCAGCCCAGACAGCAAAGTTTAACTGCTGCGGCCAATATCGCATATTGGGTCCTGCTAACCATTCCCTGGCCTCTTTACCCGACGTATGCTTTAACATCGTATCCCCATAGATATTCCTTACTACTACATCAAATGATTGCCTACCCACTGAAATCTTCAGGAACGTTACCATCGTTTCAAAGTCGTTTACACCACCTTCAGCATCGTAAAATGGGTAATCTTCCGTGGTTAACAATAAGTTTCTAGGAAAATTGGGTGCTTTATGCACGGGTGCCTCCTTCGTTATTGGCAAATGCTGTGCCTTTTTCCTCTCCTCATGCGGCTCCAAGTCTGTATTGCTGTACATTCTTTCGCCGTTATAGTAAATCCCATCGGGTCTTCTTTCGAACTTACTAGGGTCTGCATGCGGAAACATCTTCCTAAATGCTCTCCAGTTGGCATAATCCCTGTTGTCGTGATGTGGCTGCTCCTCAATATCATTCCCAAAAGCGTCGTACATTAGTATATATAATGGATGTTATACCATCGGCGCCTCCACTTTATCCTGAACTTCCTAAGGAGGGTACTAACGAACTAAACGCTGAAAACTTTCGTCTGAATAAAGCGAACTTAATCCTGGCTTACTTGGAAGGGCAGACAAAACACTATGAAAAAGTTAGAAAAAAGTATGCTAGAGCCCGAAGCATATTACATAAAATCGCGATAACTTCCGGGTCCATGTCCGTGGCGTTAACAGGCACTGGCGTTGCTACTTCGCTTACTGGACCGGGAATAATCGTTGGAGTTCCTTTGGCTAGCGTCGGCGCCGTCTGCGGTATTATTTCGGCTGTTACAACAGGCGTTATGAAACAGTTGTCAAGCAAAATATCCAAGCATGACACGACAATAGCTCTGTCAAGGGCTAAAGTAAATACGATCATTGACCTTGTCTCAAAGGCTTTGCGTGACAGAAAGATAGACAACGCAGAATTCTCGCTTATCTTAGCTGAAGAAGACAAATACGAGAAACTAAAGTCGGACATAAGGAATAAAAAAACCATCGTGAAAGATCTTTCCGAGGAATCTCGCAAAAAGATCTACCAAGAAGCGAAAGAAGAGCTTCAAAGAAAGCTTGCTCAGTAAACATCTGCTTTGAAAAGAGCGTGACAGGATTTCGTTTACATATCGAACGACAGTCTGGAAATTACGCGTAATCTTATAGCATAAGATTTATACCATAATACACGGCATGACCTTATTTAGTAAATTATTACGCGTAATATAAATTATTTAGCGAATTATTACGCGTAATATAAATTATTTGCATGACCTTATTTGACGAATTATTACGCGTAATTTCTCATCTTATGCCATAAGATTCACTATCTTCTTGGAATCCATCCTAAGAGGGGGTGGTTGGGGTCGATTTCGTGAAATATTTCGTAGATTACGTCAGGGTAATAAGGAATATCCTTATCCAGCCGACAAAACATCCACTCGGCTTTTGTCATATCAGAAACCTCGGGAATAGACTTACCGGTAATTTCAGACAAAAGATAGGGAATAGCTTTGTAATATTTCCCTAGTTTTAATTTTTTCAATGTCTTCCGTAGGCTTTGTGGGGTTGGCTCTTCTAAATGGTCTATGATTTTCTTCTTTACTTCGTTGTCTAAATATACCGGTCGATAACCTTGGATATGACTCATCCAGTCTCGGAAGTATTTTATTCTTTTGTATGGGGTCTTCTTACGACCTCCATTGGCGTAATATTGCTCTTTGGTAGCATTTGGTACGGCATTACGAATATTTTTACCGCACTCGTAACACTGTGCTGACGTGTCGTCTTCTATTTGCATTTTCTTACCACAACAACTATACTTATTTGGTTTAGTAGGTACAAACTTGGGTTTCAAGCACTTTACACAGAAATCATAAACAAACTCTTTACATTCTTCGCACTCCATATATAGACTAACATATTTGCGCTGTTGCCCCCAACCACACTTGGAGTGGGGATTGTCCGTAGGTGGATTTTTGACACGGGTCTTGCCCGTGTTGAGATTGCGCTGGAACCCCCATTCCCTATACTACTAAATTAAATTAAATTATAATGTACTAGACCTGTAATCCGAAATGATTAGCCAGCTGTCCGTCTGTCCTTGTTTGTATCTTAACTGTTTCCATCTGTTTGTGTGTCTGTCTTCCCTCTCTCTAAATAACTGTATGCTAAATCAATCAGCCACAGCCAGCTGTGAATGGGCTCTCCTTTTCATTGACAGCCTGTTGGGGTAGATCTAGGTGGGGAAGTCTTTGGAGGTTTTTCTGGACCCACTTCACTGCAGTCAGTCATCTAAGCCTGCATTCATAATGTATGGCAGAGGGGGGGGGGGGGGGGGGGGAGCAGGTGAAAATTTGAAATGTCCGTAATAATTCTTAACACCCCCCTTAGAGTCATGCAAAAAATACGATTCCCCCTATAAGCAAGGCTTGTAGCTTCTTCCAAAATTGTGCATCCCCCCATTTTTCTGATAAAAATGTTCCCATCCCCCCCTTTTTCCTACTAAAATTTTCCTGATCCCCCCTCAATTTCACCTGCATGCCCCCCACCCCCCTTCTGCCATGCATTATAGCCTAAATAGCAAATACACTGCACCCTCTGAATAGAAGATAGCTCATAGTACAAAAGCAGCAAGGTCCCTAGCTTAAGAAAAGCAGACCTCCTTTCACTCCCCTGCCCCTCCTTTTACAGGGGAACAGAGGAGCAAAAGGAATTCTGTTTTCTCAGGTTTAAGTTTTCCTTGAGAGTTGTTGCTTTGGGTCTGACCAAACCTCTCATTTCTACCCTTGATCTGCTGCTGACATTATTGTTCTAACTTCCTTTTATTGCTTCTATCGTATTCAATCACCTCTCCCATCCAGCTAAGGGTAAGAGACTCCAGTCTCAAGTAGAGACTGAATTCACATATTTTTCTTTTTAAAAATTTTCAGAATCATGGTTCGTTCATCATCTCATGTAATTCATGGTATGCTTCCAGTAAGCAGTATTTCTACCAGTCCTTACAGCCATGAAGAAGTTGTCCAATTTCTGTCAAGCGTGATTGGCCTGGAGGCTCAACTCAAGCCTATCAAAATATCTGCTGCTCCTGCAGAATTACTGAGAATAGATAAAGTAAGGTAGTCTCTGGGTAAATGAGGGGATTGATGGATGGATGGATGTGAAAGTAGGGAGAGATGGATGGATGGTAGGTGAGATGGATGGATGGTAGGTGAGATGGATGGAAGTGAGGAGGGATGGATGGATGGATGGGTGGGTGGATGGATGGATGGAGAGAGGGAGGGAGGGAGGGAGGGAGAAAGGGAGGGAGGGAGGGAGGGAGGGAGGGAGAAAGGGAGGGAGGGAGGGATGGATGGATGGATGGGAAAGTAAGGAGAGAGGGATGGATGGTAGGTGAGATGGATGGAAATGAGGAGGGAGGATGGATGGGAGGGCAGATGGATGGATGGCTTGGAGGGTAGATGGGTGGATGGATGGGTAGGATGGATGGTTGGGATGGATGGATGGGTAGGGAGAACTGGAAGGATAAATGAATGGCAGGGTAGATGGGGGATGGAGGGCTGGATATGGGTGGATGGATAAATAAATGGATTATTGGTAGATGACAGGACAGGCAATTCGTAATGAAATATAAGTGTATATCCATGAATAAAAATTGAATTGTCAATAACTTCATAGGTATTTCTCAAAGATGAATACAAAGTTGGCCTGCTTTATGTGAAAGAAGGCCAAACAACAGAAGAACAAATCTTCAATAATCAAGAGCACAGCCAAGCATTTGATGACTTCCTGGACTTACTTGGTGAACGAGTAAGATTAAAGGGTTTTAGCGAGTACCGTGGTGGCCTGGACATAAGTAATGACCTAACAGGCACCCACTCTGTGCACGCAAAGAACGGTAACAAACAGGTTATGTTCCATGTGTCCACACTGCTACCATTCGAGAAGAAAGACACCCAGAAAGTAAGTAGTGTCCATTTGAGATTTCATATTAAATGGGATTCCTGTGGTTTAGCTATACGTGTTCCTCGCCCCCTGAACTTGAATGGCTCGCGTTTCTTTTTGTGCTTTTTTTTTCGTGGTAAAAAAGGAAGACAAATATAAATACGCGCAAGATTCCATATGGTTTCTTGGTGCGCGCTATTAGCTCTCGTTCTCGACTAAAGAAACCGATAGAAATAAATCACGCATACTCTTACCTTTAGCTATGAAAGTCAACCCAGTAATCTAGTGTTACCATTTTTGTCTAGTCATAACTTTCCTTAAAGCACAAATCTGCATTATGCAAAGAAAAAAAAAAAAGGAAAAGGCTTAAATGCTGAGTGATGCGCACTAAAAAAAGTAAATTTAAAAGTAGTTTGTTTTACTTCGATAACGTGGAGAGTGGCTGCCCAAATCTTCTGAGGCAGGGGCTCATGTTTAATGCGCTCGAAGGTGCGCCCTTTACCCCCTCTTACTATCACTGCTCCTCTTTACGGATATTTAAAGCTAATTAAAGCTACACAGATGTGCCGGAGTTCAGATGCTTCATATTACTGGGGAATCTAGTCAGCTGGTTTATTCTCTTTCTGGCGTAAATACGTGTGCGCTGGAAGTCGCTGGATAAGTACGAACACTTGCAGAAACCCCGTATTTTCTGGACACGCACTCGTGGCGAAAACGCAAATCTTTCTTAATATCTGTGGACACCTTTATTTAACGGGCATACAGCTGATTGAGTGTCGAACTTTCTTCCGTTATATTTAGGTAAAATTAGCTTCTATTGAGTAGGCACCAGGCAAGGTCCCGAGGATGGTTGCTTAATACAGTCATACCCATGTACCCATTCATTCCTGTTTTTTTATTTCTTCTAGTTACAGAGAAAGAGACACATTGGTAATGATATAGCGTGTGTCGTGTTCTTAGAAGCTGCTCACACACAGTTCGACCCAGAATGCATCAAATCAAACTTCTTACACACGTTCGTCGTGGTCCAAGTTGACGTGTCAACCAATCCAAATAAATATACGGTAATCAGTCAAATAGAGGACTCTAGCTACGTCTTTTTTGATGATGACAATAGAACGCCGCTTGATTCTAATCACATTTTATATATATAGCGGTTTTCGTATGAGTGGGGAACATTCGGTACTAACTAACAGCACGTACGAGGTACGGCGTGCCTCAACATTGAAAGTGGCTTTTCTTAAGAATGGTTATCGTATGAGTGGGAAACATTCGGTGCTGACTTGCAGTACGTACACGGACGGCATGCCGTAACATTCAGCGTACACGGCACAACTTGCCGTAACATTGAAATGGCTTTTCTTAAGAATGGTTATCGTATGAGTGGGAAACATACGGCACTGACCTACAGCGCGTACACGGCACAACTTGCCGTAACATTGAAATGGCTTTTCTTAAGAATAGTTATCATATGAGTGGGAAACATACGGCACTGACTTACAGCGCGTACACGGCACAACTTGCCGTAACATTGAAATGGCTTTCCATTGTCTTTCATTAATTATTCCAATCATCACATAATGCGTAGTTACAGCTACACCGGTAAGATACGGTGCGGCTAAAGGACGGCTACAGATTGATCGTTTCCTACTTTAAACCCTCGAAGCTGTCATGTTTGAGTTTAGATGTTTCAGCGGTTGTCTCCGGAGATTTCTAGAAGCCTAGGTTTTCTTCGGGCTCTTCGTTTTCCTTCTCTTCACAAAACTTAACCCTTTGATTTCTAACTCAAACACGAGAAAAGGATGGTTAGCCATCTGGTCCACTCTTATGCAAAGACTTAAAATATCTTTTCATTTTACTGTAGTATAATACATTTTCATGTTTGCAATCAAATTCCGTCAATCAAAATTACATTTTGGGCTGTGGAAGATACATTGAAAGATATTTCCGTTCCCGCTTTTGCGTTGCAACGGAAATAACTGTTTTCTTCTCAGTAACAGTTTCACACAACTTTTACTCAATATATCTTTTCCTCAAGATTGCACGCTCATCCAAATTTAAGAAACTTATGACGGGCTACGATACCAGAACAGGAGCTTTATAAGGAGAGTTATCATACATTTTTATTAGATTTTTCGATAAGAAGTAATAAGATCGATTATTCTCCTCTTTAAATATAAAACTAGCTTCTCAATTTTACTGAATTTGCGCTTTTTTTATTTCTGTGGCCTGTCAGGATGATTGTATGCGCATGCAACCTTGAGAAAATGATCTATATAAGAAATAGAAATAGCGCTTGCGTGCTGTGTGCAGTTATAAAGCATGCGGGGATGGAAGAACACGAGAGAAGTGTTAGGAGAAGCACGACGCTTAGCAGAATGCTTCTCAACAATTCTAGAGCGTTCTGCCAATCCCCAATTGCACACAGCACAGCAAGCAATTTTCTTATTTCTTTTATAAAATACAAATTATAATGACTGTTATTTTGAATAGGAATGATGCAACTGAAAGCGCGCACGCATGCTGTGTGCTCTCATAAAGAACGTGCTCCCAACTTATAACAGTTACTTATAACAGTTATTTTATAAGGTTTTTAAATTTTTTTCTATTTTTTCCCTTAGGTATCAGTAGTGTCAAGAAAACAAGTTCCTTTTTATGGTCCTTCCCTTGCAGAGAAAAGTACATTTAAAAAAGTAAGGTCCCATTGGCGCGCATCATTTTGTCTGCCTGCTACTAATCTATCTGCATTAGAAAACATTGAACTAATATCTTCTTTCCATTCGAGGGTCCATGCAGAAATGAAAATAAATATTTAAAAAATAAAGTTATTTTTCTCAACGCTTCCAAATCATTCACGTGCAAACGCTTTTCTGCACACTAATTTTCTATCAAGGATTAGAAGCACAGACTGGTCATACTTTCTTTTCATGAGTTGAAAAATGGAAATTTTTTAAAGTTATGAATAATTAAGTCACACGCCCATTTCAGCCCTCCCAATTCATGCGCACGCAAATGTTATTTCACCTTTAGTAAGCACTGAACTCGTGCTATCTTTTCATACAAGGGTCCAGAGCTGAAAAAATGGTTATTGAACAAAGTTATCAACGGAGAAGTTGCTTGTCACAAAGCGCCCAATTTCGCTAAATTGCATGTAAGTACTCATCAAGATATGCTTTCTTCAAGCATCCAGTTTTGTCCGTGAAGTCAAGGATACCTGTCGTTTTTTCTTCCAGCAACGAACTCGGAATCAACTGATGGAAGACTTATTGGAGTCGATCGAGAAGAGTCCTGTAGACACAAGAGAAAAACGGGACCCGTTTCCGTTCAGGTAAAGCGATTTTCAATACCATTACCTTAATGTTACTAAAATGTTATTTTTTCGTGTTACAGTGATGCGCTTTGGAAAAGTTGATGGACTTTCCATAGATTTTGTATTTCTTTGAAATACTTATGGCATAGATGTGTCGCATGGTGAACATTAGGATGCCAAGAGTTTGCGCATTTTGATTGGATTAATATATAGTAATCTTGTGCGCTGTGATTGGTTTAAAGGATACCATCAGTCCCATACTATAACCGTATCTTAGGCTGTATTGCTTTTTTCTGATGTAATTGTTTTTCACGAGTACCTCGTCTTCAAGTCTGCACAAAAGATACATCTTTTGTCATGGTACTCATTTTTGAAGGCACCATCATTCAGTATTTTTTTTGAATCTGTTGTACAGGGATCATGGACGGCGAAGCCAGTCAAGTAGCAGGTGAGTGTAAATAAAATGTCAAATTAATAATGAATTGTTTAGGCTGTTGGCTACCGCTGTCATTGTTATTGTTAATGCTATTGTTGTTGTTAATGCTATTGTTATTGTTAATGCTATTGTTATTGTTAATGCTATTGTTATTGTTAATGCTATTGTTGTTGTTAATGATAATTGTGTTAGTGCTCACCGTGACGTTGGTAGATTTTGTTTAACAGTATTTCACTTGTCTATCTTAAATCAACCCTAAATATTTCAAACTGGTTAGAGCTGTGCTAGGGTCCTACATGGATTGTATTGTGGTTGCCAGAGGCACCCTCACATGCTTTCAGTTCAACCCCTTTGAGCTGCACCACTTTTGTACTTGCGGTGGTGATTATAAATTAGTATATGGCGATAACAAGTTTTTTTATCTGTCACACTGATGAGTGTGAGATCAACACCTTATTTAAAAAAGGATTGTAATATATAATACATATAATTTGCAGGTTTTCTGTTTCTTGTCAAGAGAGCTTGCAAGAGACGTTTGAATCAACAGATCAGATGGTCAAGGACTTCAGCTCACTCTTAGGAGAAAAAAGCCAAGTGGCTGATGTTCGCTTCATAGTTGGTAAGCAAGACAACTCGCATTTCTTGGTAGATTTTGTACAACTGGTATATACATGACCCTGGCATCGCATCTTCAGATGAACAAAGTGAAGATTGGACTCACTTGGCTTGCAGCACACTAGCTAATGAACTATGATCAAAGGTCATCTTACTTTGCGCATTTCCAATAAGGGTTCACTCTTTGCATTTAAAATCCTTAGAATGTTATTTTATTGTTAACCCTTCACAGGAAAATCCGAGAAAAAGGCATTTCTTGGAGTCAAAGCAATAATGGCAGCACGAAGCAGGTGAAACTAACTAAGAACTTGTTTTTTGACACACTTTCGCTCGATTACTATCGCCTTTTTTCTAGCTGAACAAAGCTTTTTTTCTTTTGTATTGTTTTGATGTAATCTCATTTATTTATGCATCATTTTACTCAATGTTTGTTGAATGTCTTCAGTGTCTTTCGTAAGCTCCTAGTTGAGGATCAAGCTTCTGATGACTGTCAGAAAAAGATAAGCTCAAATGGCACCACATCACCAACCTCTCCTCGCAATGTTGTCTCGTCATGGAACATCACCAGTTCTAAACTGCCTGGAAGCTCAAGAAGTAAAAAATTCAATTTAAACAAGCACCGCTCGTCAAGTACAGGTGAAGATGATGTTGTCCTTGCTGCATTTTCTGATCTGGAACCGCGGAACCAGAAAAACGGAAAACAAGAAAACAATGCTCAACAGGAGGTGGGTGTTTCTTTGTTTGTATGTTGTTTGCATATTTTGATCAGCCCAGTGGTTGTACGTAGGATATCAATAAAATTGTTTGAAAGTGTTAAGAAAAATTTTATCCTAACTCTGCATGGACTCGTCATCATCCCATAGGAAAAATAAAGAAATATATGGTAGTAGCCTTCCAGTAATTAATTCTAGTCAATATGAAGCACCCTATTTGGGGACATTTCCATTAGATTAGCTAGGTTGTATCACTTTCCCCAGTTTTAGAATATTTTCTGACAATCTTATTTTACACCACATCAGTACATCATTGACGAGTTTGAGCCAGATGTATTTGAAGCATTGTTAAGATATCTTCACACTGGATCTTGCCATATTACATCAAGGATCCTTCCTGGACTGTTGTGTGCTGCTCAGTGCTATGAAATACCTGAAGTAAAGCAAGTCTGTGTAGACAGTATCGAGGAATGTCTTGATGCATCAATGGTAAGGAATCAAGTTGAACTTGCTTGAATTTTTATCTGCTCTTTCTTGGTATTCCAAGACATGCACCTGAACCATGAAGACAAAACAATTGCCAAGGGTAATGAATTTGGAGCTAACACAAAAACCCTACTCAGAATACAATAAAGCTTGCTACATCAAGAAGACCCCTTTTATCATGTAACAACCATGTTGTGTCATTGTGAACCAAGCTCAAGGGGTCATACAGAAATCAATAGCACATATTATGCAGAATTGTCATCATGATGAAGCAGGTTTTGGTTCCATAGGCATGTGCCATTAAAAACGTTGTGTGTTACAATACACATTTCAACAGGGAAACGCATTGAACTGTAACATAGATAATCTAGATATCAACATCATTAATTTTGTTTTCAATTCTGTTTATAGTTTTACACAATGCTGCAGTCAATAGATCAGTACACAAGTTACCCTGAGGTGCAACAAATGATAAGAGACAAGGTACAAACAAAATAATAACAAAATACAAAAGATTTACTTCCTTATTTTATATACTTATACTTTAGACTTGCATAATAGTAGAATGGGTTCGCACCTTTATTTATCTCTTTTCTCACAACAGCCTTTTCTGCTTGCATCCTTTCCCAAGGGCTGCTATGCACAGGGGAATCTTTTTGCCAGCCACTCATTTTACAAATTCTCCATTTAAAAAAAATTATTTTTCCTTCTTTCTAGATTGCTGTGTTCTTAACAGAGGTAGAAATCAAGGAATTAGACATTAGTGCAGTTAGTCTTTTATCAGACAAGAGCTTTAACGTAGTACTCTCAAAACTAAACAAGGTAGGACAGTTGTTGATGCACTCTGTATTTTAACTTTGGGACTTCTAGAACCTTTCTTGGGGATACATATGGGTCTAGTCCACTCCTCCCCCCTATGGGAGGGTATGGGTCTAAGGGGAAGGGGGGTGGGCATAGTCTGTAACTTTTCCTGCAGGTAATGGGAAGAGATAAGCATTCTTTCCATTGGAGGGGACGTGGGGAAAGTGGGGTCCTTCAATCTTTTTTCCATTGGGCGAGGGGAGGGGGGCTAATGCTTCTGGAACTAAAATTTTGGTAATAATTTATTCACTTTTTCATAGGTGAATGAAGTTTCCAAATTTAAAGCGATTGTGGAATGGTCTAAAATATGGAGTAGTAAAATGGGTGAGTTTAAACATTATGGGCAGTTATCATGTGACAATAGATATTATTGATACAATAAATAGATACAAATACAGTTCCTGAAAATATCCATACCCCACCCATGTAGGAAATTTGAAATTCTGGAGGGGAGGGGGTCAGAGAAAGAACAAAATTACAGAGTTTGTATGGAACATAATTGGAAGTCCTGGGGGTATGGGGTTCCTTTTACAATTCCCTCCGACTGTGTTGGGGGTATATGGATATTTTCTGGAAATACACATTTATGATATGATTACTTGTTCAAACAGCTAGCTAGCCACAATTCAATCTTTTCACAATAGTCTGATTACAAAGTGCTTAAAAATGCAATGTCTTTTCATGCAGACAATAGTATGGATGAGATGGCAAAGCAATTAATCTCACAGTTCGTCAATTTAAGTAACATGACACCTACAGATCTTTTAGAGGTAAGAAGTGTGATGTTTTGGCCATCAGCGAAGAAACCGAAAGAGAATGACTGTGATTTTTTTCTGAAAAAGAATGTCATCCCTACCCTAAGCGGGCAAGAGTACCCCCCCCTTCCCCCGGGTGTCCATGCTCATACTCGCTATGTGAAAGTAGCCTGAATAGCAGCCCAGTGGGTTGGGGTGGTGGAGATCCATTTATCTTGCCCCTCCCCCTCTACCCCACCATATAAATTGCAAACAATAAATAAATAATTCACTTAATTGTTCATTGTGTTTGAAATACTTAGGTTGTGCAGCCAAGTGGCCTGGTACCCAATGAGAAACTCATGGTTGTCATGGCAACTAAGGCAGATCCCAGTCTGAGCTCAACGTGTTGATAATCACCTAACAGAAAAATATTCAGAGATATTCTTATTAAGATTTTTATTAAAGAAAAAAAATAGTTGTTTCAATAAGCCTTGTTGGGCATATGGTATCTAATTTAGTGTTCTAGTCACAAGAAGAACTGAAGCATTTATTTCTACTTCTATAAGTAGGGTGGTATAGGATTATTTTTCATAATTTTGACTGTTTTTATTTTCTCAAAACTTGAAATGGCCATTTCCTGAGGCATGATTTCACCATTTGAAAGGTGATTTATATGCCCCCAGGGAACCCCCCCCCCCAGGCCTTTCATCACCCTAGCCTGTAAATATTACGTCTTTCACAGCTTATCTACATGTCAGCTTATTGAAAAAAAAGAACAAATAAAATTCTTATATCTTTAGAATACATAATCTCAGAGAAAGTTAATTTATTCATATATTTTTTACATGTTTATGAAAAAAATCAAATACGCCCGGTATTGTCACATCAATTGTACTACAGGTAAAAAATATTAATTTGTTTGAGGGAAGAGATAACTTATTAGGATATATTATATTAATAGTGAAATTTATTATTCAAGATAGTAGATAGTATTGTCATTTTATACATACTACAGGTGAATAAGAATAATCTCAATGTTTTAAGAAAGAAATATCTTATTAGGACATATCATAGTGAAATTATTATTATTATTAATTCCAAGATACGGTATTGATGGTATTGATAGCTATAAAATTTACTACCATTATCGTTGAAGTGGGACCCACAAAGTTCAATGCGTTGTTTGCTGACTGGCATTTTAATGACTGTCAATCAAAGAATAGCCTGCCACCTGGCCTTTTCTTTTGAAGTCTGTGCTATTTACGAAGAAAGTTCCAGATGTGACGCACACAGGCTATCAAAGAACTACAATAGAAAAGCAATATTTTGAGGGAAATTTTGGACTGAATTAAAGATTTTAGAGAATTAGATTATTTCAGTTCTTTGATTGATGGTCGTTGAAACGCTAGTCGGCAAATAAGACTTTGAACTTTGTGGGTTGCACTTTAACGATAATGGTAGTAAAGCCTGGTGTATATATATGTCAAATTGTGCATCTTTATTAAGGCACTTAATATTAAATGTTTGTTATAACTTAATTTTGACTTTTGAAGTTCATAATTATTATAGCAGTTGAATAAAATAATATCCTAAATGTTTTTTAAAAAGGAAAAATATCTAGAATATATTAGAATCGCATTGGAGTGCTAAAATTTATTATTATTGTTATGATGTTGCTTAGTAAAAGGTATTGCTTATAAATTAGACTGGATAATATTATTATACGTGAGCAACATTCTTAAATTCTTAAATAAAATTTATATTTGAAAGTTTTCGAAAATATTAATAGTGAAATGTCCCTTTTGAGTCTGTACTCTCTTAATATAATTGAATGATATTATATTTTGCCCATGGAGACAATTGTTATAATCTATTTTTCACTATTTTAAATCTATAGTGTAATTCTTATCATTCCCTTTAGTGTTATTTCTTTCTGTGCTAGTAATGATTAGGAAAAAAATTTTATTATCAAAGGAATAACATTGGCCTGAAATGGGAAAAGATGTCCTGGCAAGTGAAATGAAAAATCAATATGCACAAGCGAAAGGGGAAAAAAAATTCCATTGATGTATATGTCATGCCCATTCTAACTTTGTTATTTTCCATCCTCTATATGTTATCAACAGTGAGGACTTAAAATAAAGGTTGATCAGTCGCTAGCCATAATCACGGGCCAAATTAATTTTACATCTAGCATACCTCATTTCTGGCTAAAAGTTACTGGTCAAAATGAGTGGTAATACAAAGATTTGACTGGACGAGTCCCATTTCTGGCCAGACCTTGTCTGATGTCCAGCCATTACTTTAGGCCTGCAGTACATTTTCTAGCTGCTTTTGACTTCTATTGACTTTATCGATAGAAATCTTAAGCTATGGAAGTCCAGACTGTCGTTTACAGCACTGTGAAGGAGGGACCTTCCAGTCATACTCAAAAGAGTTACGGATTTCCTCTTCCTCCTCACATAGCTTGCCAGTTTTTTGTAAACTCTCATATTTACTATACATATCCTGAATACTCTGTTTGTGGCTCACAATGTGGAGATTGTTACAACCACGTGAACGGTACTCTGTGTCAAAGCGTGTGTCATGAAGGCGATGCACTTTTAGTGGTGCCAGCCATGTACCTACGCAAAAGAAATGAACTAATGAATTATAGATGATTATCAAATTAATAAACAACGATGGTGGTGTTTGGGACCGGAAAGTCATATCCTGGTACTTCAGCCAATCCCCTGTGTCTGTGTCTCTGTACAGAGACACTGTTGGCACCGTTAAGAAGGACTGTTGCAGAAGAAGAATCTGATAGGATTGGGAAAAGAAAGACCAACTCACAATTTTTTGCAATGTCAACTCTTTTACCTCCAAATGTCTAGTGGGTAAACATGATGTTTATAAACATTACCACCCTGATGTTAATGTGGCAACAATCTTAACAATTGCCTAAACAGTCTTACAATGCACTGCAATGCCAACTCTATACAGTTTTTCCATCAACTTTTGGAATAGGTATTACAGTATTCGGGAACCACGCCATCTGGTGTTCAGTTCCAACAGTCCCCCTTTGCAACCCCCCACACTCACACACACACAAAACATAATTTGCCCTGATGCATTTCTTACCTACAGAGACATCTTCACTATTGTATAACTGGAAAAACTCCCAGTTCTTGCTAATGAAATTAATTAATTTACTAGACAATATATAGCCGCCACCATTAGCGTAAGGTAGATAGTGGTCACATAACACCCATTTCTTCTCTGCCCATTGACCTCTACGCTTGACGTTAGCATTTCCTCTAAAAAATCCCCAATAAAGTGGATCCTTTGCCTCTTCAGTCTGTCCTTCCAGTTCTGAGAGTACAGCATCTAACCTCACAAAAGAGTCATCATCTGCCTTGAGCACATATGAACAATCTATATGTTGATCAATCCATCTGAAACCTTGTAAGACTTTATTTGTCAGTTCATGATAGCCATCTTTCATGTCTGGAATGATTACTAAATCTTCATAATTGTCGTTTTCTGCTTCAAGCATACCACGTTCTGATCTTGTGAGAGACTTTCCTCCAATGATGAATTTTGCCATGTACTGTCCTGAATTGTCCAGTTTAAGCCACGTATTTCGGATAGCATCTCTTCGTTCTGTCCCTTTGGGTGAAGTAAGTATCATAATGAATAGAAAACTGCTCGTTTTAGGTGGTTTTGTATTATCAGTTTGGTCTTTTTGCGGTTCAAGTTCCTTGAGTTTTGATTCAAACGTCCCTTTGTCAACTGCCTTCTCATCCCGTTGAAATTTCTTGATCTTGTAACGATCTAAATCAGGATCTCCAGTAAGAATAATCACGAGGAATACGACTATTACAAATAAAGCAAACAGAGCTCTCAAGGGTTTAAATAAAGCATATTTCAAAATCAGCCTCCTGCAAGAAACCATGTTTAATTTTTAAACGACGGGCAAAGGGCCTGGGATTTATAAACACAGCAACGTGTTATCAATAATTGAACATTTTCGTATCTTACTGTAAATGAAATTTAAAAAAACAAACATATTAACTACTTTACGGGGTATCAGGGCTCCGTGCTTGACTTTTAAAATCAAATGTAATCATCATAATTTGGAAAAATAAAGAAAGAATTATGTTGCTTGGGCACCCTGTGGAAATGTTTAGAGTTTTGGATTACCTGTGGTTTTTGTTCTTGCCTGGAAATTTAAAGCTGTTTTTTCGTTATTTTAAAATAGCTTTTTATTTGCTTTATATTTATGGTTTAGAACTATGGACCTTGTCGACTACGAGTGTCAGCTTTTGTACAAGCAAGATCTAAAGACGTGGTTTGAAGACAACGATCGAACGAAGAAATTTCCAGAAGAAAATTTGGAGTTTGTGAAAATGGTCCAGCAAAAGTACAAATTCAAGTACGATGAGAATGAAGAATACGATTACAGAGAGAAGTTTAATTTAAATGGCCGTTTTGGACATTTGTTTTTCTCGGAGCCTGACCAGGTTCTGTTTAGCTTTACTGAGTTGGATGGTACGGTTACCCTGTATGAGCGAAGTGTTGAATTTGACAGCAGCGACTCAGTGAACAGCCCCGTCGACTACCAGAAGATATACCTTCAAAACTTGATCAAGGGAAGTAATTATGGAGGAAAAATACTAGCATATTCAAGTGAAGGTCATATTTTTATGATCGACTTGGACACAAGGATTGGAAAACTGGTGGCGATATGGCCTATTGATCCAAAAATTGCACAGGGGGGCTGCTATGGGCTGATGGAGTATAATCCTTACATCAATGCCTCTGTGAACGGAGATTTTTCATTAGTGGCAGCAACAGGTCCCTCAGAGGAAGAAGAAGCAATCCAAATCAGAATCTTCAACTTGAATACCAAGGAGTGCAGCGTGAAGACCCCTAAGTTGAGTGCTGGTTACCGTGATAGTAATTCAGTGATAGAAATTTATATGCTGGCATTCAATCCATATCACTCTGACCTATTATATTTGTCACTTTGTGTCAGAAAATCACAATATCATTCAAGCAAACGAGTGACTGATGGTAACAGTTCTGATGAAGTTGATGATGATGATGGAAATGATGATGACGATGATGATGTAGATAATGATCAGCATTTGGCTTTGGTGTTATTTGAAGTAAGCACTGGAAATGTCTTAGCAGATTTATTTGACGTATCATTGATCCCTTCCCATTTCTTTTATGACACAGTAGAAAGTGTAACATTTTTAAAACAAGGGAGTTTATTAGTGACATATAAAGAATTACCTTCATCCAGCAAGAACATCTTGTTTTTAGATGCTTTTTCTTTAGAAATAATAGGGAGTGTAAATATCACAGGTAATGATGCTGTCGTAGGGAGCCACTTATTGTTATCTTCATGCAATTCGCAGTTTGCCATTTTCAAATGTCAGAATCTCAGTTCTTCTAATGAGCTGAAGTATGACGTCGAAGTCTATAAGGTTCCTGATAATGACTTTTCCCTTAAGAATTTCTGCCGAAAGGTAATACTTGACAAAGTTGATATCAACTATGTTGAAAACTTGAATCTTCCAAGTGTACTAAAAAAATACTTGAAATTGTGAACAGTGGAAAACTGTGGGAATGGAAATGGAACAAAAACATATTTACTATGTAATGAGATGTAAAGCAAACAAAATAACTGTAAATAGGAAAAGGATATTATTTTCAATCCACTCTGGTTTGTGAATTTAGATAAAATATTAAAATGAAATTTATTCTGAAGTTGAAGTGTAAGGATAAGAAAAATTATAGATTAAATGACAGTTCCTCTGTTTGTATATAGTAGTAGTGCACTCACCTCTCTCCTCTGGGGTCTTAGGTTTGAATCTTGAACTCAGCATCACATGTACAAGTGAGTAGAGTTTGTCGTGGGTAGGTCTCTCCCTTAATTTAGGGGATTTTCACCAGATTTTGCCCCTCTTAAACCTAAAACCTAACCTTGAACTAGCCATGCCTTGAATTTGATCAGCTAAAAGTTTGTTGTTCAGGGTTCAATAAAATTTGCAGGTCAGAAGGTGAGAACCAAAGTGGTGCGAAAAATGCACACCCTCCTTCCACCTCCCATTGCAGTGTAACCCTAGTTTAAAGGTAAAGATAAAATACAGCAGATATCCTATGTTGACTATTAACAAGGCTGGTTTAAGTTAAAATCATAATTTGCCACCCTCCATATTTACCCCAACCCGCGCCCCACGTACAACTAATGACCACTCCCAAATTTTTCTTGATGATGTATTTTTGGATTGTGGGTTACCTGTGTTTTATTTACACTGATACCTAGTCTCCATGCTACACGTGGTGCAACTAAATCCACCATGGCTGACATTTAGTTCGTTGTAGACTGTGTTTTTTTTTTTTTTGAGCTAGAATCGAAGGTATAAAACTCATTTCACTTGAATTTAGTCGATTTAAATTGCAAGATGTATCGACTTCCTCCACCGAACTGGAATACGCCTCCAAATCATATAAACGGAGAATTTTTAATGCCGAACGTGGCAGTACCACCACGAGGTCCTTTTGCACCGTTCATGCCAGGGTTTAATCATCATCATACATGGAATCAAGCAGTTGTACCAAGGGCTCCATTTTATAGAGGTTCTACCTTTAATAACAACCAACAGTTTCATCAAAGGCCGCAACAGCAGCAAAGAAACAACGTAAGCAACATCTTATCTCTACATTATTGTAACTATTTTGGTCATTCATCTGATTCAATTTGATGTTTATAATATAATTATACAGCTTCTCATTAATCCCATATAGGTAACTGTCCAATTATTTTCTTAATTGGACAGCATGGAGTCCTATTACATATACTAATCCTAACGCTTCGACTTTCTTAGGTTGAACATAATGATAAAAGAGGTAGAGACGAAGAGAAGTCAGCTCAGGAGTATTCTTGTGATGTTTGTGAAAGAGTTTTTAATACAAAACAGATACTTGATGCTCATCTTGCTACACACGTGG
Source organism: Actinia tenebrosa (assembly GCF_029948245.1). NCBI lineage: Eukaryota > Metazoa > Cnidaria > Anthozoa > Actiniaria > Actiniidae > Actinia > Actinia tenebrosa. The sequence continues at coordinate 15,114,282 of NW_028292569.1, forward strand.
AGGTGAGGTTATAGTGTGTTGATGGTGATGATGATGATGACAGAATGATGATGATATTTTAGTATGTATATGATATTTGAGAGCACAATAATCCAGGGCTGAAAATAACAGCTGCTCAAGCACCAGATATGATGATGACTCGGGCTGGCCTTATCAGACTGATTCATTAGAGTATATGTAGGGAAGAGGGGGGACACATGTGCCACCATCCCCCCCCCCCCCCCCCCATTCCTGGGTTTTTGCCATGCCCCTGGAATAATTAACATGGGACCAGTCAAGAGGACTGAACTGAAATTTTTTGGCTGAAGTACTGCCTAACGTTTCTTAGTTCAACACTGTGGTCTAAAGGTTCAGTTCACTAGTTTGAGCCTGCATACACCATATCATGTGAATTGAGTTCGTTTGGTGTGTTTTTCTCTCCTATACTACAAGGGTTTTTTCCAGTTTCTCCAGTTTCCTCCCTCCATAAAAATCAACATAGGAGTTGAGTATTGTGTCCATAGAATAGTGTTTGTGCATGGGAGTGAAAAGTGTCCCCAATTAGTGCAAAAGTGCTAGTACAACTAAGATTTTTTGATAATGAAGTTAAAATTTATGTTGCAAGGACCACAGACCACCCTAAAAAGTGGGGAGGGGCTAAGATTGGGAAATACAATGAGAGACTATAGTATGGGAAAAGGTAAAGGCCATCTCCACATTCCCTGTGTTGATGTCAGCCAATAATATTTTATGTCAGCCAATCTTCAGAATTTTGTACATATATGAATATGTTTATTTTTGCTAACATTTATTATTTAGTTCTAATGCTCTACATCATGATTACATTGCTGTAAGCACACACCTCACAACTTTTGTAATAATTTCTCTAGTGTGAACAAGAAGGATGTACATTCAAGGCATCTAGAAAGGTCCTTAAACTTCATTTTATTCAGGTAAAAAGTTTGGGCATTATTCACACACCAGTACACATATAAAACAAGTCATGTCTTTTCCTTGAGAAACAAGATGCATTGTGGTCTTCGTTGGGTACAAACTACACCATATAAGGCATGATGAGCAAATTATGTTCGTACTCAAGCTAGACCACAATGCACCTTGTTTCTCAAACTCATAAAGGCCTACCTATTAATTAGTGTCAATAAAGTGGTATGATTGCATCTCAAGAATCTTACTACCAGCATAAGTTCAGTGAAGGGCAAAACTACGACCCATGCTCCGCTACTTATCATTTCTATTGAATACTTACTATTCAGTTGGTAAAAAAATTATGTGTGAGTGCAGAAATGATGTCTATTGAGAACAACCTAAGGATATCCTTTTTGTGCACTCTCCTTTAGGGTCTTAGGTTCAGATTTTCAGACTCAGCAAGGGGGTAGCCAAGGGGGGCCAGGGCCCTCCTTTTTGTGGCAACAAAATGGTGGCTTTTTAGATTTTAATTGGTAAAAGGTAAAATGCAATGGCCATTTATATATTTTTTTATTTTTGTAAAAAGAAAATGTAAAACGTAAGGCCAGTTCCCTTTTTTAGGTTTGGCATTTCAGGGGCTCAAACAAAGTGACAGATTTTGATACCAGTAGGTCTCCCTTGATTCAAGGTTTTTTCTCCAGGTTTTCTAGTTTTCCTCCCGCTATATGAAGCTAAACACTCTAATTCTAATTCCATCCGTGAGTTGCCTGTGCCCTGCATGACTTTGATCAGCTGAAAGGCAGTTTTGCAATGGATAAGCTGCTTCTAATCAGATATCAGTGTTAATATTATTCAAATATTTTTTAGAACCATGCTGAAGGAAGAATGAGGATTGTCTTGGAAACGCCTGAGCAAATAGAAAAATGGAAAGAAGAAAGAAGGAAGTATGTATTTATGTGCCTATTTCCTGATTTCCTCCAGCTCTAAAACATGAAAATGGACTCCTTCTGGTAATGTAACCTTTCATACAAGGGTTTTCAAGATCATTGACTTTGTTTCTTCCGTAGAAAATATCCAACAGTCGCGAATGTTGAAAAGAAGCTGGCTGAGGAAAAAGAGAAAAGGGATAACGGACAAGTGGCACAAAACAGGACATATAGGTTTGTGTATCGTTAATTTGTATACTGGGTCTATTATTTTGTGAAGGGGTCATCCCAGAAACAAATCTTTGCCTTGTCGGTCATTTTGACAAGTAAAGTTTAGCTAGAAATAAGGTATAAGCTTAAACTTATTTGGCCTGTGATCATGACAGGCGACTGATTGGCCATTTCTTTAAGCCCTGGTATATGCATTGGTATTTAATAGTATTAATTTGCAATATTATTATTTTTAATCACAATAGATACAGAGGAAAGAACCAGAGATTTCACACCAACCAGAAAAGAGGCCCAAATCAACAAAGAAACCATAGAAAACTTTGTAATGAAAATGAAAAAGTGCATCATGAGAATCATGAACAGAATGGTCAAAACACCCTTCAAACAAGAGCGGAAAATAAAATATCTGATAATAAATGCCAGGCGCAGGATGGTGACCCTCTGTCGTTAGTACTGCTTAGTGAGTCGAATGGACATAGTAAGTCTTCAATCCTATTGTTAACTTTTTTACTTTCATGTGTGTGTCCATTTTTTTAAATCATTTTTATTCAACTTACAATATTAATAATAATTGCAAATAAAGTAAATTCTCCATTTATTAATGCATAATATTCCTTATGTTATTTCTTAGGTGAGTGTGAGATCATCAATGCTGTACAAACATCAGAAGTACAAAAACCAGATTCTACCCCTGACCCCACCCAGGACAGTTCCTCTGCACTTATGTCTTTATGTGCATCATATGGAGACATGTCAAGTGATGAGGAAAGCACACCTAATGGTGAGCATTTTATTCAAGCAAGTTATATTTTTTCCAATTAGTAGCTGGTCTGTGGTACACACATTTCCTTGTCAGTTCAGCAGCACCCTGTTTTAGGGGGTATTCTAAGCTTATGGATTAAGAATAGAAGCAAATGCTTGACATAAGGCTGCATTCATAATGTATGGCAGAGGGGGACAGGTAAAATTGAGGGGGGATCGGAAAAATTTTGGAAGGAAAAAGGTGTTGAGTTATTATTCTAGACATTTCAAATTTTCACCTGCCCCTCCCCCCCCCCCCCCCCCCCCCCCCCCAACCCCTGCCATACATTATGAAGGCAGCCTAATGGGGTATATTTTTTTTACCTATCATGTAGCATTGTGTATTTTCCTATAAATGCCTGGTCAGAATAAATTCTAGTTGCAACTCACCTTTCTTGACAACAATTATTTCATCAGAAATTAACAACAATAATGGCAAAGAAGATAAGCCATCTGGTAAGGAAACTGTAAAAGAAAATATAGTGACAAAGCCTTCGAATTCAAGTCCTAGAAGAAGAAAAAGAACCAGAGAACAAGGACCTCGTAGGGTAATTACAAAGATTTTTAATTTTGTTATAAAGTTTTGACATCCCTATGGTGGAGCTCCCTTGAATAAAGTAATACCTTATGCACGATAATGGTGATTGTGATGTTAGAGATGATGGTGGTAAAGGGGTGGATCTAGGGGAGAGATGCAGGAGGTGTGCACCCCCACCTCTTGTGGTTATAATAAGAGAGGATGATGATGGTAATGATACATGTAGATGATGATGATCAAAGTATAATGAATGCTATTGATTAAATCCCTTCCTTTCTATTATTACAGAACATGAAAAAGCAAGCAAAAAGAAAACCTACCCTGTTAGAAAAGGTAAGGTATATTTACAATTCACATTCTCTCCAGTTAATTCTACATTGGTTAAACGATTTTCATGGGTTTTACCCAAGAGTAGGTCCAGCATCTTTTGAGTAGTCTAGATACAGAACTCATGCAACCTGAGATCAAAAGAGGATCTAAATACTGAAAGAATAAAATTACCTGTACTTACCTTAAAGGAGACAAAACAAGGACCACAGAGCTGCCTAAAAAGTGGGGTAGGGGCTAAGATTAGAAAATATAGTATATTAGTATGCTTAACACTAAGAGCAGGGGGGATTGTTGGAAAGTTGGTGGATATTAGGGAAGGCACAGCTTTTAGTGGAGTGGGGAGGGTTTCACTTGGTTTCATTAGGTCGAAAGAGAAACAGCTTTCCGTCAAAATAAAAACTTAGACTGTCTACAAAAACCCAATTCTTTACTGATGACCCTCCCCTCCCCCAATAAAAACGTACCTTAGCAAAAAGTGAAAAGGCTAAACTAACCCCCCAGCCCCACCCAGCTCTTCCCTCTTCGTGATCCCTGCAACAGGGGTCATGAAAACCTGGGACTCTCCCCTGAAACCACCGTATTCATCACTGGTATATCGTTTTCTTTTTTCTACAGTTACTGGCTCCAGAAATTCGACACGAGAGTAATGTTATTCTGCAGTGTATTCGATACATCGTAAAAAATAATTTCTTCGATGCTATTCCCCAAGAAAACGATATGCACTTGAAACTTAATTGACGAAGATGGTTTTACAACGAGAGATCATCCGGTTGAATCGGCTTGCGTAGGTGAAATCACTTGAGCGAATCAAGGACATCAAAAATTTCTTGATATATATAAATTTATTCATTTATATTGTATATAATTGATATTTAAGTAAAATAGAATATCGAAAACAAAGCATTTGTATTTTTAAATTATTCTTTTTTTGGCGATTCTTAAGGTTACCCTACCCTGCTCGCTTCATCTTGACCTGTTGTCTCTACAAAGGAAAATACGGGTTACGTATCATTCTCATTAATTATTGACGAAACTGGTCCCTTGAATAAGATAGCTTCTTCGTAACACAAATGTAATGCTTTGTTAGGCAAAGATTCGCATAAATCAAGGAAATATTGCAAATTTACGATTTTTTTGAAGAATTCTGAAACGTTTTGAGCAAAACTGAGGGAAAAGTTTCGATGGTTGATCAGCCAATCAGAATCGAGCATTGACATTATTGACCTGCGTACTGCGCAAGCGCACGAGAAACGGCAAGAACTCAAACAAAATGGCGAGAAAACGAGAGATTTCGACCTTTTTTTAAAACACAAGGAAAGAAAAATCTTCTCAAAACTATGGCTTACTGGAAAGAGTTCAATACACTCTGCCTGGTTGTGGCATTTTTCTTGTCAGTTCAGCTTTTTACCTCGGAAGCCGAGGTTGAAGATATTTGCACTCAGAGAGGAAGGAACTGTTCATGGTGTCTTAGTGATGGCAACTGTGGATTTTGTGATGGATGTGGAGATCACTGTCATAAACAAGGAGCTATTCACTCTTTAGAGAACTGTACGAACTGTGCTTCGTGTGTTCCTGGAAGTCTTGGTGGAGCAAAGAAAGGTTTTGAGTGTAGAACTGAATGGTGAGTCGATCATTTCATTGCGTTGTCATGTTTATATGGCGGTTTCTTCCTTATCTTGTATTTTGAATAATACGTTCCATAACATTTTTTACGTAAACCATCGTTTTTTGGTTTTCTAAATACCTAAGACTCTTGGTTTGAGGATTTACATTCGTTTCGGTTTCCAAACCCTTTTTCAGTTAATTTTTAACTCAACCGGTTTGAACATGAAAAATAGATTGTGGTAATTTAGCTAAATTTCACATTATTTAACTAAGTTTGTAACTTTTGTTTTATAAAAAGTAATTCTACTGGTTGCTTTAATTAACGTAATCAGGTTTATAAATACAGACTGAAATAATAAATTTCTTTGAAAATATTGTTTATTTTTTAAAATCATTCAATATTTGGCGTGATGTTTATTTTTCATGACGTTTTTTTGCAGTTTTTTTTGTTGCTGCACTCGTAACTGCCATTTTTAACGAATTACGCCAGTGTGAATAGGATTATTAGAGTCCCAGTGACACTTGCATGTCCTTTTGAGGCCTTTTTAAACTATTATTCTTTAAACTTTAAAGTATTAACTTTTCAATTTTTTCAGGTATTACTATGAAAAATGCCCCGAAATTGTCAGTGAGCAAAAAACTGTATATGTCGAAATAGCGTTGTATTTAATGAATCTGCACTCGGTGGATCTAAAGGCTGGCACTTTCCACGCGGATTTCTACCTCTACTTTAAAGGTTTGTGTTTCTTACGAGTCAAGTTTCGTGGTTTTCTAGTGCACTGTTAACAAACTTTTAAAATCATTTGTAAAGTGCATACCATAAATCCATGAAAAACTTTGTCAGACATTGCACAAGTTTGCACAAATTATTAAAGTTCCGAGAAGCCCTCAGTAGACTGTAGACCTACAAAACTTCGCACTAAGTCGTACAATTTTGTTAGTTAACTTTTTCACGGATATATGGTGTGCACTCTATTGCATGTTTCATTCGTACTTGAAGAAACTATTTGAATGTCGATGTGTATTTGATCAGTGTTGCTTACCGTGTCTCACTAGTCCCTCCTGGTCAAACCACCTACACTAAACAGAAATGTAAAGATGGGCAGAAGAACACGTGCTTTGAAGTTGTCAACGCAGCTGGACAAGCCGAGGTAAATATAGGGAGGGGGGCTACATCGGTTAACTGAAAACAAGGGCTGAGGTTACAACACACTACCCCTTTAACAGCTACACTACCATTGTCCTTGACTAGTATATCGGAAGAAAATGAAGAAAATCAGGAAACATAGATTTAACAGTATGACAAAGCATCAACCTAAGCAGACCAACCCCTTCGCTACCCCCCCCCCCTCCCCGCCACACCCACCCAACCAAATTTTTTATTACTTGCTAAAAGCACTATTATTTTGTGTCTATTTCCCAGGTATCTAGTCATGAAGGAAAGTACTTTCGAGTGAAATCTGCTTTCAATTTTGCTGCTGATTTACAAAACTATCCGTACGTATATTATGGGAATTCTCGCAACTTTTTCTGCTTGAAAATATTATCCAAGTTCTTCAATAATCTTTCAATTACGGTGCCTAAATCTTAATGCTTGGCTTCTATGGGAAAAGGCGTATTTTTTTGCTATACAACCATAAAGTGGACTGCACGTTGACTTTCGCGTCCCTTGCATGAGCCCGTATTTCTTTTGGTCTCCGCCGAAAAACCAAGCCTTCGAGATAACCTAGCCTAGCGGCTACTGTTTTCTGATTGGCTAATGAAATGCTGTCGGAAAATGAAACCGGAAGTAAATTTTACTCTTTAAGACATTTGAGACAGTTTTACTCCTTGTTACCTATCAGCTGAAAGAATCTCATTATACCATTTCTCATCTCAATACCATACCGGAAATGACGTCTATTGATATATCTTTATTGTAGCTATGACAACCAGACGCTAAGGATTGTCATTCAAGACATGGAGATGACTGCCAAAGAACTCAGATGGAAATTAATGGAGGTTTGTGTTCATTCAGATTCAACACATTATACTAGGCTTACTAATGATAATGACTTATCGTGGCTACTTGATTCCACAGGGTTCCGGTGTTACTGATTTTAAGTTTCGAAGTGGTGTTTCACCGACGTTAAACTACACTGGCTGGTTATTTGACACCAATTCCTGGTCTCAGCTTGTCTATGAAAGGTGAGTAGTGATCTGATTCTAAAAAAACATCTTAATGAAATGAACACTGATAACTGTTTCCTATTTCTGATCAATCCCAAAACAGTGTTCCTACAAAAAAAACTGTGTCAGCATACATTTATCAATTCATGCTGACAAGAGAAACCAAAATCAAACGAATTAAGATTGGATCGCCACTTTTTAGAGTATAAAGTGCCAAATAAAAAATATATTTGTGTTCTATCCTAGGTATAACCCCTTTCTTGACCAAGGAGTGTCTCGATACGAATTTCTATTTCACATGAGAAGACATAAGCGAGCAGCATTCTTCAAAATCTTCCTTCCTCCGTTATTCATTGTCGTCGTGGTATGTATAAAAATAGCGTTCCCGATGGGAAGACCTATCGAAATAACAACTGAATGAATGTATTTTCAAAATTTCGTAAGTCGTAAAAAACTTTGCCATCTTTTGAAAAACAACCTTTTCACTCACTAAACGAATCATGGATACGGAATAATAATCGGTGTTTTTTTTCCTTTCCAGATTTGTTTTTCGTTCTCCATTCCTCCTAAAGATGCTTCCATGAGGCTGTGGATTGATGGGTAAGGAAACACAAGCTTCCTACGCATGCGCATGATTCTTAAGTTTGCCATAGCTTGTTGTTGTATCTAAGGATGTAGAAACTAGTTGACACGATATGTTTGTCGTTTTTGTAGGTCCCTGTTAGTGTCCGCGGTCATGTTCCATGCAACAACTAACGAACAGACCCCAGACACACCGGTACGTGTTACACTGAAGAATGATAAGATTATTAAATGATTATCTATTGATTTATTATTATTGACATTATCAAAAGACTGTTTCACGAGGCAGGTTAATATTGAATAGACAAGTGAAAAAACGAATACTCCAGGTTAATATTGCATAGTATAAAGAAAAACACAAATACTAAAGGTTAAAATCGAATACTGAAAAGAACGTTGTTTCATTCGATTTTTATTCTGATTTATTCTATTTTCATTCCGGCATTCAGTGAGGGGGTGAAAAAATCTCAATACAGTGTTTGTCTTCATTTCTCTGTGTCTTCATAGGATCTTACACTCGCTGACCGGTTCATGGTCGGTGTATACAGTTTCATCTTCGTCTCCTTCATTGTTACCATAGTGATGTTAAGGTTTCAACGAGAGAGCTATCATTACCATGCTGATGCCTTCTACAGTGTTACTGAATGGCTGGTAAGACGTTCCACAGATAGTACAACCGAGTAACTATAACCGAATAGTTAATCAAGGGTGGTGTAGCGGTAGTACGCTAGCCTCTCACCTCTGGGGGTTCAATTACTGGGCTAAGCATCAAGTGTGAATATAGCTTGTTAGAGCTCTTGCTGTTTCAAGTGTTTTTCTCTGGGTTCTCCGATTTTCCTCCCACAGCAAAGCCTAGATCAGCCCAGAGGTTGTTTCAGGTTTGATCTGTGAGTGAGCCATGCCCTGAATTGATTTAGCAGGATTGTTTCAGGGTTAGATCAGTGAGTTGGCAGTGCTTTGACTTAGATCAGCTCAGGGTTTGTTTCAGGGTTGGATCTGTGACTGAGTTAGCCATGCCCTGACTTGGATCAGCCCAGAGGTTGCTCCAGGGTTCGATCTATGAGTTAACCGTGCCCTGACTTAGATCAGCCCAGAGGTTGTTTCAGGGTTCAATCTATGAGTTAGCCGTGCCCTGACCTATATCAGCCCAGAGGTTGTTTCGCAGAGAATACAAGTCACAGCCATTCATACCATGTGTGTAGTTTACTAATAAAAACCAGATTCTCAGACTACTCTATTCAACATCTTCACTGTCGATTCCCATTTTCTTCCATCAGGTTTGGTTCGCAGCGCCGAGCTTCTTCTTTCTACTCTACTACGTCAACTTATCGCTTTATCACGTGTTCGCGTGTGAAATAGGCGTGTGTATAGTCGGTCTGCTTCTAATGAAGGGCGCTTCGCTATTGAAGTGAGTCATGCATTTGAAATTAGATTAAAAACCAACCACGCCCTATTTCTATTGTTTGATGTCGGGTTTGAATTTCGTTGGAAAACCTGTCCCGGGTTTTGAATTCAGCATTGTTACTAACAGGGGAGAGCGGGACAGGTTTTCCATTGAAATTCAAACCCTCCATCAAACATTAAAAATAGGGCTTGGTTGTTTTTTAAACCAGTTAAAACGTACGTACGCGGATTTGCATTGAAATTCAAGGCCGAGGGCCGCAGGCCTAGCGTTTTAACCTTGATATAAAAATGCTATCAAGAATCGAACAGTAGGTTTTTGAGGTGGTGTTACACGAGACGATTAGCAACGACGTCGTTCTCGTGTGACATGACGCACGGTTACGATTTTTAACGATATTTTGTTGCGCCAACATGTTGCAGATTTTTGGACTGAACGACCTTCAAAACTCACAACATTGTTGCAATCGATTTGTGTCGCCATGTTGTATGAAGCGAATTTTAAACGCGATAATGTTTGGGGAAAAAATCATCTCATTTAACATCACCTTAAACAATATTTTCACGGATTTGTTTTCAGAAAAAGATTATTACGACTACTGAAATTCAAAAATGGCGATGTTCCACCCTCACCCATGGCTTTTACCTGGAAAAACAGTTTGATCACTCGAGAAAGGAAACATGATCACCATGACTACGTTCCCTTGTTACAAAATGAGGTAAAACTTAGTATTACTCCAAAGGTTTGATAAAGTTAGGGCGGTCATTCCTTTTCGTTTTCAGCTGGTGCTGGAAAATTGGTGCCTATTGCCAGCGACGATGCAGATGAAATTCGCGCACAATGTCGCAGGAGTGAGATCTCGATTCTAATACTACAACAATGTGCACAACAAATGCAGAGGATGACAAACGTCACAATTTTGTTGTTATGTGCTGCCTTGTGCCAAGAAGTTCCAGTCAGAGTCTGGGCCTAGTTGAACCTTAACTCTCATAAAATTTTTGATTTCCTGGTCAACAAGCATTCGATTTTTTCTTTTTGATTTTCCAGGAATCCAAGGAAGAAGAGCAAGAGGGCATGTTGTTATCATCTCCAACTCGGCGATCACACTGCGCACCTTGTTTCCCTGGAAACCGAGTAAATGATGACAACACACCGTGTCCAAAACAGCAAGTCACGCCAAACAAAAAAGCATGAATCAAAAGTCAAATCCAAAGAACAGCATGCTATCTTATTCAATATGCGGCTGAAGTAATATACCAGGAATATCCCAGTCGAATATCAGGAATTACCTTGGTTAAAGGTTACTTTGATTATTCGATTATTTTACACTCTTACTATCATCATGGACCCTTTTACTTTGTGACCAATATTTTGAATTCCTATTTTGGGATTTCCCTCAGAAATGTTTAGAACTTATTTCAAGTCTTCTGCAAACAAAAAAAATAGTTTTACAGTAAGCCACCTAAACAAATTTTCATGTTTTCCCTTTAAAAGCATTTATCTTACTTTATTAATGTTTATTAGTTTATTATTAGTGAACAAAAATTAGAATTCGTCACCATCCAGTTATTCAGCCTCAAAATCATGAAGTTCGTTTGGATGTTATTGAAATTCTGAGGGGTGGTGGGTAAGAGAAAGAGCAAAATTACAGAGTTTGTCTGGAAGAAAATTGGAATTTCCAGGGGTAGGGGGGTGGGGGTCTGAAAAAGATTCTTCCTTTGGTGTATGGATAATTTCTGGAACTACGCATTATTATAATGTGGTATTTCTTACAATAAAAAGACGCCAAAACCAGTTATTATATATTTTTTTAATCAACACACATCAGAAAGGTGTTGCTTGCTTGTCTAAACACGAGCTATGGTGAAAGTTGATGACTGAGTTTTGTGTTGCTTTGTCTTCTATTACTCTAACACATGACTACTGATTGGTAATTGGTTTCTCTTTGATTGAAGGAGAACTACGTTCCTTAGCTCGAGGTGTACATAAGGACACTTCGATTTAGTATATATTTACATCTTGTATCACTGACTAACACAGAGTCTTCTCAACTCTTTTTCTTGGGATTTCTTTTGTTTATGTATTTCTGTAGTACCTCCACACACCGCGGCCGATGATCTAATGCCTAGAAAAAGTAATGCGTTTTAATTGAGGCACAATGACTATTCTATGAAGAATGCTTACAATATTGCTTACTTATTTTTTCAGAAACTACAACTGTTTTTATTTATATTTGGGTTCGAGGCTTCCATTGAGGTGGGGTATGTTCAAATGACCCCCCTCACCTCACCTCACCCACAATCACACATAAACCTCACCCCACCAACAATCAAACACACTACTATTATTATTAGCTGTAGTTGTTCTACTAGTTTACAGATATGATAAGGCCTCACCTTGACCATTACTTTTCTTATGTCAGCAAGCTGTTCGGTAACTAGCTGGGATCGCTGAATGTTACCCTGTAAAATACAATATAGTTCACATAAATCAAATTTGTTGATAGAATAAGGATAATACTATTGCACAAGACTGAGCTGAATCCTTGACTACAGCAACAATCATTACAATCTATCCATTTATTTGATGTTCATTCTTTCTCCAACCTATTCAATCCTACCCAGTCATTTATTTATTCTTATTCCCATCCATCCTTCCACCCATCCTTCCTTCCCACTTCTCGTTATCCACTTATTATCCCCAAGACAAATAACTGTAATTCTAGCTTACATACCTGAACAAGTTCATCCAGCATTACAAGTTCATCATGGTACTTTGATTTCTGTCCTGGTCTCGGCTTGGGCAGGTTTTCGCGGAATTCAAAGAGCTTTGAAAGGACTTCTTGTTCTATTGAGTTTAGATCATCCATCTGTGCGGCCACATGGTGTATCCGCCAGCCACTAACACGATGAAGGATGTTCTTCTGGTTGGCTATGTCTTGTAAGGTGGGCTTTCGTTCTTCTACAGAGAAACAATGAACAAAAGCGTTACCACTGTTTTCATTGCTATGCACTGCTCAAGACAACAGTTGTGACAGGAAAATACAATACACTGCCGTCAATCAAAGTATGTAAATGTGCCAAACGATTTATTTGATTGACAGAAGAGAGTTTAAAAACATTTGTTTTGATGATTACCTTTGATTTTGATGTCAGAATACCTAAGGAAGTGATTGTGAGCTGCTTTAGTGTTGACTTTGTAGCCACCATATATTGAGATCTTGGGACGCTTAAGGAGAATGAACTTTAAGTCATCGTCTGAAAACAAAACAAGCCCCGAATAAAATTATCAAGTCTCAGCCAGACTAACACTCAGGGTCTTAAAATAACTAGGGTTGAGGTGCTGCCTTTGTAATTACATCTGGTTACAGAGGCTCAGGTCACCATGTCCCCTAATTTACTAGAAATGTTAAAAGAGGACCAGAAATTCATAAGTTGAATAAACCAAATTTATTTATTTATTTGATTTAATGGCGAGTTTTGATTTTATGTCTTGTTGCGAGGAGGTGGCCTACAATCACCCGGCTAAAGGGACACCCTAGCTGGACTTCCTAACCCCAATGGGGAGTTGTGTATTTATTAGTAAAGCACCAGACCATTTTTGTTTGTGACATACCCATGACTGTATCTTCTGGTTGCGGTTTTGGTTTTTTCTCTTCTTCATCAGATGACCCTTCTTCTAATGGAACGCTACTGCCATATTTGTCCTCTGTCACCACACTGTTTAGGAGAAATGAATCAAAGGTATTTACTTTTATAAATAATGTCGATAAAGATGACTAGAAAAAGATAATAGCAAGTATTTCAATGACGATGATTGTAATTGATGATGGTATGGTTTGGTGTGATGACATTAACAATGGACATGATAATGATAATGGTTATGATAATGTTGATGATGATTATTTCTAACGTGCGGCCCTCAAATGATTATGATGATGATAATAATAATAAAGACTAAAAACACTATTGTACTACGTGAGTATTACAGTATATGGCTCACTTACACATTCTGTTTTCTCGGCTTTTTCCTTGGTGAAGCCCCATCAGGTAAAGCTACGGACACAGCTGCAGGTTTCTCAGCAGTACTGCTACTGGTTGTCGCAACAGCCATACTGGATGTTACGGTGGTACCTGTTGTTGTTACGTCAGCTATTTCATTCTGCTCTTTCTTTATCTGCACTGGAGGCTCAGGAACATTTTGTACAGTCACGGGCGGCTCTACTTTTGATGTTGTGGGGATGGGCATCACTACGGGTGGTTGTTGTTGTTGTTGTGGTGGTTCGCTTGGTTGAGACCCAGAATCACTGAAATTAAAGAAGAAAAAATGGAGAAATACAAATAAATACCAGGATTTCACTAACATCACCACTGTAGCTGAATTATATTAGATTATGTACCACATACCTTGGTGGTTTGGGAGAGCTCTGTCCTGACTGAGGTGCTGAGAGGGTACTGTCTGATCTTGGGCTGACATTTGGGTCACTTGGTGTGGCTGAGGTGCCATCATTATATGGAACAACTGCTGGTTTCCTGATACTATTAAACGCGGCATTCATAATATTAAATTGACCACCTTACTTTAGATTCTATAGCTAATTGCAAACTGGGACACATTTATTTAAAATCTTAAACTGAGGTCAAAAGCACCACTAAAGGACAGAGCAGAAAAGCGACAAGGCTGCTACTTTCGCAATTTTTTTCTTTAACTCTCCTTCATGCTAGAAAACGTTTAGTGTTTCATTCGTGTCTCTTGTGCTTTAAACTTTTCACTAAATTCTGCTAACCTCGAGCAATTCTACTTCAAGGTATTAGCGAAAATATTAGTTTTTGTGCTGATCAAAATATCATCTCTCCCAACATTCAGGGCATTATATCTCAAACACGCATTCCTTAAATTTCCCCAAATTTTGGCATTTTGTTAATCAGCCCCAAAAGAGCCTGTTTATGAAATATAAAGCTTATTAACGCATAAACGTCGAAAGTAGAACCCCTTTTTCTGTCATGTCCAACTAAAGGAGAAGTCTGTCCTGCTCACACTTGGGAGAGCAAACAGAGGCTTGTCTGCTGGTACGGTATTTATGAAGGGGATGTTTGTTTTGTTCACTGCAGGTAACCCCACCCCCCACTTACCCTTCAGATGGCCTCTTTCGCAGGATACTAGGACGTGGAGAAGTAGCATTAGGGTTACTTGAAGAGATTGGCATCTGTAAGTTAGACGGTTGTTGCATTGGAACAGGCATGCCGTAAATACTTTGGCCTCCAGTGCTGTCCATCATTGCTACAGAAGCTAAAGCATCATTTCAGAGTTAGTTGATACCACAGGTAAACCAAATAATAGAAATTAAATAGTACTTACTTCTGAGAGCATTATTAGCTACGGCCATGTACCCCTGGGGATCAAGGATGTGCATTCCTGATGACACAGGGGTAGTTGCTGTGTGCAATGGTCTGATGATGGGTGGGGGAAATCCAGAATGAGAAAATGGGAATCCTATAACAATAAAAGATATTTATCATCCTGATTAAATGCCTGTGCTACCAAAGAGCAAACTGAAGAAGAGAACAAATAATATAATTTGCATCTGCGCAGTGTAGTGTTTTTCATCTGGGTCCTGTGTTATTTCATGGTAAATGACACAAAAAGTCAGCAGTAATAAAGAAAAGGTGCTGGGCTACTGCAATTACCTGTTGTTTCAGGGAAAACATATCTGGGGTACATCCCCATCTGGTTTGTTAACATTGTGTTGGTGATTGTCACACTTGGATGAGGCCTGTCAAAAACATTTTAAAATGGAATTTATAATTTATTAATATCGAGGACCATAGACCAGAGTTCTGACTGGGGGTAGATGGGAATAACATTACTCTCTGAGGGGGGAGGGGGGATGGCACAATATAATACAATAATTTCATTTAACAAGCAAAATTAATAAATGATTTGCTACGGTTATCAGCGAACTTCCGAATTGAGACAAAAAACATATCTAGTTCTGCCTCCAAATGTTTACGATTCCACACACAATCACCAAACCTTTAGTCTTCATTCCATTCTCCATGTGGTATCCTTTCGATAATTGATGGGAAAGAAAATCATCAACGGATGCCGACACGTGAAGGAAGGAATGCAAGACTAAAAGTTTGATGTTTGTGTGCAGAATCGTAGATGTTTGGATGTGTGACCATGGCATGTTTTTTGTCTGTCTGGCAGTTTGCTGATATCCCGTAGTATCTAACATGGCTTTCAAGGGCTATGACATCTATGTGGATCATTCTTAAATTCTTTTTCTTTTAAGGTTAATTCATTGCATTTATGATATTTTTTACTGCAAGGATATTACATTAAAGTTTAAGTAATATTCAGCTAATACCTTTCCATTCTTGCATCCATAACAGCTGCGAAATAATAAAACTTTATGATTAGGTATTATGACGACAAGAAATAAGATTGCAGTAATAAAAAAACTACATGTTGAGGCTATTTCACTAGAAGCATAGGAGATGAAAGATAGTTCATCTAAAGATCAAAGCAGATTTTAGTTCTGCATTAAATGTTCTTACAAGAATACTACCACTCAGCCAACAGAGCAATTTTAGCAAATTTTGATATTTTAGTTTGCATTATTAATTTTGTCTATAACAGACATGCCATTTTTTAACTTCAATTCCTGTAAAACTTTTTAAAATATATCAATGCAGTCTTACAAGCTATGACACTCACTAGATGGTTGCATAGCAGCACTTGCAGCAATGACATGTGCTGAAGATGGCACTGTACTCACAACACTGTGCTGTGGAACAGTTACAGGGGATGCTGGGCCACTCTGCTTACCGCTTAGCCTGGAAATATCTGGAGACTTCAATAAGAGGATTAGATAATAATTAGATAAAGGTCAAATTTTATGAATTCTACATAAATTACCTCTGCACTGATGAAAGTCTGTGCATGATTAGCTCACAGAAAAAAATAGAATTAAGGTTGTTCGGTTTTGCAAAGAAAGAAAATCTCAAAAACATTTGAATCATCATCATCATTTAGGCACATTTCCTGCTTCTGTCTGGGTATGGTGATGCTGAGTCCATGAATCGAACCAGAGAACCCAGAGGTGAGAGGCAAGTGCAATACTGCTATGTGTATTTTATTTTAAAGCAACTTTTATTTTACTTTAGGTTTTACTTACAGCTATTGCTTCAGGCTGTGGTATTCCAGGTCGACCAGGAATCATACTCATATGTGAAGCGTACATCTTATCCATAGTGGGTGCCATTGTAACAGACACTGACTGGATAGGTTTAGGTAAATGCTGACTAATAGCCATACTAACTACTGTTCCATTACCACCTGGTTGCATACTGCTAGATACTGCCGGTGGTGGGTAGCTAGATGCTGTAAGAGAGCTGTGGTCTTGAACAAAGTGGGGCAGCATAATGGGTTGTCCTGGTTTATGAGAGGGTACTGAAGGTGTATGAAGGGTGGTCTTTACACTTGTTATGACCGCACTGGAATTTTGTACTGTTGATGATGGACAGTGAGGGGAGGAAGTCCGTCTTGGGTGGTCTGGCATCATTGGAGACCTCACCTCAACTGGTTTATGCTCTGTGCTCTGTTGTTGGAAAGAAGGAACAGAACTGGTGGATGGAATAGGCATTGCTGGTGATGATGGCCGAGACAATGTAGTTGGTGTACTAACTGCTGGGTGTGTTTTGGACTGAAGTGTTAAAGTCTGTCCTTGAAGATGTGATGTCATTCCTGATAACTTTGCTGCAGTTGGTAATGAGGCTCCTCGGAGACTTGGACTTATGCCTTTTGGGTGAGCACTAGCACTAATAGCTGCACTAGAAGCCCCAAATGGTACATGCGAATATTGCTGAGGTGCCTGCAGTTGCATTGGTCTTCCAATCATATGGGGGTTCATCATTTGGGGGTAACCAAATGCAGGCATATGCATGTATCCTGTATTTAACGGCGGTCCAATGGGCATTACATTTGATGCTGCTGCTGGAGCTATTGGTCGATTAGGCTGAGGCTTACTTGTCTGATGAGAAATATTTCACTACATAAATATTCTATCCTTATATTACTAATGACATTCATTCTTTTATTAATTATATTATTTTTGCAAAAACATCTTTGAACACAACACACATTTGATCATAACCAAGTGTTCATGATTGACGAACGATAGAGCGTTGCATGACACTCGTTTATTCACAGCGCAATTTCCTTGATATTTCACATCACTACCTCAAACTAAAGCAAATAATCCAAAATATGGAAGACAAAAACCAAATTCTTGTCGATAATATTAAAGAATGAAGTCAAAGTTCTCGTAACCAGGTAATTACTTGCGAACATGTTTTTAACAGCTAACAAAATGTACGAATCGTGACCTTAGTGGACCCTATCTTATTTATCACTACAAACCTTCATATTTGGCACGTCCATGCTCTGTCGCTGCTGTTGCTGCTGCGGCTGCGACGGTCCCTCGTTTGTTTGGGCTAAACGAAAAGAAAAACAAGCTATTCAACAATAAAGATCATGATCGTCACAAGAATAGAAGCTTGTTGACTGATGTTCTGATTTGCTCGAAAGCCGGTCCCTCGGGAACAAGCTATCTAGCATAATAATAATAATAATAATAATAATAATAATAATATTTATTTATAAAGCGCAAATACAAATCTGTTCTAAGCGCTAGTAAACAAACGACAAAGACAACGACAAAATAAAATTATTTACAAAGAATATGCTAATTTGAAGAGATAAGTTTTAAGTTCAGTTTTGAATGAGGCAAGACTTGATGCATTTCGGAGAGATATTGGAAGTGAGTTCCAGAGTTCAGGAGCAGCCACAGAGAAGGAGCGATGACCATAAGATTTAAGATTATAAGAATGTGCTGATAGAAGAACTTGTGATGCAGAACGAAGATTACGGTTCGGTTTATACACTGAAATGAGTTCCCGGATATAGATAGGAGATTGGCCATGAAGAGCTTTAAAAGTAAGTAATAGGATTTTATATTTGATTCTAGATTCAATTGGTAGCCAATGCAGATTAACGAGGATAGGTGTAATGTGGTCATGTTTATGGGAAAGAGTGATTATTCTGGCAGCAGCATTCTGTACAGATTGTAGTTTATCTAAGAGTTTGTTTGGTAAGCCAAAGAGCAGAGAGTTACATAATCAACACTTGAAACGATAAAAACACATAAATAGAGAGACGGAGTTGAAATCAAACGAGAATCTATGAGAAAAACCAGTAGTACTTCGGTAAAACGACGGCGTGGAATACATGTTTGCTTGCTTGTTCGATGGGCGGAAATATCGAAGAGTGCATCCAATCAAATAACGCGTAGGATGTGATGTTTTCGGGGTTTTCTATACTCAGTGATTGTGGTACGTGAAATTCAAATGACTTGGCTAACAGACCAGCGATTCTTGATATCATCTACAGTATGCTATGCATAAGATCACTCTGTATTTACTGTAGAAGTGCAATCGGGTATAATCAGACCGAGGTGTCGTAGATAGTAGTTGTTGAATGATCAGTAAATGGAAAGTTGATCGCGTAAACCTGATATCCTTAACTCAAGACAGGTACACGACAAAGTTCCTCTTCTGCCAAACACCACTCACAGTACATTCTTTACAAGTGAAACTAAATACGATTCGTCTGCTTTTTGTCAGAAAAATTTTACAAACACATCAGCTTATTATGAACTAGCAAATTGACTCGACTCTTGAATTATCGCCAAAACATCAATCAAAAGAGGAAAAAATACATTAAGTTCGGGCTATTTTTTATCGAAGACGTCATAAGTTACCCTTAAGTAAAAACTTATCTTACCTGTAGATTGGTTTGGAAGGACTTTAGTCTTTTCTAACCCTGTTTTATCGTTGTCCGTTGATGTGTTTTTCACTACGGAAGACGGAGTGTTAACCGTTTCTCTATCACTTCTGTCGTCTCCCTGGAAGCTCATGGTTTAGATCTTAACCATAAGTACAACTGAAAGTGTAGAAACCCGATCAGAATTTGTTATTATGAGGATTTCCTTGTGGGAGGAGGAAATTTGGTTTTAATGTGTGTTTTTTTTCTGAAGACCAACAAAAATCTCGACTCAAACACCATGAGTTTTCCCGCAACGTTTCTTACCTAATGCGCATACTCTGTGGCATTAGTGAACCGCGGGCTCGCTGTAAACAGGAAGTTGAAATTTAAAATTTTCTTCGACTTTTTTCGAAATATACAAAAAATGAAGTTTTATTTTCATAAGTATATACTATTTAAGCACCAAATATTGTCGTTATGATTGTCAGTGCGAGTTCCAAGCATACGACATTATACGTTTTCTTCGAATTAATTAGTATGTAAATTATGCGCTTGACACAGGGAACCCAAATACAGCGTCAAGGAAAACAAAATGGCGGGTGTTCGTAAGCATGTGGTGTTGATGTGTTTTGACACGAAAAAATGCCTTTAAAATGTTTGATTCTAGGATTTCCATCAGTAATTGTATACTATAACAACATTTTTCTCATACTAATTGGGGATTGTAGTTTCTTTTTGCAAATTTATGTGAAAAATGCCAGTTTCATTGAAAGATGAATGCACTCATCAAAAGAAGAAGAAGAAGAACAAGCATAAAAGTAAAAAGAATAAACGAAGATCTGTAGAAGAAGATATTGAACAGCCTGCTGCAGAATTGGAAGGTTATAAACAGAAGAAAGAAAAAAGAAAAAGGAAAGCAGAGAAAGAGGAGATTCAAGATAATGCACCCAAGATGAAGAAGAAGAAAACGAAACTAAGTTTAATCCAAGAAGGAGATGAAGATTTTTGCATGGAAAAAGAAAGGAAGTTTAAAAAGAAGCGAAAAGGAAGTTTGGAGTTGGAGAAAACAATTGAACGAGAAGATAATTACGAAAGAAAGAAAAAGAAGAAAAACAAGTCAGTGAAAAAAGACAAGAAAAGTTCCTACTGCAATGAGAAATCTCTGGAAAAGAAATCAAAAAAGAAAAAGAAAGGAGAGAAACTACCAAGTAAAGAATCAACTGAAACTCAAAAATCACTTGAAGTTGCTTTTGACAAAGAAAGTAAAGAGAAATCTGAAAAAAGAAAAGACAAGAATAAAGCACGACCTGAAGAAGATTCATTATATGATGAAGATGTAAATCCTCTACACTTTGATTGGTTGTCGAATGAAGAGTTAAAACAAAAGTTTAAGATCAGACAAGGAAGGTGGACAAAAAAGGAAGAAGAGATACTAAAGAAAAATATGGAACAGTATCTTCTTGAAAACGATCTTGATGACCCCTCAAAGTTAATATTTGCTCATCTACACGTTGAATCAGATGAAGGAAGAGAATGGAAGGAGTTTGCAAAAACCACAAATTTTTATAGAAAACTTGGAAAAGGTCTCAACCGAGGTATATTTTACATTTACAGAAAAGTTTTACGTTCATTTGATCAGGCTAACTACTTAGGGAAATTTTCTGAATCTGAGGATAGAGAACTAGAAAAACTTATCACTATTCATGGGAAGAAATGGGAAAAAATTGGAAGAATGATGGGAAGAAGTGGTCTTGCTGTGCTCCACAGGTACAACTGGAACAGTGGTAGCCGTGGTAAGTGGAAAGACAATGAAGTTGATCTGTTAAGAGAAGCAGTCAGAAAGATAACTAACACAAAGGAAGATGAAGAAGTATTTACCAACATAAACTGGAATGCTGTTGCTTCTATTGTCAAGACAAGGAATGCTGACCAGTGTAGAAAGAAGTGGCTATTACAAGTTTGTTGGAAGGACTGCACATTAGAACCATGGAAAAGATGGGGTGCTGAGGAAGATTTGAAGCTAATAAAACAAGTGTATGAATGTTCTGCTACAGAAGAATATGACATTGACTGGTGTGAACTGCAGAAAGACTTTAAAATGGCTCGTTCTCCAGAATGGTTGCACCTGAAATTCAAAGTCATCTTGAAAAAGTACTGTAACTCTGTTGATCTTGAGAACACAGATTTTGAAGATGTTATTGATTACCTGTACAATGTGAAGAGGAAAGAGCTGGAAGACAGATACTGCGACCACCAGGATTCAAGCCTAGAATAATCTTCTAAGGCTTTTCCTTTGGCTTAGACACCATCCAAGTATCCTCTTGGGATATAACATTATGACATACAGTATTATGCCTAGCACAAAGTACCACTCCACTGGAGAAAAATAGAGCTGACAGTGCTACAAAAAAAACTTTTTGGAGCTTCCAAAATAAATATCATGCTTTAAGGTTTAATGTCCTTTTGGTTAACTTCCTATGGAGTGAATTATACAACCAAAACTTGTACTAACCATTTCAATAAATGATTCTATTTTCATTTGTTTAATATTTGTTTATTGCATCATAATTTTTTTATTGTCTATTATATAATAGGACTATCGTAATTGGGGAAAAACTGTAGTAGATTCCTAGCCTCTCTTATTGATCTCTTATTATTCAGTGATACGTTTTGTATTCTCTTTTCTTTAACCCGCTAGCTATTGATAACCTAAGACTTGGCCATAAGTAAAATAAAATGAAAAAAGTATCTCTTTTTGCATTTCTTTTGGTGTCTTTTGGTGACAAGCATGGGTGCATATCTTTTGTCCTTTTATTTGTATGGGAATGTATGGAACAAAGCACCTGAAACAAAGCAGACATCAGAAACAATGAAGTTTTAGTCCTTAAATATTTTAATGTTTTATCTATTTATTTCTTTATGTAGAGAGGATGGGATAAATTTTTGGACTGCCTGTGATTGTATCTATGTTCAAGTAATTTATCTTTCTTTGTTGGCACCATTGCAACTTGAGGGAAATACTTGGTTGAGTTGGCATTGCAGTGCATTTTGGGGCTCCCAGAAGACGAAATAGATGCAATCTTGGAAATATGTCCGAAAAAAGAGCCCCAAAGTGCACTCCAATGCCAACTCAACCCAGCTTTTCCCTTATCTTTGGAATAGCAAATGGCTAATAGAATATCTCTCTCATCATTCCTTTTTCTTTCTCTTTTCTCTCAAAAAAGATTATGCTCCTCTTCCCATGAACCTGTGGTACCCGTATCTAATGAATTAAAGTCATTGTAAACATGAGCGCTTAACTTTTGCTAGGAAACCCAAACCGAGTTTCTGTCGTGAAGAAAAATTGATTAAAAAAATAACAGCTCCTATGAACATTCATGCATCAATTTTCTACGCAGCACTGTTTAATTAGCAATGATTTTCTCTAAAATTATATATCCTGTTAATCAATAAATGTTATTTTTAGTTGAATTTAATTGGCGGATAATACCGGAAATACGTCACATCTTGCATGTATTACCCAGCGTACCGTGTACAGTAGTCCGTATTCAAGATGGCGTCTCGTGGCATGTTGGTCGTGGGAGCGCTGTCTATTTTTTCTTTAATAACTGTAAAAGAAATTATCTTTCCTAACAAAGCCGAAGCACAAGATCCAGATCAATTAAACAAGATGAAACGAGCAGCAATGTTTACCGGCCCTACAGTGAAAGTACTATATTGGTGAGTTGAATATCTTGGCTAGCGTTGAAAAAAATTGTCAGCTGCGTCATCTTTATAATAGTCGCATGGCTTCTTTGTTTGATCTCATACAATTTTACGAATACTTTAGAAGTCTTTATTAGACTCGTTATAGTATCCTTACTTAATAACAGCATTCAAAGCGGTTAAATATTTCATGAAATTTATCCTCGGACATGTCGCATATAAGCTAATATTATGTGACAATAGGGCAGGTTCGTCTCGTGACTCGAGTTCACCTTACGAAATGTTCTTAGCGACGCTTTAATCCTCGTTTGGTTTTCTTGTTTTTTGTTTTTCGTTTGCCATACCTCTTTACTTCATATAGCCACTTAAACTAGAAATTATTGTTAATTCAATTCTGTTATATACTAGCTTTTTCTCTAAAAGAAATTTTGTCTTTTGTGAGAACATTTTCGCAACACGTTTTGACTCGATGAATCGATGAAACGAGATTCGTTCGATATATGTAAAGTTTCGCAATTAGATTCTATTTTGTAAACAAATATGTTATTATTATTTGATTAGTTATAGAAGCCTGATAAAAGCTTTTTTGTTTTGCCACTAGCCCCTTCCCCCCCAAAAAAATTCAACCCCCCCCCCCAAAAAAAAACAAAATAAAAGGGTCTTGTTGTATAAATTATTATTCTAAGCATATTTTGTTTCTACAGCTACTCATGAGGGTACAAGAGGGTGTTTGAGGAATATGCACAGTTCCTCGGCCAAAATTTTCCAAATTTGAACATTGTTGGTGACAATTACCCTCCTCCTCGTCCAAGACAGATGCTAGCATCATTTTTGAGCATTGCTAAGATGGTTGTAATAGGACTAATCATATTTGGGGAAAGAATGCAAATATTTGAATCATTAAACGTCAATCCTCCATCAATATATCAGTGGGCTATTCAAAACAAGGTAAATTTTAATTTTCATCTATTTATTCATACATTCATTTTTACATACATTACTGACCCATGCCTAGGTGTTTTTTTCATTGTCAAAAGATTTCTAAATAGTTAATAATAATAATAATAATCTTAATAGTATCTTGTACTACTGACTTTAATGATGTCACCTGAATACAGGAAACCCAAATACTCTATAATATATATATATAATATATTATATTGTAACAGGGATAGCCGCAGTAAAATCACTATCATTTTATAACGAGTATTGCTTGCAAGTGTTAATGATGCATTATTTTTCATTTTCAGATGTATTCCTGTATCTTACTATTTTTTATTTGCAATACGATAGAAGGTCAATTAATTTCTACTGGGGCATTTGAAGTAACGTTTAATGGTAAGAAAAACATATTATTTGTTTCTAGAATATTCTACAGTAGGTTGTGTAACCTAGGAAACACAGTTTGCAGAAAAATTTCTGCTGTTCTAACATTTGTCAATCAAAAAGGAACAATATCAATTATTTATTACTTATTCTGATCAACAGAATCCAAACACTAAAATCTTGCAACCTTAATATTACTATTAGAGTGCAACCTAAATATTGCTTACAGTGATATTAAATTATTGTTTCCTATTGTTTAAGTAGTGCAATTCAGGTCAAATGTCAAACTTCACATGAGCCGACCTAATTGAAACAATGGATAACAAGGTGATCTACTTTGATGTTTTTAGGTTCGGCTCATGTGAAATTCTGCGTTTAACCTTAGTCTAAGTGTTGCCCACTTTTTGTGTTTTAACTCTAACAGTCTGCTACCTAAATAGTGTTAGATGCACAAACTTGTGAATATTCCATGGTCAACTTTTGTTTGTAACTATTTGAAATCTTCACGCAAATAACTAGTAATAGTAATAAAAAGAAATTGATAACTTGGCTATTCTTTTTTTGTCAGATATTCCTGTATGGTCAAAACTTCAGGCAGGACGATTACCATCACCGTCTGAACTTCATCAAATAGTTGAGAACCAGCTGAAATTTGCCCCAAGCCAATAGGTAACATGAATAAACATTTTTTCTTGTGGTAACACTCATTTAATAGGTGTCACATTGACTGGGTGATCTACAAAAAACACTTGGTGCAACTATCTTTATTCACACTTCGTAGAGTGCACACATATATCCGTGAAACAAAAACAAAGATGTACTGTCGATGGCAGCTATTTTGCTGCTATCTTTACAATATAGGGTATATAACTGGAGCAGAACATTGGGAACAAACCTCTAGGCATCTGTTTGGTTCATGCCTGAACGAATTCTTAGCTATTTTACAACTGCCTGGCTAGTTTGTTTCTCAGAAATATTGCATGCCACTATGAAAATGAATTTACTGATTCTCCTCTCTACAGTAATGGCCAACGAAGACATGAAATACATTTTATTGATTAATTTGTTTGTTTGGTTTCCACAGATGTAATTGTCTTAATTGCGAGTGCATAGTATATGAAGATCCTGGCATAAAGTGGCTAGCCACACGCCTGGATTGGATGGGAAGCAAGCATTCCACTATGATATTCCAAATTAATACAGCTACATATACTGGCATGAGCAAAACAAAGCCATCAGTAAAGCAGCCTGGATGATAGATTAGTAACATTTACAGATATCATGTAACTTTCTCAATAAAAGGGATTTAAATTATGCATAATAATGTACTTGAAGATCAGTAACAATCAGCTCTTGTAAAAATGAATTATTCTAAAATGTTTTTTCGATTTCTTGTCGATCTGAACAGCACCGACATATATATAGCAATCTGTGTATGCAAAGGACTAATTTTTATTGGTGTAAATTTTTTTTAACTTTCTTGTTAGGATTCTTATTAATGATGCTCTGTCAAACTGCTTGCTTGTTCTTATAAATAGCTATAGAAGGATTTCTGACAGTTATATCATAATCTACGTATAGAGTGAAGACATTAAACCTGTGAAACAAAATTTAATAGTTAAGATGTAATAGTCAAATAGACACAAAAGAAAACAAAGGAATTAGCGACTACTAACGTGTATTAGTCTAACATCTATTTCACAGGTTAAATGACTTCACTCTATAAGTATAAATACAATGAAATCTCTATTAAGCAGACCCCTTATTAAGTCAACACCCTTCATTAAATGGACAACTAGTTGCATATCTAATGTAAAACAACCCTCTATTTAGCAGGCACCCTGTATTAAACAGACACCAGGCAAAGTCCTGTAGGTGGCAGCTAATAGAGGTATCACAGTAGTTTGTATCACTTGATCCTGTTAAATTTTGATTTGTACAATAAATTATTTTAAACTGGTTTATGGAATAAATAAAATGAATTCAATGCAGCAATAATAAGGCAGGAGTAAAAAGATTCTTTTCTAGATAAAAACCAAAATTTAGGAAGGTTATTATAATATGTTGTCAAATGCAGAAAGGGTGTAACTGGAAGTTGTTCTTTTGCCTTCGACTTTAGTTGCTTTTCGTTCATCTCTGATGAAGACTGTTGGTTTACTTGTGTATTTCTAATGCAGTTCCCTATTGTAACTCACTAATGTGTCATAGGTTTACTGTCGAAAGAAAGAAATATTATTATTATTATTACAAAGATATAACTAGCTAAAAACTAGTGTGAGCTGTGTCAGTGTTTCTAATGAAACAGTAATGATGAAAAGGTAAATTATACACCGTGAAAAGATAAAAAAAGTTCTTTTACTCCGACGAAGCACTAGTGTCCGAAACGTCAGTAAGTTTTTTCATCTTTTCACGGTGTATAATTTACCTTTTCATCATTACTATTATTATTACAGTTGAAACGTATGAAGAAATGACAACAAAAATCAGATATGAGCATATTTTCGTTTTTATTCTATTTTTATTTATTTTTTATTTTAATTCCAGTGTTTCTTCTGCAAAATCCAAGGAGTCATAACAAAAGAAACTAATACTGTAATGGGTTCCCTGTGGTGGAATGACAAACTTTTTCCTATCCTCCCCTCCCTAGTCCTTTTTCATTGTTCTTAACATGACGTCATGTTTAAGACCACGCATGCGTAGTAGTAATCAACAAGAAGGCGAGAAGAAAAAGAAGAAAGATAGACTTCAAAGATGTTAGATCTTTTTACTATATTCTCCAAGGGAGGAATCGTCCTTTGGTGCTTCAAGGAACGTATCAGTCCTTCACACTACCTGTAAATGAACTCATTCGTGGCGTTATTCCTACAAGTAAGAGAAAATCCTATATTTTCCCAATCAACATCCGGTACTTAGGCTGATTCATCATAGTGGTTTTCTCGACATCTTACTTCGTAAACGTTCATTTTCTCGTCTTTATATTCTTCTTTTTCGATTTTAGGAGCGTGGAGGTGGTAATGCCTTCAACCATGAGTCGCTTACTTTAAAATACAAGTTGGATAATGAATTTGAACTCGTATTTGTGGTAAGAAAACTGTGTTCTTTAATCTTAACTAAATTAAAACTGTGACGTCTCCTTTTCTTTCTGGTTTGATTGACGCTTTTTCTCTTGATTTCTCTAAAACAACCCTTTCGATCCTGTCGGTGTTACTTTATTCCTTTCCCTGTGTTGCATCAGAATCATAAAAAAATATCATCTTCCACAAGGATATATTTTTGAAACAGTGGTAATGCCCCTCACTACATCAATTAGCCCTGAATTATTAGTAAGCCTCGGAGAAGGGGGGATGGGGGGAGGGGGGGTGGCCTACTCCCATATGTAGCCTATACAGGGATGTTCCTCAGGATAGGGTATATCTTTGGGGGATTTTGATATTAGGCAATGTATAGAATTTTCATGAATAGGATCACAATTCTTGGTTCTGAGGTTAGAGTAAGAGTACTTTATCTAGCATTTCCATTCTTTAGGTTGCATTCCAAAAGATACTCCATTTATCATACATTGACAAGCTGTTAGATGACATGCAATTGGAGTTCAGGGACAAGTACAAGGATGATCTGAACAAGGGAGTAATACGAAACTTTGAGTTCAATGAAGAATTCAAT
This sequence comes from Actinia tenebrosa, assembly GCF_029948245.1. Classification (NCBI taxonomy): domain Eukaryota; kingdom Metazoa; phylum Cnidaria; class Anthozoa; order Actiniaria; family Actiniidae; genus Actinia; species Actinia tenebrosa. The sequence continues at coordinate 15,142,294 of NW_028292569.1, forward strand.
CGTATACTCAAGAATGCAGAAATAAGTAATAAAGTACAAGCATTGGCTCCCAAAAAGATGCGTACGTTTGAACAATCTGATAAATCGAAAAAGACAGTCTCGTCTATGATTGTGAAAGAGAATGGCAATGATGTCAAAAGTGGGAAAACTGGGAAAGGGAAGAAAAATGAACAAAAAGAAGGTATGTTTGAGAACAGGAGCGCTTTTTTAGTTTATGAGTGATATGCTCATGTTACATTGTACATATACCTTAGTGCTATCTATATGTAATTGTGATCAGAATCAGAAACCATTTGTTATTTTGTCAGGTCATACCTTCAACCGCACTCTATCGTCTAATAACCCTCCTTCTAACCTTATCCCCTTCAGTTTGCTTCCTTTCCTAGAGATTGTTCATTTATTTTCCCCCCTTAAAGTCCCCCAAAAAATAACTATCCCCCCGGGCAATCTCTCGTAGCTTCTTCTAAAAATTTTGCATCCCATCCAATTCTCTGAAAACACTTTTCAAACCCCCCCCATTTTACTGGTGCCGATCCCCCCTAAATTTCACATGCCCCCCCCCCCTCTGCCATATATTATGAACGTAGCCTTAAATGATATGAAATGTTCGTATCTATTGCCAGCACAACCTGACAAGCCCAAGCCCCCAAAGCACCAGAAACAAACAACTAGAACAGCAGAAAATGGCTTGACACCTGAAGAAATAATACAGAAAAACAAAGAGAAGCTCATGAGGAAGCTGGCTGGGAAACCACCAAAACCAGCAAGGTAAAGATTGTTCAATTGTGGATAATTAGTTTAATGGAGGCTAGATAAGGGGTGAGTTACTGCAGAGTATTTTGCGGGATCCAATTGGAATTAACAATTGTCGAGTTCGATGGGAATAATGAAAGTCAAAAAGAACAATTCATGTAACTTCTAGTGTGTGAATTGCATCGAAACTTTTAAAAAACTGTCTTGCAATGATTATCATACCATAGACTATACCATCTATGCATCCCATGATTGATTTTTTCGACAAACTAAACTTATATTTTGTTAAAATGCAGCAGCAAGTCATCACCTGCTGCTCGTAAAGAGCGGAAGAAGGAGAAGAGGCAATGGGAGCAGTCTGGTAGTGCCAAAGACTTGGAGGTTCTAGATTTCAGTGGTGCTAATGGACAAAAAGACAATGCTGATGATGAAGAAGAGGAAATCAAACACTTGGTATGTGCTGTCAATCTTAGTTTGATGATGACAGTAGAGTTAGTGTGTTTCTACATGAATGTTATATCTTTAATAAGCAATAATGACTGCTCAATGGTTTAACATGATGACCAGCTATATTGGGCTGATTAACATGTGACTAGTCAATGTCAACAGTCAAGAGGACTGGCCTAAAAGGTGTTTGGCAGGACAAGGGATAATAATTTTGACATTACATTGTCTGCTGACCAGACTTTTTTTAGCCATGTTAAAGCGTCAAAGATAATAATAAATATAACAACAACAACAACAATCATCATCATCATCATCATCATTGCTTTATAAACTTCTCAGAAGTCCTATAGCCAGGCACAGGTGTCAACGCTATTGGAAAGACCTAATTGTATGAATAATCACAATATACAATATATTATTTCTCTTTAAGACCACTGACTTTACTTTCACTGTTTTGTCACTACTACTACAACAGTGACACACCAATTAGCTGTGTGAAAAGCCCAAAAATTGAATTGGAATTTAGAATTTCAAATTTGCTCAGGAACAAAACATGATGTATGACATACCACATGCCGTAGTAGTGCATAATGCTCTTGTGAGTAGTTCAACCATCAATACTAATAGGAATTTTGCTTTTGAAGTTGGCATTGAAAGGTTCAATGGAAGGGCAGATAAAGGAAATGGAATATGAAAGTTCCAGTGAAGAAGAAATAGAAGATGAAATTGAATTGAAAGAGGAGAAGAATGTCAATGCTACTGCAAATCAAAGGTGAGGAAAGAAGGATTCCTTTGTCTTTTATCAATATTATTGCTTGAATTCAATCAGCAAAATTATTCTAGTATCAATCTTGAATATAAACTCAGGGCTTAAAATAATAGCTGGACATTGCACAATGTCCACCCAGAATAGACCTTCACGGCTTGGGCGTAATGTTGTCCCATTTCAGACCACGTGTCATTCATTTGAGAATAAGACTCTTTGTTGGAGTTGTATCCATATTCATGTGCCTTCTAATGTGCAACTGTGCCCAACCATTAAACAAAGAAATGATACTCTATGGAACGACACGTGGTCTGAAATTGGACAACATTATGCCCAAGCCAAGGAGGTCTATTGGACCTCGTCCAGTCAAACCTTTGCCTTGTCAGTCAATTTGAGCCAAAAATAAGGTATTACTAAGCTAAAACTAGTTTAGCCTGTGGATCATGACTGGCTACTGATTGGCCTATTATTCTGAGCCCTGAAACTGCAGACCTCTCACATCAAATCTGGAGTGTCAGGTTCAATTCCTTGATTCTGCATCACTTGTGAGCAGAGTTTCTAATATTTCCAATATTGATTTGAGCAAGGATTTTACTCTGTATTCCTCCCTCTGCAAAACCTAACTAGCTAAATTCCAATTTGATCTAGAAGTTAGCTGTGCCCTAACTTTGACCAACTACAGAGGTCTCAAGGTTTAATAAAATTTGAAAGTTTGAAGCTTTACATACAATTTTTTTTTTCTTTCAGTAATGCTGGCCTTACTGGTGGAGTCTTCTCATTCTTCAAAGGTCTTGCAGGGCAGAAAACACTAACACCGGAACAGATTGAACCTGTGCTGGACAAGATGAGAGACCATTTGATTGGTAAGTTATCTTGTCACCTTCCTCTACCCCTTGAAAAAAGGTCCATGAGAAAGCAAGTATACCCTTTTACGATTATTCATTCCAACCGCTAGCAATAAAGATTCCCAGGACTTGAAAGCCATTTTTCCATAGGTGATAGGCTGTCGAGTTGCAGGAACATTTATCACTCACAATATCATTTGAATGCACTCAGGTTGTTGCAAATTTATTTGCTGGAGGCTAAAACGTCAGTTAGGTTGCAGAAATATGGAACAGGCTGTAATTGAGTGTTTGCATTATCAAATCAATATAGAATGTCAGTACCTGTAAACGATTGATTAACTTCACCAGCTATTCAATCTAAAATACAGTCATTATGTTTCCTAGGTAAGAATGTTGCCGCCAACATCGCTGATCAGTTGTGTCAGTCAGTGTCTAGCAAGCTAAACGGAAAGGTTATTGGCACATTCAGTGGTAAGATATCCTAAAAATATGGTATTTGCTGTGGAATATTATAAACAAGGAAATATTTTAAGGCAAATAGCAGAATTTGAGAGATTAGAGTTAAAAAGTAGAGAAACTATACTCAATGCCTGTTAATAACTATTTATCATATATTAACATTCTAACTTATAATTCAATGGTATTCTTGTACATAGGATGCACATTGAAATAAAATACCATATCCACTACATTTTATAGGTTTATTTTATGCTATTTTAATGATCGTTATTGAATGTTTGCTATCAGGTATTGCATCAACTGTGAAGGCCAGCCTAGAGGAGTCTCTGATTCAGATTCTGTCACCTCGTCGCAGGGTGGACATCTTGCGCGATGCCATGGAGATAAAAGGGCGTGGCCACCCTTATGTTATTACCTTCTGCGGGGTCAACGGTGTTGGTAAATCCACTAACCTGGCCAAGGTAAGAAGTGTCATCAAACTGCACAATATGTTTGTACCCAAGCTACACCACCAATGCACTATGTTCACTATCTCAGGAAAGTCTTCTTTCTTCAGTCTTACTTTGAGTTTCATTTATTTCTTAGGTGTGTTTTTGGCTGCTTGAGAATCGTTTCCGCGTCATGATTGCAGCATGTGATACCTTCCGCGCAGGTGCAGTGGAACAGCTACGTACCCATGTACGTCATCTGAATGCCCTACACCCACCCCCCAAGGAAAATGGCCCACCATCTGTCATGTTGTATGAGAAAGGCTATGGCAAGGATGCTGCAGCTATCGCCATGGATGCAATTAATTTTGGTAAGAGTTTGGTCAATCATTTCAAAATATAATTGGTCACTCTTGTCACTTTTCACGAAGCGTTGTGTGACAAACAGTTTCTATAAGAACTTAGCCCTTTGGTGTTTTTTAAAGATAGACATAACCGGATAACCTGAAGAAAAATCTCAAAGCAACATACCTTTCTCAAATTCAAACAACCTACCATTGCCTTGAGTATTATTTCTTTTCTTGCAAGTATGCACTTGGGAAGATGTCTTAGTATGGTAGCATAAACGAAGATTGTGACGCATGGGCTGAAAGGGAAAAAAATATAACGCGCAAACTAAAGAGGCCAAACCACAAAAAGCAACTCCATTTGTTAGGGGGTGTTTTCGTATTTCCTCCACAAGTTCTTTAATTTTTTTTCTTCCTTTTCTTCTCTTTGTTTAGCGCGTGAACAGCGTATTGATGTAGTGTTGGTGGACACGGCAGGAAGAATGCAGGATAATGAACCACTGATGCGGGCTCTGTCCAAGGTAAGTGAGGCCCACATTACCATTAAATTATAAAACAATTAACTATATACGTAACTTTCTACAATAAGCCTTTTTTAGTTCGATAATATATCAGGATACAGTGTGTTACAGCTGCGCATGCTCAGGAAATTGGCGGGAAAATAGTTGAGGCTTTGCGTGATACCTTGCAGTAGACCTTATTCGTGGGTTGACAATGTTTTCCCAATTCAGCGTGACGAACCTCCAGGGGATTCATTTTTTTGTTGTTGTTGTTGTTGTTTTTACTCTTCGAAACATTCATGAGTATCCCAAAGGATACGAAGGGAATAACGATGATATCCCGACGAGTTTCAAAACAATAGCTCTTTATTCCCCCAGAGGTTTTTCACGCTGAATTGGAAAAACATTGTCACACCACGAATAAGGTCTAATACTTTCTCCTTTTCCAGCTGATCAAGATCAATAACCCTGACCTGGTTCTGTTCGTCGGGGAGGCGCTGGTTGGAAACGAAGCTGTTGACCAGCTTTCAAAGTTCAACCAAGCTTTGGCTGACTACTCAAGCCAAGAAAATCCACGTCTGATTGATGGGATTGTACTTACTAAGTTTGACACTATTGATGACAAGGTAAGCATTGCGTTACCCCTTCCTCCTAGTGGGAATTATTTCACACGTACACGACCCCCTGAATGTGCATTCTTTACTGTACCATTGGTATTTGTGAATACTTAGACACTGAAAACTAAACGAGCCTGTAATCAAGGAACACGGCGGTAATTTGGAACTCGAAAAAAGTCTATCTCAAAGCGTATTGAAGTTGTGCATTATTTGCCTACTTTTGGTATTTGTCAATATTTTGACATCAAAATAAGGCTAACACTGAGTATGAGTCTTCAATCAATGCACACAGCGGTATTTTACGAATTCAAAAAGGTATCTTCAGTTTCCCAATGGAGCTAAGAGGACAATATCATTTTAAAAATATGTAATATAATTTGTCAGGTTGGTGCGGCAATCTCGATGACCTACACCACAGGCCAGCCTATAGTGTTTGTAGGCACAGGACAGACCTACCGAGATCTAAAGAATCTGAATGCAAAGGCTGTGGTACACGCCCTCTTGAAGGCTTAGACAGTCTAATGACGATTAATAATAATGAATATTTATTATAAATATATTGAGGACATAGTTATTTTAACTCATAGCGTATGCACCTGTTATTCTACATAACCCGATATCGTAGTTCCAGTCGTTCAGAATGAAACGGCGTACTTAGAATATCTATCGATATCTAATAATTCTGCTAGGCATACCTAGGACATTCGGAGACATGCAGATTACTCTATGTAGGAGGGTGCAATTTTGGTACAGGGGGTTTCGCCGCTCTCTCTCCTTTGTAAGAAGGCCCTCGAGTACCCATACCCCTCATTGGTGGGGTAGTCTGTATAGGGTGCTATACATGCTCTCCAGTAGCTTTGGAAGTATGCGCTTTTTAAGTTGGCTAAAAACCTTCATAATTACCTCCAAATACCAAATGCTTCACTTCCAAATATGCTTTCGCACTGCTCAAGTGACACAACAAACAAATTCAATCTTCTGCGCAAAATCTTAATTTATTTTCGTTATGAAAACACCAAATTTTCCCTTGTAGCATTCTCCCTCGTTGGCGATTCTTGGCATTGTCAACGAGGGAGACACTGCTAGCAGGGAACACCAAATTACAAAGAACTTTTAAATTTGTTGAACTAAAATTGATCATAAAAATTAATTATCTATTTTAAATCTGTAAAGATAGTGAAATCGTATAAACTTAAAAGATAATAAAACATTAGAAGGTGGTACAATAATGAGTACTTTGTCCGCTAAGTTTTGTTTCTTTTTGGGTGGTGGAGGGGTAACAACTGAGGTATTCCCAGATCCCTCGCGATTTTCAGACGTCATGTCTTTGCCATGAGAACGAACATTACGTTACCATAGTGATCTTGCATAAGTCAAGTAAAAGGAATTAAACCTAATCGTTACTAAAATAAATAGTCATTTTAATAGAAAAATTATTTTTCGTTGTCTCTAAATAATGACTCGATAAATAAACTAAATAGTAAACATTTTAATGCTTTAAATGGACTTTATATTATGAGGGGATAGACGTGTTTATTCCGGCACTCTTTTTTTAAGTATTCTTCCTTCCGCATCCAAAACCTTCAATATTGTTATTCTATTTCGACAAAATTCCCGCATCTTCCTCCCACTCAGTTCCCGACCACATGTATCCGGGTAATCTTGAAAACGGAATTTTTTGATTTCGTTCTTTGAAAAATACCGTCCACAGTAATGTATTTGAGTCGTTTTCGCCCGTCTACACGTACCCGTTTTCGAAAAATTGCGGTTTCAAATGGCCATAGTTAATTTCTAATAACTATGAAATGGCGTATTCGTCGGATACGCTTGGAAAAGAATATTTTTAGAAACAAGATAAATAAAAATTCCGTTTTGAGAATATCCGGAAACACGTAGACGGGGCCCCAGTTCCACTTTATTACTGCGCTGTCGTGGCTCTGTAAGACACTTGCAACGGTACATCAGTAATATATACGATCAGTAGTTTTTTCTTAAGTAAATTTTGTGGCATATTGTGAAGAGTGGAATAATATCAAAATTAGATGACTGTCATATTTCATTCAATTTAAAAAAGCCACTTGAGTGTTATTTGCATGAATCAACCGAACCCAAAGAACTCTTCAACATTTGCTCATGGAAACGTTTTTAAAAGCAAGACAAACAGCGCTTTCCATCATAGACAAACTGACTTGAAGAACAATTAGTTTAATTAAGCAATAACCACTAGCGTCATATGTCCTTAGGGAGACTAAGCAAGGGATTGGAAGAGACAGAAACTCCTCTTTCTTTTTTTTTTTTTTTTTTTTTTGTGCCGCTGCGCACGTTTTAAAACTTAAAACTTTTTTGCTTGAGACACGAAATGAGAGGAAAGGGAAAGGAAGGGGATGAAATGGAACAAAATAAGAGCAATTGAACTAAAGGAAAGGAAACAAAAGAAAACGAACCTGCCTATCTGATACTGTCTGACTCAGTAATCCAGCTTGGCAGAGGCTCAATTATTTTACGCTAGATTAACAAAAAAACGCTAGCCCACTTGACGAACTGCATGTTCCTAAAAGTATCGAGAGTTTCTCGCTTTAAAAGCTCACTTGTTCAGTGAAAAAGATATATTGCCTTTTTGACCTTGTGTATAGAAGTCAGGCTGAGTAATGCGATCTTGAATTTCAAGCACCCAGAAAGTATACAGCCCTCCAACAAAAAAGTTCACGCATAGCCGCAGTATTTACTGCTTTAATTTATTCCGCTATTCTGCTATATTACTTCTACAGGTATAGTACAGTATAATCATGAAAAGTCAGTCTGTAGAATTTTTTAAGGATAATTTTACGTCGAGCATGATGTTATTTAGTGCAGTGCTGTTGCACGTAATGGATCGGGTTCATGAGAAAATCTTGTAGTCAAATCCTGTTCAGTCACTGCACATCTTTGTCCAGTAACATTTTGTTCAGCACTTGCTACTTTAACCTTACAAATGCTGCCTGATCCCTTAAAAGACTGATAATGAGCAATTGAAAACATTACTATAGCCATAAAGATTTCTAACACTCTCATAACTGTTGTAAGCCAGTACCACGGCCAGGCAGGAACATGGTTTGTGGAAGAGAATACGCCAAATGGTCCAGCCATGGTATAGACTTGCGTTCCCCCGATCATCACTCCTCCTATTGCCGCCACAACACATGTACAAAGAATACGATGAATTTTCTTTCTCGAGCTGATTTCAGCGACCGTGTTATTTTTCATTTTATTGACGCTCTTCCACATAAGAGTGGACACGAAAGTATATAAAAACGCTAGAGTAAGACTGAAGAAGGCATATAGAAGCTGGCATAAGAATACTAGTGTTTTGAACTGAGGAGAAAAAGAAACGATCAACTCGGCTCCAAAAACGAAAAGAAAATGAGGAATTGTGATGAGCCCAATGTTACGAGCGGTGAACCAAGCCTGAAACTTTTGCTTGAGCCGTAGGGCATTGAGAAGAACCACAAATAATAAAGCATAGGAAGTTATCAAACAGGGTTGTGCGATTCCCCAAATGATATTCAAAACTGGTATCGGAATTGTCTTCTTGTGATGGTAAGCATCAACGAAAAGAAACACGCTTCTTGATGTTCCATACAACGCTAAAAAGCCAAGCAAAATGACTGAAACTTTCCTTTGGTTAGATTTATGCTTCCTCAACCTTATCAAAAACGCCAGCGAGAGAATCGCTAATGTTAAGAAGCCTGTGCCAAGTCCATACAGGTGGAATTCCCAAGCAGATCCCCAGGATTCCATCGCCTCTTTCCATTCTGGCATTGGTTCAACGTTAGATTCTGGTTCTGGCTTAGTGCTTGAAATATTGACAAATTTCTCCGGAAAAGCGATGGAATTTTCTTCTTCAGGCGAAGGTTCGTGCGTCGCCATGGCCCCGAGCTCCAGATGTAAATAAAATCAGGGCGGGAGGAGGGAGGGCGTTGAAACGGGCATACATCTATTGGCCGATCCGTGATGCGGAGAGGAGGACTGGGCACTACTCTGACTGTCAACAATGGCGGACCGTTCGTAGAGGAAGTTCGGCTGACAAGAAGATCTTTCAAAGGTAAATTTAGGCTTGTTTATCTATGTTTTTAGCCAATAAAACAATTTTATTGGTGTTAGAGAATACCCAAAACATAAAAAGAGTTTTTTATTACGAAGAATTCGCTGGTTTTTGTAGTCAAAGAACCATTTTAATAAGCGACTGCCTATGGTTTTTATGCTAAATTTTATATAGCAAATGCGGGCGCAGGGCATTTTTGGCTTTGTTACAATGTTTTCCAAAACCTAGTTTATATTTTTTTGAAATGTTCATATAGTGTTCTACTTATGTGAAAAAAATCAGACTGAGCAAATTTGAGCAAGATTGGTTTTTTTACATCTCAAATTTAGACTAGCGAAATTTACATACAATATTGCTTCTGCCATCCTTTCCCGCCAGTATCAACAATAGTATCGGTGAGTTTGTGATTCTATAAGATGGCAGAAGCTGTGCTAGAGGATTTAGAATTCCTTGCGCTTGACTTGACGGATGATTTAGCAGAGGATAATCTTGAAGAATTTGTGAATATTGAGGAAGATTCGACTGAACTTTGTGAAGAGCGTTTCGATCAGGTCTCTTTAGCCGAATTAGTTGATATATGTTCTCGACTATCGGATGAAAAATCGAACATTTCTCGTGAATTATTTGTTGCGGAGAAAGTATTGAACTTTATCAAAAATGCAGGACCTCATCCTACAGTGTCTTCGCTGCTTGAGAGCATTAGGTCAGCTTTTACATCTTTTTATGGTGTCCAGCTTAAGAAAAAACAGGAACGTTCTGTAAGGATCGAACGAAACTTTTTGAAAAGTGACTCACCAGAAAGGGCAGACGTTGAACAAAAATGGAACGAAATAATCGGAAATTGTGGCATTTCTCCAGACAAACACACACACACTGTTCTTCAGCACATTCTTTTTCACTTTTGGACCGTTAAAGGTAAAACATCTAACAATCCTCTGATAATTACTACAACGTCCGGTGCAACTGATGAAAGTGAATTGCAGGCAATTCGTTACCACGGAGGGTGGGCTGTGAAGAGAGCAAGAGACCTCGTCAAATCTTCTTGTAACCTAGTTTTGAAGCAAAGTAATAATGACAGTACAGAAGTATATGTTGAACCACAAAAAGCTTTAGAGTTAATCAAGACTCTTGGAACTGATGAAAAAGTAGGAGATGAATACCATTTTGTTATTAACAATGAGGTCATTCCTTTCTTTGTTCTTTTACATGATTTTACTGAGAACTTTTTCTCTGTGTCAGCAATTAATGACCAAAGCATTATCGATTGTTTAAAGAACATGTCTGAAAATAAGACCTTGAGAGATGCTTGGGGGAAGATTTGCAAAAATGATTACCCAGCCGCAGTGCAAGTGTCTGTCATGCAAAGAGTTTGTTCAATGTTTGTCAAGTCGAAACAGCAGATTGTACGAGAGAAGATGAATTTAAAACCCCAGAAAGGAAGTGTGGCATTGAGGCAAGAAATCAAGAAGCCAAAAGGAAATAAATCTGGAAAATGCAAACGAAAAGAAGCATGTGCAGCTGACAAAACACCCGAAATAATTATCAAATTAAGAGAAGGTTTCAGTAACCCTGACACTGTGTCACATTGTTTGGAAGAAATTGGCAAATCTGCTGATCCACATAAGCAGCTTAACAATTTGACTGGGAAACAATTGTCAAAACTTTTGAAAGCATTAGGAAAACTTGCATTTGATGGAAAAGGGAAAGAGAAACAAATTTCTGTGCTGTTACCAGTGATAAGGTAGACTTTTCCTTTAAACATTCCATATCCAGAGAAGGTATATATATTTGTTGTGCATTGTTGTACTAGAGCTGCTAAATGAAATAAGGGTAGAGAGACACAGGGACCCAACATTATTTAAAAAGGAATTCAGGAGAGATTAGTTGAACAGCTTTTATTTTCTAAGACATGATTTTCAAAATGATTTTCTAAAAGGTATAGTGTCAGTCCATGGTATAAGGTTATTCTCTGCTTGTCACTATTATTATAAGCATTTGTATAGGAAATCGCATGATCTTCCCGTACAATTTGGAAATTAATAGACACTCGTAATGTTTTGAAAGTTCTTTAATACACGAGCCTTTAGGCGATATTTCGTTTATAGTTCACTCAACAAAATTTCAGTAAAAAATGCGAAGCGACGCCGTTCATCTTTGTCTATTTGGGGGCCGATTTTCAGTCCATGGCACAACTGAAATGCATAAAAAAGATTGGTTGTTATTAGTTTTTACAGCTTTTTTTGCTGCTGTTGACATTAGTTTGGCCGTGTTTCCATAGCGACTTAATTCGGTACTCCTACGGAGTACAATTAACGCTATAATTGTACTCCTCTTGACAAATAAGAGTTGAGTAATTTTGTTGAGTGTACTATAAGTTATGTTATTAACTATCTGGTCTTAAATGCAACATTGTATGTTTTAAAACTGTACTAAACTAAATAACTTTTTACTGTCAACTGGTGAATCTGAATGCCCATCCAATCAATACATAACAATAAATAGCATCTTCTGATAAGCTAAATTTAGGCATATTGGCATGTCACACTCTTTGTTTTTCGTATTAAGTAAAGATTTGAATGGTCAATAATTACAGATTTCAATGTTTCATATAGTTTCTCTTCACATCTGTTAGTTTCATCCATCTAGTATCACTGCTTTTTATATGAAAACATAACAGTGTTTCCTTTTTTTTCAGCTTTAAACTGAAGCTGAGTGCCTGGGAGTGATGATTACATGTACAAACATCAGGTTAATGTAACAGGCCACACAATCTTGCTGAAAATACTTTCACCCATCTGACGTTTAGGCAAGGTGCCTGAACTGGCTGCAACGTTCATACATTCTTCTACTTCAAAGACATTGGTTTGCTTTCTTGACACTAACTTTGACCCTGTGAAGGAGATATTGCCTGCCAGGTTGTAACCATAAGTGTACGCTGTCATATTATGAGAACCACCACACATTTGACGTTGGACAGAGAAGAATGACTCAACACAATCTTGATTTAATCTTTTTAAAATTAGATAAAGGTCATTTCCAAATTCATCTTTAAATGCAGCACTGTTGATATATTGAAGAAGATCTTTAAGTGCATTAATGGTTACCTGTAAAAAGAAAAAGAAAAAAAGAAAATGAAACTGGAATTTTTCTACTTGTAATAAAAGTACTATTTCTACAAATGAAGTGCATAAGTATGTGACATCAAGGATTTATGATAACCGTATATTTGACATATTTACATGTAGTTTTGAAAATGTAATTATAAGTTAAATAGATCAAGAAGGCATAGTTGCATGTTAAAAGTTGTGAAGATAATTAGTGTTTAAGTCTAAAATAACATGTTTCCCCTTTACCACTGAGTAAATGTTTTTGCAAGTATGATTCAGTGCTAAAACAAACTGACAATTTTACATTTACTTGCTTACATGTTATTAAGTCCAGTTTCAATGTTATATTTTTACCCAATTTCTTATTTCAAGAAGACATATTAAAATTATTCAAAAATTCCACAAAAACATCCATCACTTCAGTACTTTAGAGTGCAAACAATATATTAAATCGTGGAACTTTCTTTAGCAATACTAAATAGCACAGTTTCATGCAAATTCCATTGTTTTCTATTGTTTAATTAGTACTATTTTCAACTATTTCGTAATTAGTGTTTCATGGATTAACTGTTTGTACTATTACCAAAGCAAAGATTGTCAATGTTTTTGTGTTTGCTTTTCTTCTAATCTCCTGTTAATTATATTTTACACAACTGAAGAACATTGTTGATCTACCTGTAAATCAAACATTGTCTGCCAAGTTATAAAATGACTAGATACTTCAGATCTGGTGGGAAACACTTGTTGTAGACTGGCTTTCCAGTTATCAAAGAAGGATAAAATATTGTCTAATCTAGTAATTCGATTGTCATGAATAGATGCAAGTGGTTGCCTACTATCAAATACTTCCCAGAGATCATGGCATATGGATATATATTCCTGTGTTGATCCTGTTGCATTATTTTCATGAGCTCTCATTTCCTCAGCAACCTTTTTAGATAGTGTGTTAACAGCCAGTTTTACTCTCATTTTACTCCAGTTGTCAAGCTGAACATGAGCCCTTCTCAATGGTGTTGCATAAAGACGCCTTCTTTTTTCTCGTTCATATACTGAATATATGTGGTCCATAAAATATATTTGTTGTTCAGTTTGAGTGTTCTTGAATACCGTGTGTGATTTTCTTTAAATCCACTATTGAAAATATTGTTCCTTAGCTTTTTTATGAGATGTGGTGGGTCAGAGAAGAAAAATATAGGCCTGCCTGAAAAGGGATTACAGCCTTGACTCTTTGTAGCATTGTTCCCATTCATTGCTATAAATGCTCTGTTTTCAGAAGCTCCATCACAAATTGAAAGCAAAATAGTGAAATCAAAACCATGTAGCAAGCTTACACCTTGCCAGAAAACCCTATTGAGCTTCTGGGCAGTGATTGATTTTGTTAAAAAATAGCTCAGAGGAAACTCAAACTTTGCAAATAAACTCTTGAAATAAAATTGTAAAACATGTGTTGCAAGTCTTTCTTCTGGCTGGCTATTTGGGGGACGTTCATTGTCAATAGCATCATCAGTATCAAGGTTAGTGAATCCAATCAGCTCCCATGTGGAGGGGTCAAATACCAGCCCTTCTTTAATTTTCACTTCGTCGAATATTAGTGCACCAAGTCCTAGCAGACTTCTTTAGTTTGAGTTTTTCAATCTTATCTTTCATTGCAGCAATATTACCTGTACTCCACCCAGATTGAGGGGAACAAAAATTCTTGTAATCACTTAAAGTTCTGCCACTTGGTAATTTGATGAATCCAGATTCTCTAATATCATCATACAAAGCATGTGATTTACTATACATTCTCAAACACCACTTGATTACCAAAGGATGCCAGCGCATTTGTTTTGATGGCATTGTCAGTGATTTTGCTTGATCCTTTAACAAAATTTCAAAAAACTGATCATGTGCACTGCCTGTATGGTCTCGAATATGATTTAATAGAAGCTTTTTCTTTGAAAATTTTTTTTGGCATTCTTTCCACAAACAAGTATATACACGATCAATGGGAGCAATGGTGCTGTCAGTCTCAGGAATATGTTCCTTTACATGGCTATATAAGCATTCTACATCTGAAAACTCTTTACTAGAACATCCTTTCCATTGACACACCGGATTGTTTAGTTTCTCTCTTTTTGAAATTAAACATTTGTTAAGATTGTTAAACATAAATTTTAGGTCATTGTCAGTCTTTTCTCCAACGCCACTCATCTTTTCTCTATATTTTTCAAGTTGTAGCACTTGTTTATGAAGTTTTCTTAGCTCTGCTGCCTGCTTTCTAGTAACACTAAGTAATTCCTCTTTATTCATGTAAACGAAGTTAAGATGTGAACTTTGAGGTGAGACATTCTCTTTGTCTTCCTTTTTATTAAGCCTGGATTTTTTTGTCCTTAAATAATGCTCTGTTTTCATACACAAATCACATACACTGTTGCAAACCACTTCATCTGCTCCAGGGAGAAATATAACACAACCTGTTGATCTGATTACTTTTTGATGAAATTGAGAGAGATTTGTTTCAACATATGCTGCAGCTTCTTTACTTTTTGTGTAAAAAATTGGTTGATTGATGTCCTTTGGTATAGTTCCTTCAAAAGGCTCAAATGGACAACCTCTACAAACTTTCGAACTTTCAATTACTAACATGAGTTTTTGAAGTTCAGTAACATTGGTGATATAATTTGAGACATCAGCCCATTCTAAGTTTGCTGTGTACTTAATTTTGCCTTCTATTGCTATAAGCCAGGTTAGACTTCTGTTAATAATTACTTCAACTTTAGCATAACCATCATTTCCAGAAAAAAAGAACAGATGACATGTCTTTTTGTCATGACTGTAGTTTGCTTTCCACTTAGGAAAATGTTCAAAGATGTGCAGTTCAGGAATTTCTTCAACTGTAAATACATTTTGAGACATTTCCAGAGAGGTATCATGATCACCCTTACAAATATCTTCATTTTTCGACTGATCAGTATTCAATATTTGCAAACACTCCATTTCCAAAAACTTTTTAAATTCATCAATGCTATTGTGTGTGCCAACATTGTCAGACAAAAGACTTTTTAGAAGGGGATTGAATTTTTCAACAGTTCTTGATATTGTTTCTTTGAAAAAGACCCATCTAAGAATTCCTTTCATTTTTCCAAAGTTTTTCACCAGATTATGATAGGCACGATGAAAATAATTCCTTAAATCGTGATTCTTGAACTGCACCTGATAAATTCTATCGATGACTTGAATGATGGGGTCGTATTTTTCTGCAGATTTAGCTTTAAAATTGAAAGCATTTTCGGGAAAGCTTACATTGACAAGTGCATAAAGTAGCAACTCTACTTCAAGCAATGGACTTCCATTCCTAAAATCATGCACCGAGGCAGAAACATCTAAATTAGGCAGTGTGCTAGTAGTATTTGTAGTTCCAACATCTATCGGTTTGACCTGTTCGTATATTCGTTCTTCATCACAAACTGTTACAGTATCCACTAAACTTGACGCTTCACCACATGTTTTTGATGTTGAATTATAATTTGCAATCTTAAAACTTTCGTTTAGGCTTCCAAGAAGCTGTAATTCCTTCAATTTTTGTTTTATTTTCACAGGCGTGCTAAAATACGCTCCTTTCTTGGATGGTGGTTTTCTAGGAGTCGAGAGGGGTCTTTTATTTGATTCTTTATTGAAACTCATCTTGAAGCTTAAAACTCACCGTTACGAACCCAAAATCAAACTCAAGCTCACTGTAATTATGGCGGGAAAGCATGATAGACACAAATTGTATGTCGATTTCAGGTCAATTTTGATTTTGTCTACATCATTGGAAGGTGTACATACTATATAAATTCTCTAGCGCTTTGCTGATCAAAATTTGAGATGTAAAAAAATTAATCTTGCTCAAATTTGCTCAGTCTGATTTTTTTCACATAAGTAGAACACTATATGAACATTTCAAAAAAATATAAACTAGGTTTTGGAAAACATTATAACAAAGCCAAAAATGCCCTGCGCCCGCATTTGCTATATAAAATCTAGCATAAAAACCATAGGCAGTCGCTTATTAAAATGGTTCTTTGACTACAAAAACCAGCGAATTCTTCGTAATAAAAAACTCTTTTTATGTTTTGGGTATTCTCTAACACCAATAAAATTGTTTTATTGGCTAAAAACATAGATAAACAAGCCTAAATTTACCTTTGAAAGATCTTCTTGTCAGCCGAACTTCCTCTACGAACGGTCCGCCATTGTTGACAGTCAGAGTAGTGCCCAGTCCTCCTCTCCGCATCACGGATCGGCCAATAGATGTATGCCCGTTTCAACGCCCTCCCTCCTCCCGCCCTGATAAAATCTAGTTATAGACCGTTTTGACGTGACGTCACAGCGGCAATTATGGGGTACCAAAACAATACATTGTCTATCCTCTGGGAATTGAACTCTATTTTTATGCAAATACTGTGCAGAAAGTTTCTATTGATTATGGCTGCCTTCTCACGTGAGTGAAAACGCTCTATAATAGAACTGCATGTGAATCGTTTCCAAACGAGTTTATAGATGGCCCACCGCCGTAGCGGGGTGCTTTGTATATAGTAGTTTCAATACTGTATTACATACGCATTTCCATAGCAATTAAAACTTGCACACCATGATCATGCACTTGAATCTGCGCTCTAATATTAATTTATGTCGGTCAAGCTTTTTATAGATAAACTGCTTTTCTTTTCATTTCCGCTATAAATATTTTTGTCGCGGCTCTCATTCATCTTCAGATTTCAGCTCCTTTGTTTTAGCTTACATTTCAGTTTCGTTATTAAGGTTTTCTTGTGGATACTACGTTCTTCAGGGATAAGCACGAAACTGCTATTGAAAAAAGGCAAAAATGGTGGTACGTTAAAGCCAAAAAATATTAATTATCTGTTTGAAAAGTAAACAAAAGTAAAATAAGTTGTGAGTGGGAAAAGCTTTGCTTGAAACAACCAGGAATATGATTGGTGGATTTATTGTTGTTTTACTATTTTCCTGCTAAATTTTGATTGCTAAATTTGAGAGAGGAAACCATTTGAGCACCATGCAGGTTTGTAACTCGTGTTTTTCTCCCATCACAATCCTCTAAATCTTTGCTTGCACGCGACAAAACGCCGGCTTTGTTCAAACTTTAGTTATTGCGAGTTTCGGTCCTTAAGCTTTAAAAAGATTTAAAAACCCGCTTTTTAAGTCAAGAGTTTCAATTTCAAAGCTTATGAAACTTCTTGGCCAAAAATGTTCACGAAAAAATGAAATTGTTTTTGACTCGCGCACCAGTGAAATTTTATCGCCAGCTAAGTTTTAGGAAAAGTCGTTTTTCTTCATGATGTTCATCCAAAAGTTTAATCGCGTAACAGCACCCTGTCTTGCGGTTCATATATATATTCTCGGTATTCTCTACGTGTGTCCTATTCTTTTTCATTGAAAAAATATGTTTGTCTTGTCCGGGTTGCTATAATGATACTGACGCGCTTCCCAGCTGTCATGGTAACATAGATCCAAGAGGTTATTCATCACCAACGAATTGCCACTAGCTAAAAATATTTATTATTTATAAAGACTTTTATGTCAACATTCTATTTCCGTCTAACAGAATCTAGTATAAATTGTGGTAGACATAATATGACAAAGTCTAAACCTGGCATCTATCCTACTTTTCTAAATTTAAAAACAAAATTCATTTTTTTATGTAAATACGAACTCATCTTCTCTGATGTTCAAAATGTTTACGTTACAACCTGTCGATTAGTTAATGTTGTCAAGAAAAGCTTCAATATATCTTTAGAACAGTTTTTCAGAGTTCAATATTCATAAGTATTATCACTATAGTGGATTCGATAATTTACTTTTGTATTTGTCGGCCAAACCCCATTGGTTCCTCGTAATTTTTATGCACATCTTGGAACAACTAGAATAAACATCACAGACGGTCACCATCACATTGATAATGAGTTCGTAGCCGCACATTTTCACCTTGGCTCTAACTACGCGTTTCAATTGGTTGAGTCGCGCTTAAGAAAGCCATTACAGTGCTACCGTACCGTTAGTCTCCTGAGCAGCCATTCTTAATGTCGGTCCGAAACGCTGCCCTCTAACGTGTTAGTAGAGAGGGAGTTTCGGACCAACACTACCTTGAGTGAACATCTTCTTTAAGTGTCAGTGCAAACACGCTAAATAAATCCAGATTAATTCTATGTTCTTTGATTATCCATTAAATCTTCTTTTTCGGCATTGAGTTGTCTGCCGTGTCTACTTAGCTGAGTATGACCATAAAATGAATTTGCGATTATTTTCCTTGTTCATTATGAACTTCCATCTGGAATTATGTATGAATCTCGGGCATAGTCGACCCTGGGAAGCTTAGCTCTGTCGTGACCCCTTTGCGACAAAAGTTCTCGCGATTTAAATGCCTCTTTACTATAATATCCCCAGTGCTATGTTGCTCCACTGATCTGTCATTCAGTGACGAGGTGTTTTGGTTGCTGTCGGTTGATGAGACTTTGGAACTGCTGGACAAAATCCATAGGAGAAGTATCGCCATGTATAGTTCAAAAACCCGTTGCGCGGTATTGAAGGCATACCATGGCCATGGAGCGACGTTATAAGCATTAGAAAACACTCCGTAAACTCCTGCCATGCCGTAGAGTTGTGATATACACAATAAAAACCCGCCAACTATAACCATATTGCAGACAACTAGCATGGATTGAAATACTGTCCCTTCGCTCTTCCTCCGTCGAAACTCGTTCATTCCAGTTTTCACACTCCGTTTCTTTTTGCACAATACTCGTGCCACAAAACCGTAGAATAATAGCAGCAGAAGAGTAAAAAGTAAGTATAGCAGTTGACAGAGGAATGTTAGGACTTTTAGCGATGGTATAAACGCTACGGTCATTTCAGCTATGCCAACGAACATGAAGTAAGACAGAGCCGTCATGGTGATGTTTTTCGTTGTGTACCAAGTCTTAAAACGTTGGCGCATACTCAAAGCATTCTTGAGCACTAGAAACAAAAGAGAATAAGGCGTAATAATACAAGGGTGGCCTACGCCCCATAGCAATTTCACCGCTATCGGAGGTAACATCTTTCTATAGTGATATCCATCAATGACAAGAAACAGCCCTCTCGAAAAGCCAAATACTGATAACAGACTGAAGTTTATAATATGGACGACTTTCTTGTGCCCAGAGGTGTGTCGCAGTCGTAGCATCGATACGATCCCATATAAAGCCGTTAGTATAAACACAGTACCAAGTCCATAAACAGTGGCGGATCCAGGGTTTTTCAAAACGGGGTCCAGATCGGGGAATAGATTGCTATGACGTCATATTGACGTCATATGATGTCAAAGTATTAATTGTTTCGTTGCTTTTACCTACTATATAAGCGCTGTTAGTTTGAATAAAAATTATAAAATTTGTCTTAATAATAATAATAATAATAATAATAATAATAATAATAACAACTTTATTAGACAGGGTAACACCGTTACCATAAATGATAATTTTCAGGTGGCCCTTACCTTATTCAATCGCCCAAAACAAAGGACAACCTCATCTTTCGGGGATGGAATTGCTCGAAAGCTTTTACCAGCTCTACCATTTTATTGTCATCAAAAGCTAGTTTGTTGCAAAGACTTTGATGAGCTTTCATCAGGGCCAAACCAGATAGCCTATTCCCTGACATCGTTGAACGCCTATCAGTCTTAATAAGTTTCAGCTGACTGAAACTTCTCTCGCTTTCACATGAAGTAATGGGTAGAGTTAAAGCCAGTTGAAGCAATATGTGTATATTTGGGAACTGCAAACTGCTACAGGATTGAAAGGCATCAGCCAATTTATTTGGAACCTTAGAAGGATTGCCGTTTGATTGCTGTTTCCACTTTCGAATCCACATCTTATACTCTGTTGGAAACATTTGCGAATAAGGCAGATCATCA
Source organism: Actinia tenebrosa (assembly GCF_029948245.1). Lineage (NCBI taxonomy): Eukaryota > Metazoa > Cnidaria > Anthozoa > Actiniaria > Actiniidae > Actinia > Actinia tenebrosa. The sequence goes on from NW_028292569.1 coordinate 15,162,577, forward strand.
TTATAGAATTTAACCGTTTCAGCAAGTTTTACTGGAAGCTCAGCATCGTCTTCTTTATTGATGCATTCACTTGGAAGAAGGAAAAGTAGGCTAAGTGTAACATCATGAGCAGGGTTATGTACAAATCGTTCCTGCAGCTCGGCAATCACATGCGAGATAAACTCATTATACAATGTAACTCGGAAATAATCTTCTGAGCTAGATACGTTATGATTGTTTCTATTCATCTGCCGTCTCACAATTCTAGGCTTCTCCAGCTGGAACTCCTCTCCATAGAAATGTTGTCCAAGCCTTGTCGTCTCCTGGAAAATCTTCTTAAACTCTGCTTCAGACTTTTCTCTCATAGTTGTTAGTGTAGATACAAGAGAATGTACTTGCCGGTATGCATATGCAACATCAATTGCTTGCATCTGCAGCTTAACTGTTAGTTCTCTCAGTAAGAAAAGGACCTGCTGGAGAATCATGATGCATAAAAGGAATGTCGATGACTCAATTTGAAACAAAAATCCATTTGCCTTTGTCACAGTTTCGCTATCCCACATCCAGTTTGTACCGAGCTCTTCATGTTGGTTTGGGTACACCATGGCCTCTAATGCTGTATGGATGGCGGGAAGCATTTCTACGAAAACAATGTAAGCATCAATGCGTAGAACCCAACGCGTTCGGCAAGCATCCTTTAGCTTCTTTGCTTTTGTTCCTTGTGGATTCTTTAATTCAAGAACTCTGTCCAAAAGACGCTGCCTCTTTGCTGAGTAGCCAAAGAACCTAGCAATTTCACCAACATACGACTCTGCGTTCTTGAATTCTTGAACTTTGCAGGCAGAAACTACAGCAAGATTTAATCGATGAGCTGCGCAGTGAAAGTAAATTGCCAGAGGGGCCTTCTCTTGTATAATTGATTTGCATCCTGACTTTGCGCCTGACATATTGAAAGCACCATCATAGCATTGACCTCTGAGATTGGCCAAAGACAAACCATTGCTTGTCAACCATTGCAAAATAGATTTTGCCAATGTCTCACCAGTGATTCTTTCTACTTCAACGAAGTCCACAAATACTTCCTTAACGGCAGAATCAAAAACATAGCGGAGGCATAGTGACATCTGCTCTCTGTTTGAGACATCCGTTACTTCATCTGCTATTACGGTGTAGTACTTTGCTTCCTTTACTTCGTCCAGTATATCCTTCTGGATATTCTTGCCAATAACTTCAATTAGTTGATTTTGTATGGTTTTCGATGTATATTTCGCATTGCGTGGCGCATTTTCCAGGTGTTTAGCGAGCACTTGATCCGTCTCTGCCCGAAAACGAACAAGTTCAATAAAGTTACCTTCAGCTGAATGTTTATCCTCTTCTTGCTCCGTCCAGCATATTTTATCGTCGCGGTGTCCACGTAGTGCAAAGCCTTGTTTCCCACACAACATTACAATCTTTAATAATGATTGAATTACCCGTCTATTTTTTTCAATTGTTTTCTGGGCTTCGCTGTCTAAGATGTTGTTGATTGCTTGCGAAGGGTTTTTGTAACGAGAAAGAAATTCAGCCATTTTCGCCATAGAAGTTAAATGGTAATCTTGTGTTGCATGGCCGTTCATCTTTTCGCATATGTTATTCCATTGTTTATAAGGTTTATTCACAAAGCAACCAGCACCACGTGCTTTTACTTGCTCTGGAGCAAACATTGCGCAAGCACGACAGAATACACCGTCAATGTGAGAACTATAGTGAACCCAAGGGTGTTTTAACAGCCAAGACGGTTGAAACTGCCGTAAAGTGGATGACGTGTTACAAAGCCGTGTACGCGGGTAAGACGATACATTGGGATCAGGCTCTTTGGTAAGAATGTTGTATAAATCGTCTCTACTGATGCTTCGAATGTCAGTATGTGACTCAAAGAGCAAACCAATATCATACGATTTACAAGGCAACGAAATACTACTGACTTCCTCGTCCATGGAAATCTCCCCACTAGGATCTATAAACAGTATAGAATGTGAAAATACTTTCAAAATGGGGACATTTAATACTTTTAAACGACACTTGAATACAATAAATATTAAATCTGACAAATTGATAAAGCGTAGACTCTGGAAATTATACATTTTTTTCTTTATTGCGCTCATACCTAACTAAGTGCTAACTCTAAAATTTAAGAGTCAAAGTGCTCCAAATAATTACAGCAAAGTGTGTGGTTACATTATTTTTTAACTAATTTGTTAGGATTGCACAAGAGTTGCTCCAAGTCTTTCTTGCTCTTTACTCCCGAACGACGAACGACGTTTTTCCGAAAAGTTATCGTTATTCCGAAGAGATTTCCAATCGGAATAACGGTTCATTGTTCGGTAATTTCGCCATCCGTGATCGCGCCGCTCTAGAGTAAGCAGCGCGAGAGACTTGGAGCAAGTCACTGTCTAGGATTGCACTTACTGTCCTGATCTGATGATGGTGTCGTTACATTTTTCTTAAAACTTGCATTTGTTTCTTCATCTATAATTAAATGTTTGAATGTGAAAATTCAGCGAATCATGCTGGTGTGCATGATAAATTCAAAATCTTTGGGAGTATAATTCTATAATAGACCTATTTACTAGAGATAATTCATGTACCGTAAATGATCTATTAGACGCCCACTGTCTAATAAACGCCCCTCTCTAAAGTAACAAACGCCTCTTATCTATTAAACGCCCACGGCACCCTTCGTATACGAAAATTTAATAGGCGTCTAATAGATCATTTACGGTAATGATTATGCAGCACCCCAATTGCAATTGCATTCTTAATGTAAAACTTATTATAAAACAACAAAGTTAACACAACACTCTAAACGACATCCTTTGTGATTATAAAACAAAGTTTAAAAACTAGTACTAACGATGTTTTTTCATCTCTAGCTGTCATTAAGTAAACGATAACCGGATGTATATGTTTACTCGCTGTCACTTAAAATCTCTGTATCACAGTCACTTGACTCATTGTCTGACGGCTCCCACTCATCTGTGTCTTCGAAGCGTATAAACACGTCTCCACCTTCCACTAATTGATTTCGCGGATTTATTATCTCCTCTTTTCCTGGTAGGGAAATCGTCATGCCATCGTACAATACGGTTCCAATTTCATCCGGCCTTCCAAGAAATGGCCGAATAATTGGGTGAACCAAGCCTGGTATATGTGTTTCTCCAGTCATGAAATGCTCCACAATTTTAACAGTTATCAGATATCTTAGATTATAAATGTCAGTTTCAGGATTGTCCTTGTTAAGTGTGAGCTCCACGAGAAGAGATTCGAAGTGCTGTTTGCAAATATACCGATGGTTGATAAATAAGCTCAACATCTCAGCCATCACGAGTCCTTTTGGCGGCAAGCTTTACTCAGGACAATATTCTTGTTGATGAATAAGATGAAAATACAAATAATATTGTCAATCTTTGTTTACCTTCGCTTTTTTTCTTGAAAAATGATGTGATTGCTTGAAGTTTTTCGTTGGATTTTCGCTTGCTCATCTGATTACATTGATTAATTTGATTTTCGGGAATTCCAATATGGTGGTTCAGTTCTGACAAGACTGTAAGTAGACTACGCATGCGCGCTGTATTTCAACACAGGTAGTCCAAACAGTTGGTCGGGGATCGGGCCGGAAAGGCGATGGCTCGAACTGTTTGGAGTACTCGAGCTACCAGTGCGATGCCAAAAACAAGCTATAACTACAGGATACAACCCAAAACTTCTGTAATCTTTTTAATAAAAATTTACAAAATATTTTTTCCTTGATATCCAAAAATTCAAACCAAAAAAAAAAAAAAAAAAAAAAAAAAAAACTTGAAAAAAAAAACGGGTGCAGCGGACCCCGTCGCACTACCCCTGGATCCGCCACTGATAAAGATGAACTTCCCAAGCTGCTCCCCACTCGACGACGGCTGTAGACCATTCCGGGACTGGTTCCACTTGAACAGCATGTTCTGAACTAGGCTCGGGTAACTTTACTTCTGGCTCCGCAGATACGTTAATGCTGGAGGATGGAGTGGCTTGGTCCGTGTACCTTCCGGCCATTTGATTTTTAAAAATAAGAAAATTGAATTTCGTTCACCAATTTTTTTGATTTTGTTGTTTTGAGAGTAAGAAATTACCAAAAATAGCATTTTTTGAATTTTTGATAATAAGAAACTAGCTTTTTTTGATTGAAATCTAAAAACTGAAATCAATTTTCAATTTTCAAAAAAAACAAAAATTGAATCGTACAAAATTTACTCTAACGGGGGAGGGGTAAGACAAGTCGTGACTCTGTCCCAGGACCTTATCTGACAATGCATAATGTGCATTCTGATTAAAAATGGCCGCACTGTTGTCAAACAGAGGTGTCATTCGTAAGTTTTACTATTTGGCATTAATCCTGGAAAGTTTTTCGTGGATTTTAAACACAGCTGGAACCGAAATAGATGGCACAATGTAATTCAACGCTGGAACCTGAATATTCTGCCAAACGTTATAATCGTCTCGATGGTTCGGTGAAAGGAAAGGCTTGGTTTTTAACAGATTTTCGTATTATATGTCATTGGCCGGCGAGATACAGCATTGGAGATGCTTCAAGCAAGAATCAAAGCATTTTTTAAAGAGTATAATCGTTGGATTTGGCTTTTTTTTTGTGTGTGTGGGTTTATTTGAAGTAAGCTTACGCAAGACAAGACAAGACAAGTTATAACAACAACAATTTCCTTTTTATTGCTAATAATTTTGGATTAACTGTGTGGGAAATATAAGCTTACAAGGCAAGAACGCAACAGGTATATATCAAAATGCTTAAAAAGTTCATTAGCATTTACTACGGTAGTACTACAACTTTATGCAGTACATCCTAATCAATCTACCAAGACTCAAAGGGATTCATGAAAACGAAATCCTGCTTCATGGATAAGGGTATTATAATGTTGATGTACTATGTGATTTGAAAATTGTATCACACTTTGTTCAATTTTAAATGATTTGGTATATTTACGAATTATAGTATCACCAGATGTACTGGATCTATAGCTTGATATGTTCAAAATATAAACACCATTATTATCATGGAAGCAACTGAATTCTGAAATCAGATGCAGTAAAATATGCAGTTTTTTTCAGCATTATATTTTTTGAGTGATTATGTGGTGTATACAACATTAAGGAGTTTATCATGCCTTGAGACCTTTGAAGTAAGCGACCTTTGAAGTAAGGATTCAGAAGGAATCAGTGGCTATGATTCAGTATTGAAGAGTAGTGAAGTGTTAAGTTTCTGAAGACCTTCACTGCATCCCTAAACATTGATACATCACTGTTCACAAGTCTCTGGAAAATGATATCGATGTTTGGAAATAGGTGTTCGAAATCCCTTTGACGTGCTATCTGCATTTCAGAGGGCAAGGGGTCAGCTCCAAACTCTGACCAGTAAGTCAGTTGTCCCCCATCCTCTTCATAAACTTTGACTGCTTGCTCAGCAGTTGGAAGGAGGTGTTGTGGCACAACTTTTGTTTTATCCTTTTTTGCTTGCAACTCCTTCGGTATACCTTTTCCTGTTGAGATATTAGAAAAGTTAAAATAGAAATAATACACAGAGGGAAATATAAACCAAGAAAGCAAACAATAATAAACACTCTAAAAGAAAAATCATGTGACATGAAGTTCAGTGCTATTGATTGTTTTCAGTTCATTTACTAAACTTGTTTGGATCATTCATTCGGTTGACCTATATGGCATCACAGCTTGTTTAAAATAATGGTGAAGAATAATAAAGTGAATTTATGCTAAATTAAGTGGGTTTTTTTAAATGTTTCATAATTTGACCAGTGCTTATCCTACAAATTATATTTCAGTTATGTATGGTATTTAGTGAACTACATATTTTGCTTTTTTAGGTTCTAAAAGAATACAATCTTCGGTAGTTTTCTTTTGTGTTGTTGCTGTTCTGACTCCTTTTACTGAACCATGCATATGGTACATTCATAGCATTAAAACCAGGCAATGATTTTAAATTTACAGCTAAACAATAATGTACACAAACACTGTAATCCATTTTATTATCCAACCTGGAATTCTGTGTGAGTTCCAGGAGTCAATAACCTGACAACAGCCAGCAAAACAAACCCGCATTGAAACCCAGGATACACAGAACTTAGTTGAATCATCTTCCATGTCCAAAGATTCATCATCCACCATTGAGTTCAATGCTCTCTTAACAGGATAGTTCACTCTGAGATTGATTTCGACCCAAAGTCTTTCAATTCTGTGGTTCTAAAATAGATGAGCAAACAGTTAAAATCAAATAATAATTATTAGGTTAACTAAGAAAGCTAGTGATATTATTCCTATGCTCATGAGCAGACATAGCTTGAAGCAAAACATCTTTACATTGTAATGCGCATGAACCAGGCCATTATTTTTTTACACATTTTTTTCCAGATCTCTCCATGAATCAAAAAACAACAATGGAAAATGAAAAATAAATAGTGATACAATATTGAGAAATCATACAGAGTAAGATATCAAGTCCAAAATCACTTACCTCTTTAGAGGTTGTCTGTATATATGGGAGGCGAGTAGGGTTTGTCCTTTGCTCTTTCAACAGTTCTTGTACAAAGAGCATCAATGAAAATTCTCTGCCTTTATCCACTCTAATTTGATCCCACAGGCCATAAGTAAGCACTGATTGTCTAGAACAAATATAACATTCATGAAGGAAAACCAAAAAAGATCATAACCATGAATGAGTTGTATAAACTGTAACTAGGATTGTATCAATTCAAAACTTGATAGTTACTCTCAGAACATTTTTAGGGGGACATGACACTAAACACACACATTTCACATTTTATATAAACATTAGTGACAATGTTTAGGGAGAAATGCAAATTTGACACTCAAAATGTACTGTATATGTTCCTAAAATAGCCATTTAATCCATTAAATAGCAGCTTCATAATCATAGCTTTACATAGAGTTTTACCATCATAGCTTCATTATTAGATTTACAATCACTATAAAGTAAACGTACTCACCTGTATATGTGATCATATATCAGAAGGTTATTTTTGACAGGCATTAATGCATGGCTTACAACCATCCCACTGTAGCCATCAATTGCACATACATGGACTACCCCATACATACCAAGTTTTTCATTTTGGTCTACATGGAGTTTGTGTCCAAAATATTCTGCATGATATGGCAAAGGATTTGTTTGCTGCTCTGCTCTGTTTTTTCTTTGGTTGTGGTACCTAGGAGCCACTTTAATCAGGGACTTGCCAACTCTTCGTTCAGCAACACAGATTGATTTTGAATGCAAATATCCTGTTACCATTTTCCTACCCCAAGTGGGACCAACCTGGATAAATTAAATTTATAAAAAAATATCATTATAAAAATAATTCATACATAGCAGCCCAATAGGGGGGGGTTGGGGGGGGGGGGGGGGGGGCAACTTCCCTTTTGCCCAGTTTGCCAATCTCAGTTCCAATCTCAATTCCCCTCTCCCTTACTCTTGGCCCACCAAGAAAGGGGTATGAACATGACACTTTCTCTTTGATTTTGTTAATTAAAGATGCATGTTTTTACCCTTTTGGTCCAAAATATCCCCACGATGCAGGAAATAGCATAAGCATATTTGAAAAAAAAAATTTTTTTTGTCGTGGAAGCATGCCCCGAACTCCACTTCTGGTTTCGCGTATCGTATGTCGTTTGTTGTAGTCAGCTGTGAGATTCGTCTAACACCGAATTTTTCTGGGCCCCCATTTTTGAGCGTCCTGGATCCGCCCCTCTTCCCCTTCCTTGGCTCTCTAATGATGAGTAGCCACGTATTACCTTTGAAACAACTTCGCGAACCACGACATCTAGATCTTCATCATTAACGCCAGATTTCCTTGTTATGTCATTTTCCTTGCAAAATCGTCTTACAGATCGTTCGCTGAAGCCTTTTCCACCAGGGTATCGCTTCTTGAGAAGCTCACTTATCTCCAAATGGGTTTTGCTTTGCTCACATACCAGACTTTTAACGTATTCTTTTGACACACGCTCCATCTGTTGCTATTCGTATATTAATATTGACAGTAATAAATGCCAGTTAAACAGCCGGAACGAAATAATTCGCGCCAATTTTGAAACTGATGGGTAAAAACCGCAGGCCAACGACAACGCAAATTCAGATTTGAGGTGTGCACGTGCGAGGGAAGGTTCATTTGACCAGAGTTAATATAGGGGATTTGACAGAGTGACTTTTGCGTTAGTTAGAATGGCAAGCTCGAGTCAGAAGAACTTTGATTTCAAAAGAGATGGGAAAGACCTTCGATTGTCCATATCGTCAGCTGACGTTACGGTACTCAGATTAAGTACTGCTTTTGAGGTGAGTATTGGAATCTCAGTTTTAAAAAATCACATTCTTGCAAATGCCACTGACCTAGTACAAAGGGTACCGTACAAAGTTACGCTTTTCTTTGAAACAATTGATGCAAAGAAAGTACGAGGGAATTTTTGATTCGACACAAGTCGCAAATCTTATTTATTTTTTTACTGTAAAGCGAGCCCCCCGATTATTTCAACATATTCACGTATCCACGAGTTAAAAATTACGCGCTCACCTAATTTAGTAGCGGCGGACTAGTCGCCCCAAGTTTTTTCCTGTCAGAAGTTAAAATGACAAAACTGAAAAACGTTTATTGCAAGAAAAAGTTTATCATAATTCTGAAGCCTTCTTTTCGCGGGCTGCTCATATTTAGTTCTTATATTTTGTTAGGGAATATTAGGCGGTAATTTGACTCGACGAGTTCAACGACGTTCCGACGGACCTTTGGCCGTCTTCTTCAGTTGTCCTTTGTGAATAATATCGTCGAAACCTTCGTTGAACACATCGAGTCAAAACGCCGCCTGAATATTCCCTAACTTAATACAAGAACTAAATAAAGAAAAAGTTTAATTTAAAAGAATTTTGGAAAGCAACCTTAGCGTTTAAGAAAATACTTTAATTTCAGTGCATTGATCGAAAGGAAAGATGCTCCAGCTAATAGAAAGCCCCATGCATTCACACGGTGAAATTGATTACTCGTACTAAAATGTGCACTGTGTCTATTCCGCACAGCAACCTCTTTGGCGTCAGAAAAACACATGAGACTCGTTGGACCCGAACATAGTCTCAGTATATTTTGCTTATCATGAATTCCCAATAAAGTAAAACTTTTACCCTTTTTACAGGTGAAAGAGGAAACTTTGTACTTGAAGGAGGAATGGGATGACAGGACTGTCTGGCCATGTGAGAACGGCAGATTCAATTTTAGCAACTTCAGGGACGGCGCCGCCTTCTTTATTATGGGTTCAAACAAAGAATCAGAAAATATACAGGGAAAATGTCTTTCGTATGCCTATGCCAACCCAATCTCATCCACATCTGGGCTATCCAGCAAAGTAACAAGACCATTTACCAAGAAGTCGTCGGCTGTAGGTGTCCCTATAAAGATTGTACTGGCAGAATCGAAGCGTACACCCAAAGGGGTGCAGTTCGAAGAAAAGACACAAACTTATATCAAAGTGACAGAGGAAACAGCGAATGTTTCTTTCATCAAAGAAAAGATGAAAGAAAAGGTCGGAGAAGAAGTTAATCTTATGTCTGCGAATGGACTAACTGTTGACGAGGAGGAAGGAACAAGCGGTAAGTCAATTAATTTTTTTAGGACGTTTTTGAGCATTCGTTTTTCGCGCTTCTTTTTTTATCTATATAATTCCCCTATGGGGAGGGAAGGAGAGGGACAAAAAGCTCCGAACCTGCCGGTATGTAGGCTAAGATTTTGCATATTTACATTTTAAAAAAAAATTTTTATTTTTTATTCTTTGATTTTTATTCTGAAACTTCCAAAAGCCTGCCTAGACAATATGTATTAAAAGAAAAAAAAAAGAATAATGAGAAAAGTAGCCTATTATGATTAATTAAACTCTAGAAATTAATCAAATATTTACTAATTAACACGGTTAATTAAGATTTCTCAGTTTAAATCTTATTTCCTAAAAGCCTTTCAATGCATATGATTCGGATTTTTACTTTTTTATACATGATTATAATGTTAACTTATCAACTTGTTCCAATGCTTAGGCTTTAAATATAATTTCTCGATTTTTTCAGTACAACATCTAATTAGTTTTTACAGGGCCTTCTTCAAAACCAATTTAGTGAAGAAGCATCCTGTTAAAATATCATTGTAAATTAAATTAACTAAATATACAACATTATTAAACCTGCGAAACAAACACTAACTTTTAGTACTAAATAGTGATATCTAAACAAAAGAAAACAAAGGATTCTGTATGAATTAGTACTAATTATTACTGTTTATTTACAGGTTTAGTGCATGCACTCTAGATCTATTTCAATTTGATAAAACATCACTTAAGCTTATCCCATCCACCACACTAGATGACATTACATGATATTTTTTCTGTTCCATTACTTTGTCATTAGGTCTCAAGTTCTGGAAATGTCCTAGCAGAAAAATATTTGCTGTTCCCATTTATTCTGGGGAGCGAAAGCGTCGCAAAAATAACTCTGATGCTGATTCAGAATCTGAAGAAGAGGTACCAAAGAAGAAATCAACCCAACTTTCAAGAATGAGTATAAGCATTAAGGGTTTAAAGGAGGATTTGATGGCTATAAGATATGACCTGTCAAACTGTATTGAAATGGTCAAAGATCTCACAACTGTCAACAAAACAATGCCTTTACCAGTTTCAGTTGTCAAGCTAGTAAAAGATGGCTTTAAATGCAAAATTTGCTTAAGTGTGCCTATGGCCCCACCTATTGTTGCAGCAAGATGCTGCAACACTATTCTAGGTTGTACCCCATGTTTAAATGACTGGTTTAGTGGAGGAGAGGCCCTTGATAAAACCTGTCCCAACTGCAGGGAGCCTCGAGGTTATGCACAAACTTATCAGCTAAAAGGGCTTGATGAATTCCTATTGGGGTTCAAAAAAGTACTAAGTGATGATTAAACATGTCCAAATTGCAAAGAGCCAATGGTTTTAAATGGATTTCTATGTATAATTGTTTAGTTTACATTGCCACACAGTTAATAAAATCTTGGTTGGGCTTGATAAAAGTCCAGACACATCAGCTCTAAGGACTTGACAGACTAGATGGGAAAAAAATGCTGATGAACTGCATTTTCATATATATTTGTTGAGTTCTTAGCTTGTATATCAGTTAATCATAACTTGGTTGTACAATCAGCCAATTTTCAAATCACATAGTACATCAACATTATAATACCCTTATCCATGAAGCAGGATTTCGTTTTCATGAATTCCTTTGAGTCTTGGTAGATTGATTAGGATGTACTGCATAAAGTTGTAGTACTACCGTAGTAAATGCTAATGAACTTTTTAAGCATTTTGATATATACCTGTTGCGTTCTTGCCTTGTAAGCTTATATTTCCCACACAGTTAATCCAAAATTATTAGCAATAAAAAGGAAATTGTTGTTGTTATAACTTGTCTTGTCTTGTCTTGCGTAAGCTTACTTCAAATAAACCCACACACACAAAAAAAAAGCCAAATCCAACGATTATACTCTTTAAAAAATGCTTTGATTCTTGCTTGAAGCATCTCCAATGCTGTATCTCGCCGGCCAATGACATATAATACGAAAATCTGTTAAAAACCAAGCCTTTCCTTTCACCGAACCATCGAGACGATTATAACGTTTGGCAGAATATTCAGGTTCCAGCGTTGAATTACATTGTGCCATCTATTTCGGTTCCAGCTGTGTTTAAAATCCACGAAAAACTTTCCAGGATTAATGCCAAATAGTAAAACTTACGAATGACACCTCTGTTTGACAACAGTGCGGCCATTTTTAATCAGAATGCACATTATGCATTGTCAGATAAGGTCCTGGGACAGAGTCACGACTTGTCTTACCCCTCCCCCGTTAGAGTAAATTTTGTACGATTCAATTTTTGTTTTTTTTGAAAATTGAAAATTGATTTCAGTTTTTAGATTTCAATCAAAAAAAGCTAGTTTCTTATTATCAAAAATTCAAAAAATGCTATTTTTGGTAATTTCTTACTCTCAAAACAACAAAATCAAAAAAATTGGTGAACGAAATTCAATTTTCTTATTTTTAAAAATCAAATGGCCGGAAGGTACACGGACCTGGCTTGCTCAGGTTCTGGTTCTGTCATCTTAAATTATGGAGAGAGAAAAAATAATATTCGTAGACCAGAAGTTAGGAATAGCACCAGGCGGAGTTCTCTAATGTTCAAATAAATGAACACGATGTCAGAGTGATGAGCCAATGAAATGCAGCGTACTGGAATGGACCAACGGCGATGGATATTTACACAGCTGACCGGCTGTTCATCCTTAAGCCACTCGACTAATGTATTAAATATACGATTCTAGTCTTCAATAATAATAAACTTAATCCAATGACGATAAGAAAGGAAGCTTTCGAAGTTTCAGAATATTTTTCGCGAATATAACGCAGTAATTATTCCTAATTAGCCGGTGTATTTTGAAGACGTATCATTAGTGAATCGACACCATATCAGCTGCCTCGTTTTACAAAACAATTGAATATGCAGATCAATTTCGTCGATGTTAAAACGTTGAAATTAGTTTTTGCTGTTTAGTATTTGAATAAAAGAAAAAAAGATCCAAGACCGTTCACTTAATTTGTTGGTTGAAACATTCTCTTTGAAGTGTTTTTATTCCTCGCCACTAAACAGAACTCTGACCTTTCGAAAACAGCTATTTCATCCGTTCCTAAACAACCTGGAACACTCTGCCTGCTGAATAAGGAAAAGAACAATAACTTTGTCTAAATTCAAAACCTGTCTGCACTTCTCTCACTCTACGACCCTGAAGACCCGCAAACGTTGAAATCTGTCTGCGTCAAATGTCATCTTCCAAGAAAGGAACTTTAAATGTTGTTTTTAATTTAAGTGTACTTCGCCGAACTAAATGTCATAAATGTTAAATTTTGTGTATATGTAATTCAAAATAATTAGATTAGCTTGTAGAATCTATTGTAATTATTGGGAAAAACCTGTAATAGATTCCTAGCCCCTAATCACTGACCTCCCTGACAATATAGGTAATAGTAGGTTATGTAAAATAAAATAAAATAAAATAAAATAAAATAAAATAAAATAAAATAAAATAAAATAAAATAAAATAAAATAAAATAAAATAAAATAAAATAAAATAAAATAAAATAAAATAAAATAAAATAAAATAAAATAAAATAAAATAAAATAAAATAAAATAAAATAAATGACAATTTAAGATTGCTGGATATTTTGTGATAGTCTAATAATGTTTTCCGTGTTTTAAGGGGTCAAAAAATTTCCAGATATCTATTAAAATATGTAAAAACACATACACGAAGAGATCTTATGATAAAATAATGATAAAGCAAAATATTTAATATCAAATAATGATCAACTGCAAAACAGGGACAGGTTGATACGAATTTACATATAATGAAGATTTTTTTGTCATATCTTGACATGACATAACAAAACTTATGTACGCTTCCTCTAGTAAGACTTTTATGAAAAATCCTGTTGCATTTGCAATTTAGTTCAAGAATAATTATTTATTCTGTTTTGAATTTGTGCTTTAGGTGATTAGCAAAAAAAGACCCAAATTTCTAATTTCATATCTTGTGCACTGCTTTTAGAAACTGTTCTTGCTGCAAATAGACCATTTCATGGATCCCATTACTCAACCTCAGCCTCGTCAGCGTGTAATATATTCTTTAGAAATTGCCCACAACCTGTGAAATTTTTGTTTTTCAATTGTTCGTTGATGTGTAAATTCCTTTCATTACTGCGGACTGTAGTCAAATTCTAAAGAATAATTACACGCTGACGAGGCTGAGGTTGAGTAACGGGATCCGTGAAATGGCCTATTGCACCAAAAAGCGATTCATTATCACATGCTTCTTAGTTTCAAGTTTTTTTCAAAATCAGAAAAATGAGCATTAGTGGGTTTTTAAATTCTCCGTACACCGTTCTCATAATGGCTGACATCTAACTTGGCAGTAACTTGGTTCTTAAAATGGCTTTCTCAATTTCTTCATGGAAGCACTGAGATCATCTAGGTTTGTTAATCTATAAAAGTTTATGTCTTGCTTGTCTTTTCTTGCAAAACTAATGAAACCAAAATACATCTCTTGCCTTCTCTCATATCTCACAACTATTTTACACTAAGTCTTGTGTTATCTCTTGGTGTAGGCAACTGGAGGACTTGAAAACGAACCAGCTTGCTTTTTTCCAAATCCTCCTCGTCCTGGGTCATAATCTTCTCTGTATTCATCACGTACCTTTAAAATATGACAATTTGGATGAAATACAAAAAAAAGGGATTTTTTTGAATCTATTCTTTTTTTGCTCATGACTTCGTAGCTGCCATATTGGTTGAATTTAACGAAAGAATTAACGATGAATCCTCTTCTTATATCAACCAAGATGGCAGCCATGTCTTTTGTTATTTCACTCCCTTGGGAATGATCGGAAAACCAGTAATGGCAGGGGCTCCAATAGACCCAACGCATGCGCATGTGACATACTTTCCCCCTCCTTCCCTTCCCCCACAGTACCACCCTTGCTTGCTCTTAGTTCTCAAGAAGATATGGAATTCTTACTTGTCCTCCACTCTTTCCTCTGCCATACTGACGCCCTTCAGCAAAACCTTGGTCAAAATCAGTACGAATTATACGGTTATCAAGGCGAGTGCCATTTATATATCTATTAGCATTGAATGCATCCTCTCTTGTGTAATATCTGAAGATTATTAAGTGTAAAAGCTAACAAATGTAGAAGATTGCTCTATCAAAGTATGAACATGAAGTATCATCATTATGCATCATCATCATCTCCATGTATCATCATCATTAATGCATCCTTAACATCATTATGTATTTTCATCATCATCATATATCATCATCACATCAACATCAATTATCATCATCATGTTCCATCATCACCATCATCATGTATCATTCTCATATATCTACAAAGCTTTTCGCTGTTGTATCATAGCATGGGACAATCACAACAGAGCTAGGCTTCAAACTAAGTGAAAGCCCAAAGATCGAATTAGAATTTAGAAGTTGGTTTTTGAGGAGGGAGGAAAACTGGAGAACCGGTTATCTTTGCAAGATATCATCACCATTATCATCATCTCCACACATCTCAAAGATATTATAAATCATACTTCAACAGCATATGATAAACCATACGTACAATTATTCCCTGGTTTAAACAACAGGTACAAAGGATACTCTATAAAACAAAACCCACATGGCGTTTTCTTTATCTTGTCCAGCCCCATAACTACTCTCTTAATCTCCCCTACTCGTGAAAAAAGCTCATAAATCTGTTCCTCGGATGTGTAAAACGATAAATTCCCCACGTATAATGTACTGCTGGTTTCTAAAAGTCTCTCGAGGTCTTGTCTACTTCCCTAAACAATAAAAGAAAAACAAAATCAACAAGACTAAATTGGCTAAGAAAGAAGCAGCAATAATAACAATAATAATTGCCTGATTTCATCCAAAATCTTACAATCGATACATTTAAAGTTACTGAACCTCGCTATAATTTTCTTAAGCACAATGAAAAAAAAAAAACTTAGTAATATCGGACTTTTTACCTTGAAGTGTTGATCACGATATGCACTCAGTTCCGCCATCTTGAAAATAACTGCGCATGTACAATGGAAAACACAGCTGTCCAAATGCATTGCATGTTCAACTCACCCCAGTCCCACTCCCTTGTGGCGCTAATTTTGTTTTCACTTTCGGTTTTGTTTTTCTACGTAAAATAAATTCCCCCAGCAAAAATTCCCCGAAAAAATGGCATATATTTTCGCTATTTTCGAACGAAAGCTCATTGAATAAAGAAAATGAGTCGGTCATATGCTGTTAAAGGTTCCTACGCCAGTCAAAGTGGCGCTAGACCAAGAAGAACGGTGAATAATGATGGCATGTTGCAGCAAGAAAGAGCAGAGTTTTCTGGTGACCAACAAGATGAGTCTACACAAGAAGCACAAGCAAATCCACCAGCAAATGAAAGATACCAAAGGTATACTTCCTTTTTTAACTCTCTGGTCGTTTATTCTTGTGATTATAAGCTTTATCAGCTCGATAGATTTGTGCGCGTACATCCAGAAAATACTAACTTTGTGGAACACGAAATCAGTGATGTCTAATTTAGCTTAGAACTGTTAGGTTGGAACTGACAGGGAATTGAAGTATGGCTTCATATGAATAATATGGTTCTGTTGATGACTGCAGGAGAGAGGCTTATACTGTGATTGCACCAAAAGAAGATAAAAGACAACACCTCCTACGAAGTAAGCCGTCTTTATTACTAATATAGTAATAATACCTTAATAAGAATTACCAGCTATTCAGCTATAGAGCCAACTTACATTCCATGGGCTTCAGGGAGCTGATTAATATTTAACGGGAATGCAAGGAAAAAAGACTGAATCAAACTCGGAAATAAATGGCTGCGGGAATGCAAGGAAGCGATTACATATTTGTCCTAGATATATGCTTTGTTATAGCGTACCTTGGTACCACATTATATCTCACTTGTCACTTGCATGGTGTTGGACACGAGTTTTGTTTGCATGTGTAGAAAGCAGTTGTACCTGATACCAAATCTTGGGTCCCGGGGGGTGGGGGGTACTCCACCAGGATAATTTATAGCCTTTTCTGAGTTTGATGATCAAGGTGCATTATGGCCTACCTTGGGTACAAACAAAACCATATAAGGCATCATTAACAAAAGATGTTTGTACCAAAGCTAAACCACAATGCACCATCTTCACTATCCAAGAGTTGGCATTTTATAGCAAATATAATTATATTTTGAAATAATTACTTAGAAATTGTCTTAAATGTTGGTGTTGAAATTCAAACTAAGATCATTCTTCTTCCAGTTCAAAAGGAAGAGGAAGAAACTGCAAGAAGACGGAAAGAAGAAAAAGCAAAAAAAGCCATCAGGATTACACCCAGACCTGTTGGAGGACCAAAGATTTCACAAAGAGAATTTATTGAACATCAGCAAAAAGCAGCAGATAAATCTCCTACAGCAAGAGCTATTGAAATGAGGGTATGACATACTTATTCATCTTCAAACCTTCAAATTTTATCAAACCATGATATAATTGGGCCATCCATCCATTCATTCATTTAATCAACAACCCACCTACTACCAATATCCTTCCTTGAGTCCATTCTTTTATTTATATGTTCATCCATCCATCCATCCATCCATCCATCCATCCATCCATCCATCCATCCATCCATCCATCCATCCATCCATCCATCCATCGGTGAATCCATCTGTGCATCAATCCATCCATCCATCCATCCAGTTCATTGTTTCTATGTTCTGTTTTCTAATTCCTTCTCATTCTCTATATATCTTAAGGAAAAGAGAGAGAGATGGAAAAGACAAGCAAAAGAAAAAGAGGAGAAAGAGATTGAAATGAAGAAGGCTGCAGCAAGAAAGCAAGTAAGTTATGTTTTTTAATCTACCAATTGTTTTCCCATTAATTCTTACCGGTATGCATTTTTTCTCTGGCTATGAAACAATAGGCAGAAAAGAATGAAAGGAGAGAAGCACATCAAAGAGAGACTACAAGAAGGTAAGTACCAATAGCATAATATACACAGACTGATAGCGGCTGCCAGAGGCATTGAAGGGGGGCTGAGGGGAGCCCCCCTTTCATGGCAACAAAATGGCAGCATTTATAGCATATATATGGTAATTTTAATTTTCGCCCCCACTCCCCCCACCCTCTTACCTCTTGGCAACAAAATGGTGGCGTTTAAGAATTTATATGGTAACTTTAATTTTTAACTGGAGAATTTATGAATTTACCCCTCCCCTTCGGAAAATCCTTGCTATGCCCATGAAAGGCATCCTTTCAGTTCGACCCTGTTGGGCTGTCGTCTCACCACTGTCCTTCCAATGGTGATCTTTATGATGGATGCACAGGAGAGTAATTTGCTGTCTCTGTTACAGTGCAGCATAAGAATAAATTTGAGTCTAAGATCAAATTTTCATGGCTGTCTTCACTCACTGAGGTATCAGATCAAACACTAGTATCTGGCACTTCACTTGAGTAGAATTGCCTTCATTCACATAGTTTTACCCTGTTTTTCAATCTTTCTTTCTTTATGGAATCCAATATTTTAGATATTACTAATTATTAAATTACTGGTAAATGAGATACGACATAGGGTTTGTCAATCTATCTGGAATTATTTTTAGTCTCATTTTCATTGTTTTCAATGAAATGTGGAATGGCAATGGAAACAAATGGAAGTAATAAATGGATAAAGGGAATAAGGTGCTAATGAAAACAAATGGAATTAAAGTAAATAAAGTGGTAGACTCACCTGATACTTTTGTTTCAATTTCTAATCAATGTAGTCTAACATTTCCAGCATATTTGTTCTCTTAATTGCTGTTGTGTGCCCACAAATCAGCTAGCTTTGTACATTATACTTATTTTCAAGACATTGGGATGAAAGATTTAGCAATCAAAGTACCTTATCCTCTGGACAAACCTTTTCAAGACAAGACGAAGGTATGTAAGGCATGCACATCTTTTAGTTGATAATATATTTGTCAAATTTTCCCAAACAAGGCCTATACATGATTTGTATCTTATCATTGTTATTATAGACTTGAGCCATGAGGCAAGTGGCTGGAGAGACTTTGATTCACAAGAAATAGATGTAGAAGGAGGTGATGAATTAGTCCAGTTGTGTAGAATGTTTCCAAATTATGACCCTACAATGCTTTCAGACTTGCTTCAAGAGCAGGGGTCTGTGGAAAGGGTAATTATGATATTACAAGGATAAGAATTCTAGTTAATTCAAAACTTGAAGTAGAGAAAAGTCTTTTTAGAGGGGATTTAATGGGATCACAAGATCTGTGAGTTTGCTGTGCACTAACTTTGATCAGCCTGTAGGTTATTTTATGGTATTTTAAAGAAATATTTCTTATTATTCAACACTAGTCTGCAATTCGTGTTTCTTGTGTGAGAAAACTAACAAGCTTGCAAAGTCTTGAAATTTTTTTTTAAACAATGTGTAGTTCCAAAAATTCTCCATACCTCCCCTCATGGAAAAAGCAACCTGCTCTACCCCTGGAAATTCCAATTTTGCAACTCTGTACTTTTGTTCTTTCTCTGACTTCCCACTCCTCAGAAATTCCAAATTCCTCTGGGGGGTGGGTATGGATAATTTCTGGAACTACACATTACACAAAATTTGATATTATTTTCCTTTTATTGTTATTATTTTAATGCATCATAATAATATTTTATTTTCCTTGTGCTTGACAATAGGCAATATGTAATATATAAGAATTCTGATTTGGTCACATGGTGAGTTATGTATAGTACAAAATTATCATTATCAAATTACTTCTACAGGTGGTATATAACTTTATCAAACTCATTAATAATTCATGAGTCCAAAACAAATGGGAATGAATTAAAATTTTTATAGAATTGTTTTCAATGGGTATTTACACTAATGTTGCGAAATAATGTTTTTCGTTTGATATTGTTGATAAGGACAAAAGGTCATGCTTTTTGTACACACACACACACACACACATATATATATATACACAGCACATCGTAAAATTGACACAGTGCACGCCTAGCATGACGCAGTTATATGCATAAATAATTAAGAATAAATAAGTCCATGTATGTACAACTTTACTTACATTGCTGTTCAGTTAGAGAGAGCTTGAACATGTTTCCTTGGTATTTTACTTGTATATTGCACTTGTACCAAATTCATTAAAGTGGGGACAAAAACACTTTGGTACAGTTTGGTAGAAAAAATTGAAAGCGGAGACGTGGTGTGTTGCGCATTCACTATTATTTGATAATACCGTATATACCATGGTATATTGGTAGTCTAGTTGGGTGTGGTGCATTGCGCATTTACCAATATCTTAGTTAGGTGTGGTGCATTGCGCATTTACTAATATCTTATAGTGTTCTGTATACCATGGTATATTGGTAGTCTAGTGTGGTGTGGTGCATTGCGCATTTACTAATATCTTATAGTGTTCTGTATACCATAGTATATTGGTAGTCTAGTGTGGTGTGGTGCATTGCGCATTTACTAATATCTTATAGTGTTCTGTATACCATGGCATATTGATAGTCTATAGTGGTGTGTGCGGTGTGTTGCGAATTCCCTAATATCGTATAATACCGTATATCCCATGATATATTGGTAGTCTAGTGTGGTGTGGTGCATTGCGCATTTACTAATATCGTATAGTGTTCTGTATACCATGGCATATTGGTAGTCTATAGTGGTGTGTGCGGTGTGTTGCGAATTCCCTAATATCGTATAATACCGGATATACCATGGTATATTGGTAGTCTAGTGTGGTGTGGTGCATTGCGCATTTACTAATATCTTATAGTGTTCTGTATACCATGGTATATTGGTAGTCTATAGTGGTGTGTGCAGTGTGTTGCGAATTCCCTAATATCGTATAATACCGGATATACCATGGTATATTGGTAGTCTAGTTAGGTGTGGTGCATTGCGCATTTACTAATATCTTATAGTGTTCTGTATACCATGGTATATTGGTAGTCTATAGTCGTGTGTGCGGTGTGTTGCGAATTCCCTAATATCGTATAATACCGTATATACCATGGTATATTGGTAGTCTAGTGTGGTGTGGTGCATTGCGCATTTACTAATATCGTATAGTGTTCTGTATACCATGGCATATTGGTAGTCTATAGTGGTGTGTGCGGTGTGTTGCGAATTCCCTAATATCGTATAATACCGGATATACCATGGTATATTGGTATTCTAGAGTGATGTGGTGCGTTGTACATTTAATCCATCTAATTATCCAGTAATGCACAGGTCAAACATCGAACTTCACTTGAGCCGAACCAAATTGAAACAATGGATAACAAGGCGGTTTTCTTTGATGTAATTAAGTTCGGCTCATGTGAAAATCGACGTTTGACCTGAGCCTTACTGGAATAGTGCGTTGCGCATTCACTAACATCGTATGCTAGAGTGGTGTGATGTATTCTGCATTCACCTTGTAATAGTCTAGAGGCGCGTCGTATTAATCCCGCTGTTTGATACTTTATTTGACGAAACGTGCGGGTGACTGTTGCTGCTGTCTTGTGAGTTTTGAGGCTTGACTTGGCGATGCCTACAACAACACCAAGCTAGAATCACTTGCCTGAACTGAGGCATCCTGTAGAAATATACTACAAGATTGATACCAGAATTCCAGTACTGTAAAATAATCAGTCCAAAAAATAGTTTTCCTGAATATTTGATGCCACAGGCTTCACAGTGAAATGTTAAAACGTAATACACGTTATACGGACCCCAAGTAGTCACTGATGCTAGCGTGACGATGAGTAGCGTGACAGCTAGTTTTCTGTCACGCAAGCCTTGGGTGCGACATGGGACTTGGACGTGATTTTTTCTGACTTTGATGAGAAGGGCGGTGTAAGCGATGAAGATGACGAAGACCGGGATTGAAATCACGATGAGATATGTCATCTCAAATATATCTAGTTCAATCACTGGAAATCGATACGAGAATACGTAGGTGATGGTAGTCACGGTAGACAACAGCCAAGGGATCCCAATTAATAAGGCATAAAGTCCTTTCCCTGACATGCGATGGAATAAAGGGAAGACAATAGCAAGGAATCTTTCAATAGCTATCGATGTGAGTACATTAATAGAAGCGATACTCGAGAAATAGTCAAGAGTAAAGGTGAAAGACGCGAACACAAAATCCGCGTTGCCATGTTTCCAGTAAAAAAAGTCGATGACCAGTCGTAGAAGAACACTAACACCGACCAGGAAATCTGCCAGGCAGAGATGCACGAGTAGGTAGTGAGGGCGCTTGCGCAGTGATTTGGACCCCAGGAAAGCGACCAGGCACACAAAGTTACCAAAGAGAACCACAAAAGCTGTTACACCGCGACACCACATTTTAGTTGTTTCGTAGTCAGGATCGTACCAGTTACTTCGAGTGTAAAGAGTTGTCCTATTCGTCACATTTGCCGGATAATTGCTTGTATTTGATGCGAAAGTCGGATTCATCTTTGAATAACCTGGATGAAAAAGAACTGAACTTGTTGACATGTACTGGGCTTTGACTCGAAATCATTCGACCCGAGCCTTACTAGTACTCAGGGCAAGTCACAATGTAAGGAATATAACAAACAAAAGAGATCCAAAATTATTTTCAAATAAATCACGTCCTTTGACTTGCACACTAGCGAATTGCTGCAATAACCAGAATCATTACTGTTTATGACGTCAATACTGTAGCATATAACCGATTCGAAAAGTTTGCAACACCGAGGCAATAGGCTTAAATACTTTTTCCGATTGCGACTGATAACGCTAAAGCATCTGCTTTTAGGCTTACAGACCTAGATTTTGGTGAAAAAAGCCGAAATAATTGGCTGTTATAATGTTTATATCATTAGTTTGTGTTCTTGCTCATCTTTTCTTCCTTTTTCTGTTTCTTTTTTTTCTTAGCAATAATGAATCTAAGTCATGAACGTCTTTCAGATAAAATATCCTTAGCCATGTAAAGACGTAAGACAGGATTTTCATCACGAAACTGTTCATTACAACTGTCTTGACATTTCCGATTGGGCGCGCTCCCACTTAAGATTGTCGCTTGTTCATCCCACAAACTTAACCGATTAGCTTATACAATGAAACTGAATGACGATATTCGGAAACTTATCAAACCCCTCAAAACAATAAATTCTAGCGTTACCTTTTTTATATGTTCACATATGCCTATGTATCAGCTCTTCTGGTCAATAACCCCTCGAATGGTTAGTTTTGCGGTTATTCGTCTAAGTGTTTAATAGAACCGAACACAGGTCTCTCAAAGCGATCCAAGATTTCAGTCTCAGTAATTTGACACGTTATTTTTTCGAACCTTATATTTTGAAGAAAAATCTGTCCAGCTGGGAGGATTTTTTTGTGTGTTTTTCAAAAGCTTGTTTGTTCAGAGGGAAATTCTAGATATCGTAAATTGAAGTTATCTTTAATGATTTCGGCCTCGCAAATCAAAGAAATTCGAAAATATAGTGTAAGTGGACAACTCACCGAATACTGACTTACAGGGCACACACGGTAAGAAAAACCGTATAGCACTGGGATGCTTATCATTTTTTTTTTATATTTCCGAAAATTTCCAACCGGAATTTGTGAATATGATTATAACTATTAGAGTTTGTCCTCGATTTTTGACCTGAATCATTCGAACGGAATTTCTATTCACATTTTTAAAAATCTCGATTTCAGTCCTTCGCTTACTATTATCATGCATTTTATCCGATCATAGATAGACGCTATTTTTACGCCCTGCTAAAAGCTTCCTAGTATGATTTTTTTTAGGTTGACTGAAAGAGAACATTAGTTTACCTAATGTTATCGACATTTGAAAAAAGATTCCGGATTTTCAATACAGATTTCCGAACTAGCCAATCAGATCGAGCGCGCTGTCTTGCGTCGCGTCCCAGACCGACAGATTAACTCTTTTGGAGGCATTTAACTTAAACACTGCTGCGCTTGAACCATTTGTCATCAGATAGTATATAGTTAAATTGAAGTAGTAATGAACAAACGTAAAGCTCCTTAAGCAAAACGATGATAAAATTTCGCATCTGGATTTTAATATATTTTTAATCTACAATCGAAAACATTCTTTTCATAGTGTTACGAAAGCTCTGAATGTCGTTCTGAGAGTTATTATTTGTTTCCTTTTTATCATCATGCATCATTATTATTATTATTATTTTTTTTTTTTCATATTTTATTTATTTATTTATTTATTATTTTATTTTATTTTATTTTTTGCCATTGTCTCTTTTTAACCTTTAGGTAGATTCACTAAATCCAATTCGCATTATATTTTTGTTAAATATAATTCAATGTAGTTAATCAACTTTTTTTACGTCATGTCTGCCATAGTTCAATAGTTTTCGGGGTGTTCAGTTTACATATGCCTTACATTAAGAATCGAGTGGCGGGATAATGAATCTAGTCGACTGAGCGCTGACACAAACTTTTCCACAACTAAATAAATTTAACGTCAAAAATGACTGAATTTTTGCCATTTATCTTTGACGTTTCACATAACAAACAGACGATACAAACATTTAATATTGTCAAGTTTTATATTGTGCTCGGCTATATCAGCCAATTATTTTTTCACAGAGCGAAGCTAAAATCTGTAATATTTTGCATTACAAAGAAATTGAGAGCAAAATAAGATGAACAAATACTGGCAAATATTTGCTCTTGGCTGAAATTTATCTTCAAACTCACAGTAAAATTTTGCAATGCTTTCGCTATGTATTAATTTACATATTATATGATATAGTCAGTTACTGCCATCTTTCCAATAACTAATCGTTAAAAAATACGTAACGATTGAACTAATCCAAGCTACTTAGTAATACGTCGTAATAAAACTACCTAATGAAAAATAACAAAAATCAAATATTAAAGTTAAAATCAAAACTAGGTAATGAAGAAAGGCAACTTACGTCAAGACTTTATAAATCCTGAAAAGTTAACTCGAAGTTAGAATTGCAGTAGTTTTTGAAAACTTGCCCTCTTGGTCGGTCTTTTCCTGTCTTGGTAACGGATAAAAACAAATGCTTCGAAACATAAACCCTGTTTTATAAAGTAAACACGCATGACAATATGTTTTACCATCTGTACTTTAATAAATCGATGCACTAAAAATAGAGCAAGTGATTGGCAGCAAATGCACGGCGCGACTGCGACGATGACTCTACATGGCTTTAGTAATAAACCAATCAATGGAGCGAGAAAATGGATCTTAGCCAATCAGCGGTTTGCTATCGTTTCCGACCACACGGGACCAGCAAGGTGTTTCCAAACTCAACGATATTAAATTTTTCTAGACTCCGTTTAAGTTTATTTTTCAATTATTTTTCCTTTTCCCCCGTTCTCTTTTGAATAACTATCAGCAATTTATTAAGACTCGATTAATTTCGATATGTTAGCCAATCAAGGTGTCGGCGCTTTTCCCCTTGAAATTATGGATTTCCAGGCCACAAAATGAAATAAAAAATCCTCGTTAATTAGTGCTTGATAACAGTGATACGATAACTAATAATGATTTTGATATTTTCATCGTAATAGTGACGGCCAATTTTTGCAGGCTTCACGACACCTTGCAGTGTCGTCATTAGTTAGGTAGGTATAACTTTATTTAGACGCGCTTGCCCCGTCAACTAAAGTTTATTTCCACAAGGGGCGTGTGGATAAAAATTAC
The DNA here is from genome assembly GCF_029948245.1 of Actinia tenebrosa. Classification (NCBI taxonomy): domain Eukaryota; kingdom Metazoa; phylum Cnidaria; class Anthozoa; order Actiniaria; family Actiniidae; genus Actinia; species Actinia tenebrosa. Next base: position 15,187,969 of record NW_028292569.1, read on the forward strand.
ATTATAAAAGTTAATATCATACTATAAAAAATTTCCTATGCTACAGTATATATATAAATAAACATAAATAATTAAGTGAAGTAAGTTGTAGACATATTTAAGAAATACTATAGGGCATGAGTGGCGATTTCAGCCTTAAATGTCACTATTCAGTTCAGATCAGCTGTAGGCACTAAACAGCGATGTCCTATGGAAACCTATGATCATTTTGCCAACATTTATTTTAGTATTATTAACTTTCAATATCTCGACATATCAATCAGGTTATTAGAAAGTTTGGAGAACCGCAAATCGGTTCCTTTAACACGAAACAAAATCTCCGAGACATTTGACTCCAAATGCTTCATAGTATCTGGTATCCGGATACGTTAGGTATATTCTTTTACCTTTTGTGAAACTTGAGCGTTGGTTTTAAACTCAAGGAGTGAATTTCTACCATGAACTGACTGCTAGAACAAGATCTGTTCCCATTTTGGTAGGTTAGCGGCCGTTGAGCTTAAGCCGGATGGCCAGTGCCGTGTCGTGTGTGAAGGCAAAACGTTATGACCAACGGACAGTCAAAATTGCAGCTTATGAATAACTATTTTCTAAACCATCAATAGGATAGACGTTTGTATTCATAGTCTGAGATATTACGAAAAATAGTCAATACAACTGACATGGCAGTTAAAAAAGCAGAGGTTGGTTTAATTGTTAAATTAAACATCTGCTGAAAAGTTTTGTCCAATTTTGCTGCTTCGCCTTAAATTTTCCAATATTTTTACAATGTATTGCTTTTGCAGTACGAGAAGTACCTAAGATAACCTAAGATAAATATAGTCTAATTTTGATATAGGCGCCCAGGTGTTTACTATTGAAGATGATATTTTGTTACAACTCCGGTTTCATGTACGTATAAAACAGCGTGATTCATATTTATATAGTTAGGATAGCTATTAGACTTTCTAAAAGATACTTCTTGTGTTGGCAGATATCTAGGAAGCATTGTATTGGAAATTATTTATTTGATAACAGGTTTTATTATATAATTACCAATGAAATATCAATTTTTCTCTATTTCGAAAAATTGATATCTTCACACGTGAAAATAACATGTTATTTTCACGTGTGAAAATAACACCATTGCGATGGCTATTCAAAAATACAAGGAAAGAATTGCCTGAAAAAGCCAAAACATACTTCATTGATAATTATATAATAAACAGAATATTACATGGCCGCTTGGAGATACGACATTTATCTTCTCGTGTTGAAAATCTCTCACTCGTTCGCTGCGCTCACTTGTGAGAGATCTTTTCAACACTCGAAGATAAATGTCGTATCTCCGCGCGCCCATGTAATGTCCTCTATTTCTGTGATTTTATAAATGTGTTTTTTTATTGCGCAAATTTGTGTGTTATCTCTACGCGATGGGTCGTCACCATATGATGCATTCTGATTGGCTAAGACTTATTATTAAGTGATTAACCAATACTGTAGACACACTTGAAAAGCCGGAAATCAAACATCATTGCTATCTTTCAATGTTTTCGTTTTTCACTGTCCAGATGGATAATGACTCACGTAATTTAAAACTCAATAGCCCCCTTCACAGTTCCCTGCGCCATCTTGAAAGGTATCCGTGCCTTTGAATCGAAGCGAACGTGAGCTTGCAATGATAGAGACATGTGAATAATTGTCCAAGGTGTTGAAAAAGGTCTCTATCATTGCAAGCTGAACGTTCGTCTCGCTTCGATGCAAAGGCACGGCTACCTTTCAAGATGGCGCAGGGAACTGTGAAGGGGGCTATTGCGTTTAAGTCGTTCTGCTCGAAATTGCACCTATTCTTTTTCCGACGATATTCGTAACTTATAGATTGTTAATACAACGATGGTAGAGTAGCTAGAGGTAGTTCAGTGAAACCAAGGGAGCTAGTGAAACCTTTTGAGTGCAGAATGCTGTCGGATTCGAAACTGCGATCTAACCTTCAAAAGGCCTGACTCCAATGACAACAAAACGTAGAATGTTTACGAAAATTCTAAAGCTTACTTCTAGTATACGGAAGTGCACCGAAAAAAAAAATGCGCGAGTGGTGGCTTCGCTTTTCTCTTCCTTCCTTCCCTTGATGCACCGCGAAACTCACTAAATCCTTCCCATCAACCACAGCGTGAGATCAATAAGACAAGAGAAGCGACTAGGTACAAGTCTGGGGCAAACTAAAAAAATATGTCTAAATGAAATAAAATTAAAAAAAGTAACATCATGGTAGATTCTGGAATAAGCAACGCCCTGATTAAGTTCCTCCCAAATGTTAAAATGGTTCAAAGTTCGATAATATTTGAAGTCTCCCATCGATTCGTAGACAATGGCTAGCAAAACATCGATTACTTAGGGCAATCCCCAAGGTGTTCCGAAACGATTTAAACCCTATTAAGATTCGTACGCGTATATGATAAACTTTATTGAAAAAACATTTCCGATTTCACTTTAAAATACCGCGTTGCCCGCCAACATACTTAGCAGTTCTTAAAGCTCTAGACCAGTCATTTAACAGCAATTATTTTAGTTCAAGAAAATCGTGTTTAATAATCAATATTTTATTTGAATTATCAAAGGAAAGAAGCCGCCTATCCACACATTAATTTTTGTTGAATGAGTTGATATTTTTTTCTAGAATGTTACCTGTAGTTATTATATTTATGTGTTTTGTTACATTTTCCTTTAATAGTTCCAACAATTATAATCTTAAAGATTAAGCACTTCCCAGGATGTCTGGATTGTTATATAATTCTAATTATTGACTCAGCGGGCGGCTCAAGAATAATTTAAAAGGTCCGCGTCAGGGGAGACTCCTAAGATTTCGAGCTTCTCAATCGGGGGAGGGGGTGTTTTTTAAAATATTTACGAGGGGCTCTCTTATGGAAGGGGGGGGGGGGAGGGGGGGGGGAGGGGGGGAGGGGGGAGGGGGGAGGGGGGAGGGGAGGGAGGGCTCTCCCATGATTTCGAGGTCTTCACATATCATAAAGGAGGCTCTCCCAAGATTTCGAGGTTCTGAATCAGGACTGTCCTTTCCCAACATATCTAGGTTTTCAATCAGGGGGAGCTCCCTCAAGATTTTGAGGTCTTCAATCAGGATGGGCTTTCTCAAAGGATTTCGAGGTCCTCCATAAGGGGACTCTACCAATCAGGGGGGTACACCTACAAGGATTACATACCTTCCACAACCCTCGATCCAGAAACAAAAGATATTCCACATCAAATCTTTGCATATATTTTTCAAATTTTTTTCAGATTTCAAAGTTATATATGAATAAGTCAACACAATATGAGATCAGTAGGGCGCCAAATGTTCCTTTCATTTTCTAATCTCCTTATCTCCTAGTTCTAAGCTTTGTTTTATCGTCCTTTTGAGGCTTTTCTGTTGATATTAAATGACATAGACTAAGAGACCGAAGAAAAATACAATGTTCAGTAATGGACACTGAATAGATTCCTTCTGCGCATTGTCGCTGCGCATCTAAGCAACACTTTCATTGGTAGTTACAAAACCTCCTCTCATTTGTCAGTTCTCCCACGGAGGTCAAGACTACCAAACTACAAAGCAAGCGCATGCGCAGTACAAACGAAAAAGGTCTGGGGTCGAGAAGACTTCAACTTTGCTTTCGTGTACGCATTCGCAGTTGATGATAAAGGAAGACAGCTAAAACTACTGATAAATCGTATTGATAATTAATCAGATACTAGGATATACTGTATATTGAGGTTGACTACCTTTTGAAAGTATCGAATGATACAAAAGAAAAGGAATTCGTAGTGACGTCATGGAAACCGAAGAGTCCTGGAGTCTAGTCCTGACGTCACGCTGCGATAACCATTCAAAATGCGTGTTTATTGTATGATTTATCTCATAATCTATATAAAATATTAATAAGGTGTTTTATTAAGGCCACTGAAAGCTTAGCAAAGTTGCGTGAATCTCATATCTGCAACACATAAAACTCCAGACGCAGCTGTTTCAGGATTTCAAAATGTCTGATTTAGTAAAGTTTTGATTGATGAAAGCGAAAGAACAGAAGGCAAACACTGATATTAAGAATTCTACTTGAACAATCAGGGCGCAAGGTTCAAATGACGGATTGTGTATACCACTAAGGAGGGAGGGGTGGGGATGAGTTTGTGTCTCTCCATCTTGAGAACCTCATAGACGTTAGTCATGAAAAAGTGAATAACAAAAATGAATAGTGAATAACGTTAGGTGGGAATTGTTGCTAAGGCACAAAAGGTTTTACAGTTTCAAGTGTGGCGTTGAAAAACGACCACCGGGTTACGAACAAAACGCAAAATATTTCTTTTCTAAAGATTTTTTTGTCAATGGACCCTCCTTACGATTGTCTCTAACGTGGAAATACAAAAGAAATGCCACAATTTCCATCGAGAAAAAGTGTGATTATTTTTTTCCCCATGTTAGTCTCGATCCATGATATTTTTAACAAGGGACTATTTTCTTTACATTAGGATTGTTTGACGAAAATTCTGCTTAGTTGCAGGTGAAGAAAAATCCGGCTCTAAATACAAAATTAATTGATATTCCTAATATATAATTAATATATATTAATGGGTAATTGGACACGGAAGTACGTCACAACTTTAACACCTTCGTGCATAATTTCGTTTACGACAACCCTCCCTTGCTACTGTGATCAGCCCCAAAAGTATCAACATGGAAATCGTTTGAAGTGCAAGTCTTCCAAGAGTGTGTCTCAGTTAATAGTCTTCATTTTGTTTGTTTGGTTTGTACTGCATAATCACTACCAACACAGGATCTTCCAACGCACCGGCCTTAAATTCATCAACAGACAAGTAACCATCATTATCCCTGTCAAACTTGTTAAAAATAATCTCCGTGCGTTCTTTGGGCGTCGCTTTCCCGGGCCAGTGCTTTCGTGGGTACATCTTAAAAACAGATTCCATTATTTCATTCATCTCGGCACGCGAGATTTGGCCATTGCCGTCGATATCGTAAATCTTGAATGCCCATTCAAGTTTTTCATCGAGGCTTCCCCTAGACGACATGGAAAGAGAGTGCATGAATTCTTTAAAGTCGATCAACCCGCTTTTGTCACAGTCGAAGCTTCGAAAAACATGCATCGCAAAGTCGCTCGCATCGCCTTCAAAGAATTCCGAGTACATATTTTGGAATTCCTTTAAACTGACGAATCCGCTGGGACAACTCTTCATGAAACCCCTGTACCAATCTTGGATTTCTTTTCGCGAAAAGTGAGTCCCTTGCATTAGATCTTGTAGGTCTTCAGGTTGAAGTTTGGATTTTTTGTTTCCCATGGTTTTGGCTGTGGAGTGAGAAGAAAAAAATGAAGAAGTTTCAGTTCCTATATCAACAAGACTGGTCAAAATGAGCCATTGTTCAGAAGCTTGTTGGGTTAAGTTTATTAATAGCGCTTTTAAAATTGTTGACATGTGAATTTTAAGACCATTTGTTTCGTTTCGTTTTCGAAAGACTTCTCATGCTGCGAGCGGGAGATTAATCTTTTATTCTGCGATGATTGTTAGAAGATTGCTTGTCTTGATCCATAAGTCATAAAATCTAGTCTTTTTTTTTTTTTTTTTTTAATGTCCCAAATTGTTTCAACTCATTTAAGATTGAATGTTTCGCCTCTCCGTGCTTGAAATAAATAACAAACATTTCCTTGAAACTTGGATTTTAGTATTAATAATGAAATAAAAAAATTATCTGGGATGAGCTTTGCAAGCGCTAGATTTGTCGTGTGTTGACCCGTCTGACAAACATCGTTGGTGGCAGAAGTGGAAGCCAAGATAAGAGTAAACACTCACCTCTTGCTACGGTCAATTCACGAGCATTAGTAGAAGATTTCAAACCAACTAAACAAAAGAAAACACGAAATTTGAAATCACAAGTCGAAAACACACATGAAAATAGCGTGAATTTTCGACGACGAGTCGAAGTGGCTGCAAAGGATCTTGATTATATGTTGTTCTAGCTTGGGGGTTTGGGATTATAATTAAAAGATCTTTCTTTGGTCAGCACTGATGTTTCTTTACTTTTACACAGAAAACTATCTTATAATACTTGTTAATAATTGATGAAGAGAAATAATTAAAGTTTCTCAGTATAATGCATCAAAGTGCTTCATCTATGATTGATGGCATGTTTCAACCAATCAGGACCCAACCTCCATTCTTCCACTGCCGTCATACCAAACTATGTTTCGTCACAATAATTCCATTATCGATTCTTCTCGTCTAAATAAATTTTCATTATTTCGAAGACAAAACACGTTTTGATAAAAGCTAGATTGAACAAATCTATTGATTTTTTTTCTCTCGCGGGTGCGTACTTTTCGATTCAGCTGTACTGACAGACTGACAGGTCGGAAAAACCAAACAACTGCTTGAAACAACACCTTAAACTGACACTGGAAAAAGAAACACGAATAAATTAGTAAACTGAACTGTCCATATTCACTTCCCCTGCAGGTTTCCCTTCATTCTACTTTTTCAAAAATTCTTCATTGTGCCGGTATAGTAGAATGTTAAAGGAACTCAGTCGAGTTTATTATTATTTAGTATTTACTCTGAGAGTTGAGAGCTGAGGTTAATTTAAAGTGTGAGTTGTCGGAACAAACGAACGCCTCCAGCAATGGCAGTAAGAATAGCCCAACACGTCCTTTAAAATAACTACTTTTCTTATGCAATGCTCAATAGAACTATATAGATATGTTACAGGAAAATATAAACACTGATGATTATCAATGCCGCTGTAAATAATAGTGGAAATGGAGAACGTTCCACGTTAAAAGCTTCCAAATTTGAACAAAGAAGATAAATTGTCATTATTCAGTCTGTGAAAAAAAAAAAACGACTCCAACTTAAAACGTTTGAGGATCTTTCAGGCTATATTTAAATTGCATAATTTCTTATATCTGTTTGTTTTAAAAGCGCAGTTTTTTAATTGTATGTAGAAGATGGTTAACTTAAAATAATCTTTTAAAAACATCATAGGGCAATGAAAAACAAACAAAAATTCAATCTGATTTTTTTTTAGGTATACGCAATACGTATATCGTGTATTTAAAAGAAATATATATTTATAACCACACCTAAAATCTATTAAAAAATACTTCAAATTCATCAGTACATTTTGAAACCCTTTTAGTTTAATTCGATTCGCACTTGTAAACTTCATCAGAACAAATAAGAGTGGATTTCTTGTTCTGGATCATTCCGTGACATCATACTACTCTGACTAAAGTTTGTTCAATAAGGTTAACCTGAGATTACTTTTCACACTTTTAAAAATGTCTAGTCTTAAATACTTTGCCCTTTTTCAAATGCAGACAGGAATAGAATTGTTTTAAAAGAAAGAAAATATACTTAGTACCTTTAAGAGTGAGACCACTTGCCGCACGGAGTTACGACTCTTGTATGTTGGTTTACTGAGTTTTAAATTTGTTTTCAATCTTGCCAACATGAGGTGACGATCCAGCAAGTTTTGGGGCTTGTGTTTTGCATCATCACAGTTGTTCTGAGCTGATCAACCAGTAGCAAACGGCTCAAAAAGATCTATTATTTACCATCCAATAAGCCATGCCTTCCAAAAACAGGCGGGTAACAAGCAAGGTCTAGTTATTCGCAACCATGATTAAAAGCCCAAATATGATATATACAGGTCAGCTTCGGACCAACAGCTTTTTTGCTCTTGGCTAATTTAATTAAGGAACCTCAATTTTTTTGGTTTTCTCATAGTTTTTGGAATTTTGCTCATTAGAGACAATTTGCTTAACCTTAATTTTTTCTCCCACAGTTCCTTATTGATCTGCTGGCGGGAAGGCTTAGCCTGACCGGGAAATAATTCCTACCAGACTAGGATCAGAAGTGTCTCCTATTAATGACATCATTCTGAATTCTAGTGGCGCAGTTTTGAAGACAATACCACTACGCCTATTTTGCTACCGCAAGCTGCACAATGCATGAGGAGATTTCTCCTGAAGAACTGCAGAACTGTTTTATCTTTCGTGTCATAACGATCCTTTAATACTTGCTTTGATTAATTATTCTACTGTGAAGAATTAACTGAAGACGTAATATAATCAAATTATAAAACAGGCAGTCGTTAAATTATGAATGACTTTCTGAGGTCGCTGTGTGGTTTGCAAAAACTACTGTTCTGAATTTCTTGAAAGGATTTTCATGCAGTTGTTAATGTTTCTCTTGGAAGAAGAAATGTTTAGCCCTGAAGTGATAGCATTCAATTACAATCTAGGGTTGGCAAATTTGATTGCAACCAATCAGTTGCACAGGATTACAATTTACAATTAAATTGTGTGGTAAGTTTGGGTAACTAAGCACTCTCTCTTTACACTTTCCACAGGTCCAAGGAAACTGTTTGGGAAAATAGAGTCCACGTTGTCTGTGGTACATGAAAAAGGCGCAGCGCACTTTCTTGTGACAAAGTATGCAAATATCCCGCTGGTTTTTCAAGATTATAATGATGTCAGTGATGATGGTGTCAAAATAATGTCAGTGATGATGCCGATGATGGGTGTCAAGTTGATGCCAGTGATGATGATAATGGGCTTCAAGATGATGATGCTAGTTAGTGATGATGATGGGTGTCAAGATGATGATGCCAGTGAGTGATGATGATGGGTGTCAAGATGATGATGCTAGTTAGTGATGATGATGGGTGTCAAGATGATGCCAGTGAGTGATGATGATGGGTGTCAAGATGATGATGCCAGTTAGTGATGATGATGGGTGTCAAGATGGTGATGCCAGTGAGTGATGATGATGGGTGTCAAGATGATGATGCTAGTTAGTGATGATGATGGGTGTCAAGATGGTGATGCCAGTGAGTGATGATGATGGGTGTCAAGATGGTGATGCCAGTGAGTGATGATGATGGGTGTCAAGATGATGATGCCAGTGAGTGATGATGATGGGTGTCAAGATGGTGATGCCAGTGAGTGATGATGATGGGTGTCAAGATGATGATGCCAGTGAGTGATGATGATGGGTGTCAAGATGGTGATGCCAGTGAGTGATGATAATGACTTTCAAGATGATGATACCAGTGAGTGATGATAATGCCAGTGAACAATGATAATGGGTGTCAACTATGATGCCAGTGAGTAATGATGATGAGTGTCACGATTTTGATGTCAGTGATGATGATTGGTGTCAAGAGCTCTTTTGACTAGTTACCTTAAATCAAATTATTCAACTACTAAAACTATTTCTACATGACATACATAACATATGTTTTTCCTTTCTCGAATAAGAAATAATTTGATGCTGTAGTATATGTAAAATGTTTTACTGAAGAAGAAAGGATTTTACTAGTACATGTTTTTGTTTTTTATGTCTTTTTAAAGTTTTTGGTCTTGAAACCAGAGCAGTGTATTGATTCAGCTTCTGAATTCTTCTCACAGCATAACATAAAAAAATCAATCACATTCTTACACCTGTTTTCTTGGTAATTGTTTTCTGTCAAAGAAAAAGAAAGGTTTGGTTAACTTGCATGGTTGTGTTCAACATATTAACTTATTCTCTAAGCCAAAAGGGTTACATCTTTTCTAAGGCACAACTGGCTAAAATTGGGTCTTCAATAAAAATTTTTATCTTTCCTATTTCAGAGCAAAAAAAAGTATTAATTACTGTTACTGGCAATACTGCACACTACCCGTGATTCTCATATCTGTACCCTTCTCCCCATTTATACCCTCAACATCTGAATTCCCTTTTTCCCCTCATCGATTGATTACTTGTGTGAAGTCTTGAACTGGGCAACCTACATTTTACGATGTTCTTCAGGGAAAAAAACCTTTAACAGAAGGAAGGACCTGGACAACCTTGGTTCCCCATCTCCCTAGATCCTTCTCATTTTAATTAAGGTCTCGTACAAGTGTATGTATGTAAAAAGCAAAACGTAGGTTGACAATCAAGATTGTCATCAAAGTGACCTCGATAACAAACAAACAAACAAAAAAAAAAAACAAGACGTGTAGCATAACACGTTCCTTCGTAGGCTCGTGTAAAATTAAGCTATACGTCTGACGAAAATTTAATAGTAATTTCTATACTTTTATCATTAAAAAAGCACTTACATTAGCATTAGTAAGCTCATATATATAAAGAAAATGAAAGGTTGAGAGCTTTTACCTCGTAAACATTTTTGTATTGCACAGGCTTCCTTGCCACAGATTTCTTGCTTCTTCTTCTTTGGCATGGAAATAATTATTACTTAAAAGAGAGAGCAATTACAAAACTTTTCATAGCCTTTTTCTTTGATAAATTTGCTTTTTTCAACGTTTTTCTAATGTCATTACGAACTGTGTCCATTCAGCCGCCATCTTGGATTTCAAGCGCGAGAGGTTTTATGGGATAGATTTGCTAAGCTCGCGCGCATTGTAAGAAGAGTGCGCGCAAATATTATAACGTCACAATTAAAAACTTAGTTACATACTTACGTACGTAATTACTTGAGCGCATTTTAGTTCAGGTCGTTGACAAGGACACACTGTAAAAATTTTGAGAATTCTTAAAGACAATAGCAATGAAAGACGACGATAAAGTCGATCCTATGGAAGCCCAACTCGAGGCGCAACAAGAGCTTGCAAGCCTGCATCGACAATACCGCTGCATGCGGAATGCTAAAAAAGCCTACGCTACGGAAACTGAGAACGTCATACGACGACAGAAGGCGGTGATAGAGGCGTTGGTCGAAGAAAAAACAGAGCTGATGACGCTTAAAAACGTAGCAGGGAGAGTTGTCACCCAAGTGGAAGACGAGAAAAGCTTGGATGATATAAACGACCTGTTGGAAAAGGAAGATGGCATCCAAAGAGAAATGGAGTCCGAACGAAAAAAGGTAGATGAAATCGATGGGAGCATACATTCTTTGGAAACAAAAATTGCAAAACAGAGGCAGACCATGAAAGGAGTAACGAATGTCACCAAAAATGTCGCTGTTCAGAAACATATCCGTGTCTTGAAGAACCGCCTGGATAACTTGAGTAAGAAATTCAACGTTGCGATGGCCGGTAATCAAAAACTGAGGATGAACATCGACAACGTGAATGGCCAGAAAGCTCGATTCAAGAAGATGTTTAGACGCCTGGAAAACAGCCTGGCAGAAATAAAATGCGAAATCGAGAAAACCTCAGAAACCGCAACATCTCATTTCAATGCAAGAGATGAAGCACAACATCGCATGGCTTCTCTACGTGAACGCGGTGAACGAGACCTCACGATGTATAACAATGAAATTAAGGATGTTATGAGAGCCATTGAACACGATCGTAAGCTGCGCAAGTTTATGATGACCAAGGCTGAAGACAGAGCAAGTATTCTTGAAGAGGAAACGCTGGCTAGAGAGTTGAGGAAGCTTAACATGCATTTGGGAGGCCTGAAGCTCGAGGCGAAAAAGTATGAAGAAATCTTTGAGAAGATCAAGGAAGCCACTGGAATTCATGATACTGATACATTGGTATCATCTTTCATTGAGAATGAAGACACTAACTTTGCGTTGTTTAATTACGTAAATGCGATGAACACCGAGATAGAAGAACTGCAGGATCAAATCAAGTTCTTGAAGGAGGAAACAGAACAAACCAAGAACGAAGGCGTGGCTAATGATGTCCGAAGAAAAGAAATACTGCAGGAGCTTGAAGCGCAACTTGCAGCAGTGTCTGCGCAATCCAGTGCTTTAACAAAAGAAATCAAGACCAGCAGAAAAATAATAGAAACTGCCAAGCCAAAGATTGAAAGAATCTTCGTTGGAATGAAATGCGATCGATCGGCCATCACTGATCTACTTGGTGGAGGAACGACCATAGATGACTACAATGTTATGCAATATCTTGGCATTGTAGAACAGAAATGCAATGAACTACTTCAGATTAAAGCACTTCTGAAAGCTAAATCAGCACTTGAGGACCTCCAGAAAGAAGGAAGCGTGGTGGAAGGGCTGCAAGGTGCTGGGCCACAACCAGTTCAAGCCAAGCTGTCAATCAACCCACCATCTATCGAAGAAGAGAGTGACCTGATGTTACAAACCTCAGATACTAAACCGCTGACTATGGATGACGTGCAGGCGCTTCTTGTGCAGCTGACAACGCGGGGTGGTACGTCTAAAGGCGCAGGGGCTGGTGTGGCTTCAAAGCAAGGAAGAAAAAAAAAGACTTTGATCAAAACAACTAACTAAAGATTATCATACAATCCTTTTAAAAAAATACTGTTATTCTAAATGTGAATTGTCAACGCCAATTTTGTGAATTTTTATCAAGTCAAAAATGCAGACACTTGTCGCCTAATGTGTAAAGTTAAATTAAAATGTCTATAGAAATGACAGCGTGCATGGATTTAAAAACAAAGTTTCAGGAATTCATTTGAACTGAAAATAATCACTCTTAACAATTCACGAATCTCCGGTTTTTAGGAGACGAAGAATTGGAAAGTGTGGGGGGTCGACGCGCATTAACAATCTATCTGGTTGACGACGCGCGCACATTAAAGTAGAAAATAGGCCATTCTTTTGCTTTTTTGTCGGTATTTAGAGAAATTTAAGAAATCAGATTTTTTCCCTCTTGTGCGGAAATAACCCGACCAAAAATAGAGTTGTTTTTCATTCATTTATGCGCCATTAAACAAATTGGAATAACAACGTAGAATAAAAACACGGCTTATCAGCCACTGTTTGGCTTTTGAGTCAACATCTATAAGCATGGCAGAATAAGAAAATATCAATGGAACTAACATTGCAATTTTTTATCAAAAGGTTTTTTAAATATTTGAAAAAATTCGATCATAGATTGCTTTTTTTTTTCTTGCTCCGTGACTAATAATTTATATCGATATGAAAATGAATCAATCAATCTGTGACAACCGTATTAAAACAAAGCGAATATCAGTTAGAAATGGCTTATCAACGAACAGCCACTCGGGTTGCTGCTAGGAGATAAGACTGACAAGCCTCTTGTCTGATGTTGACCGCATCACGGCTACTAGATCATAATGAGAACTTGGAACTATCTTGGGTTTTTGAAACGGCTTTTTTGCCGTAATTGGAGGATTGACGCCGTGATATTTTTGTAACTTGAAAAAAAAAAATGGGCGATTTGACGAGCGTGAAAGATCGTAAATCTGATCCAGCCGGCGGCAAGTGTTACAAAAAGGGGGCTCAAGTTAATCGAGCGGATCCAATCGAGCTTGTCTCCAAATTATCTTTCTTTCCACATTCTTGTAAAGGAAAGTATATAGGCCATCAGTAATTAACACAAAAAGTCTGTTAGAACCAATAGTAATTGACATGCAAAACAGCATGGTTGCACTATGGTACGAGGCACTTTGATCTTCGGCCGCCGCAGATATGTCAAAGCCAATTTTAAAATATATATGTGACAAAAAAATGAATAACAAGAAAACGAAAACCGCCATGTGGAAGCTGACAAACAAAAGATAAATAAACCCAAAGATGACAAACGATAATTCATTGAACCGAAAACTTTTTGTTTTTACTGGAAATTTTGTTGTTATTGGTTTGTTTGCGCAGAAGTAGTTTTTTCATGAGGTTGTCAAAAGTTAATATCAATTTATGTCTTTGCTTTTAATTTTTTAACTTAAATTCGAATGAATAAGAAATTCATTGAAGCGTCAACTCTGGCTTCATTCGTTGAGAGGTCACTCTCTCCATAACAAAACCAAACCATCGAGACAACAATGAATATCTCAAAAGCTGAGAATTACGATGGGAATTTGAATGAATAACATTGGTATCTTAACGTATTTTCTCCTAATTCATGCGTTTAAATGCGCACATGTAAAAGGAATGGACCTTTCTCTCGGTGCGTATAAAACATCTGTCAACTCCCCAAGCATTGTGGCCGGGATGCGAAGACTGTACTGTAAATAAGCGCGCACGGCTTATTTTTGCGCTAAATTCTTCCATATTGTTTGGTATTGTTCATCATGAAAACAAACATAACAAACGAGACACAATTAATACTAATAAACGTAGTATTTCTTCAACCCGCATAAATGACAAGTCCCTCTAACCCCCATGGGTCTGTGAATTAATAACCATTAGACAAAGGTCTTATAATGCTAAATAGTCTAAATTATGGTAATGTTATGCATGCGCCTAGAACTCCCTCGCGCATGGGTCATCAAACAAGTCTAGAACCATTCTCGACGACGCTTTGTCAAATATTTAGCCTGATTGAGAAGTTTGTTTGGCCAAAGTTGACTTATTTCAGTCCCACCTCGGCCTTCAATTCTTATTCTCTTGACGGAGTTGGTTCTAAGCAAGTTCTCGGTGGAAAAAGGGCTCGCAAACCATGGCCAAGTTAACAGCCTTGGTATTCATAGTTCTAGCAACCGTTGCTCTTCAATCAGGTAAAGCTCTTTGCATACAGCGTCCCCAAATTCGCAGTATTTTCAATCCCAAACAATTGGGGATATTTTAGGAGCACAGGCCTTCACTTTAGAGGTATAAATAAGTCACAGGTTCTCGATATTTCCAATGGCGTCTTTAGTAAATGAAGTGACGGGTGTTGTTTTGCAAGATCCTGGGAGAAGAGGGAATGAAGCAGCATTTTTCTAAGGTTAAACCGATCAAAGTTAATCACCACACCTTCTAACTCGAATATTGTCCGTTCCGTAATCCTTTTGCTCGAAATCTCGATGTCTTCGGATAATATAGTTTATGTTCAAAAAATTTTTGTGTTCGGTTCTCTCAGCTTGATGCCTGGGTTTTACTTTTTAGCGCCTTAGAAAAGCTGTCTAACATTTCTAAATTTTCACACTTTGGACTCTTTGGTCAGGTCGACGAGACGAAAAACACGCGATCGGCTCAAAAAGACTGTAATATCATTCGCAAGCTAAAACACTTTTCAAGTGATCAACTCGAAAATAAAAATCCCCTTGCAGGAACATTTCGAAGGGCGAAGCATATCTCGCTGAGCATCCTCTGCATGGAGTTGAATTTTCGGGTCAACTTTTCCTTTTGTTTTGAACGTCGCTTGGGCGCCAAAATTCAGTGTTCAAACGACTTATTCAAATAAATCTCATAGTAGGTTTGCAAATGTATTTAAATAGAGTGTTCTCTATTTTGTTTGCTCTTGCAAAGGTATAATCTTTGAGACAGAAAAGCTGCTTCCTTTCCTCGGTTAAGAGTATTTTCTGAACTGAAATTATTTACGGAAACTGCACTAGGTTCGTCACACAAGTGAAGGATTTTAAGCGAAAAAAAAATGAAAAAAGCTATAGATTTCCAAAACAATTTTATAACTAAGCTTAGGCTTATACATATTGACAGTAACTGGAGCGCTTTTAATGCAAGACTTATCAATTTTCAATGCATTTTCATTTTCGTAATACGAGCGAAAATAATCTCTTGAAATTTGAATAGAATTCCATGTGTTTTTATTCCCTAGAGACCCCTTTAACAATAAAATCGTTACGGTGAATTATCAAGAACACGAGCTTTTTTGTTAGAAGTTTAGCTTGGATTTAAAATAATACAATAATTCTGACGTATCTTTACGATAATATCAGTTTTTATAAAGTAAACACTTATCTGTTTATAGAAATTTTAAGTAAAAAATGATCAGAGGTTTAAAAAATGGTTGCTCTATCAAAATTTGATGTCCCTAAAATGTGCTGTTCAGATCATGACAAACTATTTTCACCAGAGAGCTCCTCCCTGTTGTCGTCTAAGATCTTGCAGATTCTAATTCAGAATCATATAGATTTTTATTTAAATTTTTTTTCCTGTATCTACAAAGTTAATATAAAATATAGGTTATTACACTGAAAAGTTACATAAATGGCCTTATGCCTAATAGTGAATATTGTAGATTTGTAGATATGTAAATTTGTCATCAATGCAGAATAATTTTCAGCTGCTGGTGAAGTTGAGGTCTCCAACAAATTTGAAAAACATAAACAAATTTATATTTTCTCAGTAACAGTAACTTTATATTAAATAATAATATTGATAATGGTATTCTTCGATTGCATGTTACCTCATCGCGGCCTCTCGGGAGAGCGTTGGTGCCATTTAACAAAATATTTCTCATTAGTGTCCATTGTTAACGGTACCACAATTCATAGCCGCCATGCTTTTGTCTTTTAACTTTCTTTGAAATGCTTGCAACCCATCAATTGGCATTGACAAAAAATTTATAAATTTGGAAATCCCCAAAAAATTACTTGTTTTGACTAAAATGAAATATGAATTGAGGTGTATGTTTTTTTGCTTTATGACAGTATCAAAGGTTATACCATCTCATTATTGACATAGTATTCTTTGTCTGACTTCAATAATTCCATTTTAATCAACATGACCCACCCTCTGTAATTTTACGCTTTGCAATATTAATGATATTCTAGAAGTTGATTGCACTAATAACTATAAGTGATATTGTGGTTTTAATACATTTTAGTACTGTGGCTTAGGATGGCCATTCATATATGGATACACTGCTCATAATGTTTGCATGAAGTGAACCATCAAATGTTATGCCTTTATGAATTGCTATATGAAAAAGTGTCCTTGTAAATGTACCACCAACTGTTCTACGAACAAAAGATAAAAAAACAATTTTTTAATTTTTCAGGTGGTGAAGTCGTAGTTCCTTTTAATTCTGAACTATATGTTCCTTCCGCTGATCTTAATGCATTTTGCACTGTACAAAATGAAACATTTGTTGGATGGTTTAAAGTCGATGGAGATAAGAGGACAAAAATAGATGTTGTTGCATCAAGAGCTGATGTCAAAGCCAACCCTGGTGTTCTCATAGAGACCCGGAGTCCAAATGAGAAGACCTGCACCCTGATATTTCCTAAAGGATCGCCAGTTACTATAGGAGGAACATATGAATGTACAGGAAGTAAGAGTAAAGCAAGTCTTGTCGTCCAAGTAAGACGTAAGTAACTTATAATCCTTTTATCCCTATGTACATATTTCAGAGCATTTCACATATTTTTTCCATGAGTGGGTTCCGAAATTGGTTTGGAAGTTCAGTAGTTGAAGTCGTACTTTAGAAGTTCCCAACAAAGTTTGTTGAGGAACTTCAAACCTACTTCCCCCACTTATTAGTGACGAGTTGTTTCACAAAGCAAGAGTGCTTTGCCTACTAATCATCAAATGATGCCTTCAAAGAGAAAACCCCCATGTTATCAAATAACTGAATTTGAGCTGGAAGTAAGTTTGAAGTTTGCCAACAAAGTTCGTTTTAAACTTCCAAAGTATGTCTTGAACTTCAGAACTTCTAAAAAAACTTCAACACCCACTCATCAAAAGTTAGGTAAAACACACTGTAAATTATCAATCAAAAAATGTGTCAAAACCGCCACCCAGTTAGCTCATTTGGTAAGAGCATCGGTCTGTTGTGCAGAAGGTCACAGTTCAAACCTTGGATGGACCAACTCTCAGGGTCTTAAGATAACTGATGAGAACCCCCCCCCCCACTGCACCAGTGTTCTTACTAGGCCGCGCACAAATTTTAACTCTATGCGCCCCCAAGAGTGCATGAATTATCCAAAGAATAATTCCTGATAATTTTAAAAGATTTAGAGTACTTTTTCAATAATAAAAGTCGCATTATATTGTCAATAAACAAGGTGAAAGTCCACATGAAACAACACGAATCGAACATAGCCGCCATCTCATATTTAACTCGCCAAGATGTCTGGGACTAGTCTATGTTAACTGACCTTGTTTATTGGAGGCTCAAGTATGGCTGCCCAGCCAAAGTTATTGTATCATCATTACTAAAAAAAAACGGTCTTACATTGTTTTAGATTTGCAACAGAGTTACTGGCAAAAAACATTATTATTCTTTGTTTTAAGATTTTGGAAATGACCCATCCAGTTTTCTAAATGACCCCTAAATTTAGGATGGGCCCTTTGACCTGCTGAAAGAAATTTCTGGTCAGAACACTGCTGCACCAGCTCTATCATATTCACCAATATTTCCAAGATGGCATATAATTTTTCCCCTAAAAAAGTCCATTTTTTGAATCAATCTCGAAATGGCTAATATCATGTGAATTCTAATTCTAATAGTTTTATATTTTGTGCCAATTTAGCCAACTTGGGTTCACTTAAAAAATACCAATACCTTCATATTGGTAAGAATGAAAAAATAGTCCTGGGAGCTATTACCTATCCATATTCCACGTTCGTCTGGAAGAAAAATCTGGTTGTCATTGACTTTGCAAGCGATCCTCGCTTGACTTTAGAGAAAGATGGTTCAGTTGTAATTACTAACGTCAAAGAGTCAGATGCTGGCAGATATGATGTGCATATTGACTGGGAAGGAAGAAATACTGCAGATGAAATAATTAATGTTACTGTGATAGGTATGTATTTAATACTGGACTCTTTGACACTTTTTTTGGGAGTGGTCCTTGGTCTTAATAATGATAATTATAAATAATAATAGGATTAACAGTGGATTCCACAGAGTGGCTCTTCTTCCACTGGATTCCAATAGAACTTATTTGTGGTGTGACAATGTTTTCCCAATGCAGCATGACAAACCTCCAGAGGGTTCATTTTCTTTTGTTTTTACTCCTAGAAAAATTCATGAGTATCTCAAAGCATACGAAAGGAATAACAATGATATCCCAAGGAGTTGCAAAACAACAGTGCTTAACTGCAGCAGGCTCCGACTTATTCTGAATTCTGAAAGTCCTGCATATTCAATTTCGCAAATGCATAGTCATATAACAATCTCCTTACCTTCTTCTATCCTCCCCTCCCCTCCCCCCTTCCCGCACACACACACACACAATACCAAATAAGATGCCTATTCTATTCTCTTATCTTTAAGTTTTGTTTTTCTAGAAAAGCCTAAATTCCTCTCTACACCTACCCCAAGTACGCTGAAGGGTATAACAGGTTATGACTACAAGTTCTGTTGTAATCATACTGGTATGCCCAAGCCAACACTCAAGTGGTACAAAACCCAAGGAAGTAATGAGGTTCAACTAGACGTGACCAATCCTCGATACAGTGTTGATGCAAATTGCATGAGTATTAAGACACTGGGGCAGAGTGATGCTGCCCAGTACAAATGTACATCAACAAATTCTGCTGGTCAAGCCTCGGCAACTGTAACAATAGAGAAAGTTGGAGGTAAGATTGCAAATTTTTACTCCACCCTTTAAATTTATTATATAGTTAGGATTGTATGCTCATAGGTAAAAAACTGTGCTTTATTAGTGAACGGAGCACAGTGCTGATGCCATCCGCGTGTGCAAAATGCTGCTAGATCCTGTGACAGTCTTCCTCTTTGAGTAAATAAATCCAATGCTTAAATAAAATTAGTAACTATGTAATAAAACGAATAAAACAGCTTTTTCCATGCTCTGTTCAGTAATACAGCTCAGGCTTCTGTATGCTTTATTACTGAACAGACCACAGAAAAAGCTGTTTTATTTGCTAAATATAGTTGGGTGAGGAAAATAACACTTGAGAATCCTGGGGAATTGGGGAATTTTTAGCAAAAAAGTTAAGGAATTTGGTGGTGTGATCCTTATGGCCAGCATGATAGAACATGCATTTCTCATAAAATAATAGACTAAAGAAAATTTTTTTAAGGGAATGGGACCTGCAAGAAGTTTGTAAATAAGGTATGGAATCATCTCATTTGCATTCAACTTGGGTATTTTCATTCACTCCATTACTACCATTAATGTTGAAGTGTGACCTGCAAAGTTTGATATCTCATTTGCCGCCTAGCATTTCAATGACCGTCAATCAAAGAACAGCAATAAAAAGCAATGTCTTGAAAGAGATTTTCGAGAGCCAGCCCATACTGCTCAGAACAAGTTACATGATTGGATTAAAAAACAATAGATTGGTCATCCAAACAATAGCACTAAACCTAACCTTACAAAAGCGGTACTGTACTTAGGGAGCAATGAAAATCCAGCTTTCGAGCGGTACTGGATTACTCATTTTTGATCTTCATCCTCTAAAATTTGTTTGCAGTTTTTTGATTGACAGTTATTGAAATGTTAGTCGGTGGACGAGGCAAAAACTTTGAGGATCGCACTTCAAAGATAATGTTAGTAAATGTATTAGGAATAGACAAAAAATCAGACTCAAGGTATTGGCACCGGCAATAAGCTTCTAAATTAGATACAGAATCAAATTTATTTGCATTCAACTTTAACTTCAATCATAAAACTCTTAGTAGAACTTGAAATTATACAATATTCATAATAATAATAATAAACATATAATAATATGGGCTTTATGACCATTTGAATCTGGCTTACCAATACGATGTTTGCATGATGGCCTCATTTGACTCTCATTACCATAATGCTTCGTGAATTTTCTTTCTTATTGAAATTTGTATTCCCTCATGAGAATAGTAAGACCATGGGTGCTAATTACTGAACAAAAGAAAGTGTGCAAGGGAGTCTGGTAGTAGAGATCAATGACGCCATCATGCAAACATGTTATTGTACATGTAAATACACATATAGATCAGCCTCTCATTTTATATATTACATACAGATCGAGTGCATATAATTATAGTATATGTTATATAATATTTTGAAAATTATCCTTGATATTGATTTTTATCCCACCAGTGAAACTATCTTTGGATACACTTGCTGAAGACTCAATGCTCAAAAGTGTGAATAAACCACTTGAGATCGAAGACACAAAATTATCCTTGATATTAATTTTTATCCCACCAGTGAAACCATCTGTGGATACACTTGCTGAAGACTCAATGCTCAAAAGTGTGAATAAACCACTTGAGGTCGAATGCACTGGTAAAGGAGATCCATTACCCACAATGGAGTGGACCAATGGTGGAAAAGTATTAGCTAATCAAAAAGTAAGATGACTGTTAAGAGGCAGTGTCTGCAAAAATTAAATATTAGGCGTGGTTAAGTTGAAAAAAATTGATTTTGTTCATATTTGGTCCAAAGATGTGGAATACCACCCAAATAAATGTACTGATGTTCATTTTGCATGATTTCACTTTTATCTTGAGAAAATCTTGAAAATCAATTTTGGCTGTCGGCGCCCTGAGAAAGGCGTTTGCATATAAAAATGAAGCAAGCTAAAGAAGATCTGTTTTTGGAATATGGTAAAGGAAAGATTATTATCTTAAACCCAAATATGAACAAAATCAATTTTTTTATAAAGATGAGAATATGTGGACCGCGTAGCACTTATGAAATACATGAAGATATAGAAATATAGATAAGTTATAGTGCTTGGGAATGAGGTTATTCCGGGCGAAAGCCCTTGGAATTAAATTCGGAAAAATTAATTTCCGACCTTGCTGGGAAACGAACCCACGACCTTCCCAGCAAGGTCGGAAATTAATTTTTCCGAATTTAATTCCAAGGGCTTTTGCCCGGAATAACCTCATTCCCAAGCACTATAACTTATCTCTATTTCTATATCTTCAATTTTTTTTATAGTGGCCATGGATTTCCAATCATGTTTGATTTTTACAGACATTGATTTTTACAAGTGCATTGATAACCAATCAGATTCAGATATATCCTAAGTCAAGTTCTGAAGATAAATGCTGCTTAATAATTTTCCCTCAAGGACTGACCAACATTTGAGCACTAGTAGTGTGAACAGTCATGATGACTGGCCTAAAAGGCTATTTACTGCATTCTGGGAAATTTTCAAACCCCCACCCCCCCCCCCCCCACCATCCTTTCCAAAAAGTTAAAAAATGAATCACAACCCAAAAGGGTGGTGTGGCTCAAGCAAATCCCTAAATCTGCCCATGATTCATATGCATGATTCTACCAATAAGTTCTTCTCACTAAAAAGCCCTTTTATTCATTACATGAGTAGCAAGAGCCAGGTAAGAGTACCATGATGTTCAAAAGTTTGAGGCTTAAAGATACTGCAAACTACACCTGCACAGCCAGGAACGGCCTGTTTTATGATGGTAAAGAAGTCCATGCTTCGAGAAATTTCCAACTTAATGTGATAGGTAAGAAAACTACTACCTAAATTACTACTATTTGCGATCTACCGTGAAGCGTGACGCGCCAAACTTGTTTTCATAAGTTATATCCCAGACATTTGGCACAAATAACTGTCAAGTTTACCACCAACAAACTTTTAGTTTTTTTCCCAGTTATGAAAACTGTCATCTCTAATCATTACTGCAAAGTATAGCAGTGGCACAGCTCAACAGGGTCATACTGAACGCATGTAAAGGCACCTCTGGCATCTGCTATACAGTCCATGTATGACCCTAGACCATAGCTCTAACCAGTATGAATAATATTAGTTTGGCTTGATTTGAGAGGAGGGAGGAAAAAGGGGAAGGCCAGAAAAAACCTCAGACTTGGAAAGAAAACCAACCAACTCAGCCCACATGCGATTCCAACCCCCAGACCTCAGAGGTGAGAGGCGTTTTACCACCAAGCCATCCCTCCCCTATTTATAAGCTCCCACTTGTTTTCAGCCCCCCAAACCCGTCCCCCTGACGCCGTCCTTCTCTGAGATATATTGTTTCAGTATTCAATAACCGCTGGTTAAAATTCTCCCTCAATTCATCAAAAGAAATAACATTTCTTTCAGCTAAACCACTCCTTAATAAGAACAGAACTCCAAGTCCAGTGTACTCTTTCCTTTACAACAAAAACAGTGTTCTTGTCCAGTGTGTCTTTGAAGGCTTTCCTGATCCAGCTGTTGAAATAACTAAGAATGGTGTGTCGCTAGCTAACGGAACAATAGTAGCTTCATTGTACGTAACAACAACTAATTTAAAAGATTTTGGAGACTATGTTTGCGATGCAAAAAATAATCATGGCTCAGCTTCCCATACAGTGAAACTTAAAGAAGCAGGTAATGACAATATCACCATCTTAACTTCATCATCACTATCATTTTTCTATTATTTTAAAGCACAGCGTCCTTGTAAAGTAGGTTTTATTTTGCCTTGAGTAATACATTTTATTTTCATAACTGTAAATATATATATATATATAGTTTAGTTCAGTGTAGTGAGTGTAGAGTAGTTTAGTCTAGTAAGCTTAGTTTATTCTTTGATATAATTTTAATTAATTAGTGATATAATGTAATTTCTCTTGAAGCGTGAATAAATATAGTTATCTATCTATCTATCATCATAACCACAAGGCTCAAAATAACGGCCAGACATCGGCCAGAATAGTCCCCTTCACGGTTCCCTGCGCCATGCAAGGGGATGGCATGCAAGATGGCGCCATCTTGAAAGGTAGCTGGGCCTTTGCTTTAAGCGACACCAACGTTCCGCTTGCAATGATAGAGACCTTTTTAAACACCTTGGACAATGATTCACAGGTCTCTATCATTGCAAGCTCACCATTCGTCTCACTTTGATGTAAAGGCCTGACTACCTTTCAAGATGGTGCAGGGAACCGTGAAGGAGACTATTGGAATTGTCCTGTCAAAGCTTTGCCTTGCTGGTCATTTTGACCAGAAATGCTAAGCTAGAAGTGAGGTATGACCAAGCTAAAACTAATTTGGCTGTTCATCATGACCAGCAACTTGTCGTCCATTATTTTAATCCTTGTAAACATGTTCAGTATCATCCTGATTACCATCATCAATATTTCATGGAGTTATCACCACCATCATTTTCATCACCATCATTTTCAACATCATCATTATAAACATTTTTACTACCATCGTTATTATTATCATCATTGTCAGCTCTCAACATTTTCATTGCCTCTATAAACTATTATTATTATCATCATCATTATTATTATAACTATCATCATTATGGTTACCATCATCAGCATCACCATAAACACAGCCATCATCGCTATCATTAAGTGAATATCCTGTTTCTCCGGTATTGATACAATTACTCTGCATTTTTTAGTTGTTCCTGGTAAACCAATCAATGTGAAAGTCAAAAAAACCTGCAAGTCAGCTCTGATCTCATGGGAACCACCTGTTGATAATGGTGGAATGCAAGTCTTGAATTACGTCATCACAGTCCATAACAGCACCACCAAATTCCCCTCAAAAAATGTGATTTGGAAAAACCTTATGCACAAGATTGAATACGTCTTCAAGCCAGAAACCACCTATAAAGTTGAATTAAGTGCAAGAAATATTGTTGGTGCTGGCGCACCAGAAGTCTTCACCTTTACCACCAACAAGTATTGTAAGTTCCATCTGAGGTGTTGGAGTGCAACTACTGTAACTGGGGCCACTTAAACCAGTTAGACAAGAGAACCAATTAAAATGTAAAATAAAAACAATGCATTCCTCCAACTTTGGGGTAGTGGAGCCAATCAGAAACCTAGACTGCACGAGAATTGTAATTTGACCCTGGTGTTACACGTAAACAACTAGATAGCCATTGTCATTTTCTTTTGGAAAAAAAAGATGTTGAAAGGCTATTGTTTTTCGCTGTTTTCGGATTAGATCCAATACCCAAAGTCGAAATGTATTGTTTTCATTATACAATTTGATTTGTTCTCACTGTCTAAGTGGCCCCTATTATAGTAGTCGCACTGTATAAAGACTATTGATATTATCATCATCAGAATATCTGATAAATTGAAGTTAATTATCGCTCAGGGTGGTTAAGTTCAAAAAATAATTTCTGGTTGTTCACAGGCAAACCAGGCCCACCTCTAATCAGCACCATTGGTGGTAAAAGAACCAAAGCTGACTTGACAGTATTTGGTCCAGATATCAAAGTGACATGGAAAGCACCACAGGACAATGGCTTTGACGAGAACCTTGGCTATCATGTAGAATGGAGAGTCAGAAAGGAGTTCAACCAGACGGAGTGGGAAAAGTCTGAGTTACTCCAGAAGCTAGAGTATGATATTAAGGGCTTGAAGAAGGGCAAATATGAAATAAGAGTGTACGGTGTTAGCAAAGCTGGAAATGGCAAGTCTGATATGAGAGTCGTGAATGTTGATGATCACAAAGGTATGTTTTTAATGTCGTTTAATTGGTACAGAAAGGTTATGTTGTAAGGTTACCGTTTGTTTTGTGCTGCTATACATTTCAGACCATGGGTTATTCATTCCCACACGGTAATGGATATCTGTTCATCTTTGCAAGCATTACTGATAAAGAAAGAAATAACACTTAAGAGATGGCACATGGTTTGAAATGGAAATCAATACAACAATTTCTTTTTGTCTACTTAATGCTGCATAGTCAATTAATTTGGCATTATCCAGTAAGACATTCTTTTTCTAAAGTACAATCTGTGATCATGTTATTTTCTTGTGTTATATTATGCATTCTCTACAAACACATTCTTTGGTCAAATGTCTCCATTTTAGATGTTTTCTAAGTTTGACAAACAAGATTAAGCTTGGGTACAGCAACACAATAATGTACCAAAACTAGATCACAAGGCATTATGTTTGCACCCTTGGAAAATGTCTGTGGTATTGCCTGCACTTATTATGTTTCATGATGTGTTTCTTCTATGTCTTTTCTGTGACTCTCTGGGCCCGGTTGTACGAAGGGCACATAGTGCTTTCCAAAGGATAAATCTTTATCCAGTGGACAAGTCAACACTGTTATCCAATAAATGTATTCACTAGATAAGATTTATACGTTGGATAGTGCTATCCAGGCTTCATACAACTGGGTACAACTGTTGTATTGAATACATGTCCTTCTTGTTTTGTGTTGCTTAACTTTCCTATTTTCCTCCTTATGAGTGTAATAATAATTTAATAAAAGCTTAATAACAAACACTCATGCTATTATTAAGAACTAATGTATTATTTATTATCAATTATATAATAATAAGATAATGAGATAAATATGATATAGATAAAAATAAGATGAAGTAATTTTATATTTATAGTGATAAGATAAAAAGGGAATATAATCATAACGATAATATATATGTATATATAATTTTAATAATATATAACTGCTTTGCGACAGCAATCTTGAGATAACAAAGTGTCAAAATATTACATGATACTAAATAATACTAACAATAAGCTGTTTATGTTGCCATTATTCATAACCAATAAGCCAGTATTTAATGCTGTTGCCCTGTTGATATTCAACTTATTGGCAATTCTTCTATGTGTTGAATGTTATTTGCGGAAGTTTGTAGACAGTTTTTTAAGAGTACAAGTGACTAATGTGTGTTAGACACTTCTTGTTATCTTACATGGAAAAACAGCAAACGCACACACTATAATCTCCACAGCGTCATCCAGCAGTGAGTGTGCGGTGCTTGTCATAATATTGTTTAATACTATGCACACTAGCTTACTGTAATAGGTATCAGTAGGTCTTGCTGGGGGGCATCATCCAGCAGTAAGTGTGCGATGCTTGTCATAATATTGTCTAATACTATACACACTAGCTTGCTGTAATAGGTATCAGTAGGTCTTGCTGGGGGGCGCCATACAGCAGTAAGTGTGTGGTGCTTGTCATAATATTGTCTAATACTATGCACGCTAGCTTGCTGTAATAGGTATCAGTAGGTCTTGCTGGGGGGCGCCATACAGCAGTAAGTGTGCGGTGCTTGTCATAATATTGTCTAATACTATACACGCTAGCTTGCTGTAATAGGTATCAGTAGGTCTTGCTGGGCGGGGCCATACAGCAGTAAGTGTGTGGTGCTTGTCATAATATTGTCTAATACTATACACGCTAGCCTGCTGTAATAGGTATCAGTAGGTCTTGCTGGGGGCGTCATCCAGCAGTAAGTGTGCGGTGCTTGTCATAATATTGTTTAATACTATACACGCTAGCTTGCTGTAATAGGTATCAGTAGGTCTTGCTGGGGGGCGCCATACAGCAGTAAGTGTGCGGTGCTGTCATAATATTGTCTAATACTATGCACGCTAGCTTGCTGTAATAGGTATCAGTAGGTCTTGCTGGGGGGCGCCATACAGCAATAAGTGTGCGGTGCTTGTCATAATATTGTCTAATACTATGCACGCTAGCTTGCTGTAATAGGTATCAGTAGGTCTTGCTGGGGGGCGTCATCCAGCAGTAAGTGTGCAGTGCTTGTCATAATATTGTCTAATACTATGCACGCTAGCTTGCTGTAATAGGTATCAGTAGGTCTTGCTGGGGGGCGTCATCCAGCAGTAAGTGTGCGGTGCTTGTCATAATATTGTCTAATACTATACACACTAGCTTGCTGTAATAGGTATCAGTAGGTCTTGCTGGGGGGCGCCATACAGCAGTAAGTGTGCGGTGCTTGTCATAATATTGTTTAATACTATGCACGCTAGCTTGCTGTAATAGGTATCAGTAGGTCTTGCTGGGGGGCGCCATACAGCAGTAAGTGTGCGGTGCTTGTCATAATATTGTCTAATACTATACACGCTAGCTTGCTGTAATAGGTATCAGTAGGTCTTGCTGGGGGCGTCATCCAGCAGTAAGTGTGCGATGCTTGTCACAATATTGTCTAATACTATACACACTAGCTTGCTGTAATAGGTATCAGTAGGTCTTGCTGGGCGGGGCCATACAGCAATAAGTGTGCGGTGCTTGTCATAATGTTGTCTAATACTATGCACGCTAGCTTGCTGTAATAGGTATCAGTAGGTCTTGCTGGGAGCACCATACAGCAGTAAGTGTGCAATGCTTGTCATAATATTGTCTAACACTATACACGCTAGCTTGCTGTAATAGGTATCAGTAGGTACTGCATGGTGGTGTCATATTCAAAGTTTAAGGGGTTGGGTGGGGAAGGGAGTGGTAGGGTTGGTGGGGTACCGTTAGGGGTACATACTTATTTATACAATGGAAGGGCACTTCTTGGGTTTAATAGTCCTCATCTTGAGCATAAGGTTTTATCATTTTAAATCATGTCACACATTAGCTATTTACTCATAAATTTCTGGTATAAAGACAAGTAATAATACTCAAGGGAATGACATATGGTTTGAAATGAAACTTTATGCTCAAGCTGAGAAGGTCTATAGTTATTTATGCAACTATAATAATTGCTTAATATTTGATGGGAAAACAATGGCTTTTTTAAACATTTTTTTATTATTCTGTACTTACGCTTTATAATGAATTAATAATACTTTTATACAAGAGGCAATAAGCATGTACTAGCTTGCAAGATACTAAATCCAACTGCAGTATTAGCATGTAAATAAATCTAAATTTGATTTAAAAAATAATCATCAAATCATTCATAAACAACTAAGTGGTTATAAAAATTAAAGTATAAAAATTTGATTTAAACATAAACTTACCAACAATAGATGATAATAATTTAAGCATGGCTAAAACAGTTGATATTTTGTCTGAGGTTTTGATACTATTTCTTTGATTCTATTTCTTTTTGCTTTGCTAATATTCTTAATCATTTTAGAGGTGAATTTTCATTTCTGCTTGATTTCTCATAATCTACTTGTGGTTTTCGAACTTTTTACTTTTCTAGTCTTTTTCTTTTTAACACATTCCAACAAGAGAGCATGTTATGCTGGGTCTTGTTATATTTCTGACTGTTTTTCATCTTTCAACACCATTTTGAATTTTTACATGGTTTTTCACCTTATGATTAGTGTATCAATAGTGTGACAAAGCACATAAACAATCAAAATGGGGTCGAAAGAGGAGTAACAGCCAGAAACGTAACATTAGACCCAGACTTGCTTGCTCCCTTGCCTCTAATTCTAAAGAAATACAGCATAATGAGTTAGATAAAAATGCAACTATCTTTTACTCTCACAGTATTAAGTTTACTTTCATTAATATTTTTGTTCTGTACCAACATTTCTAAAACTGGCATTTTATGACATAAAAGGTTCAAAATATTCTTTTTAGTAAGCTATAATATCTTTCAAAAATGCCTAATTTAAAAGAAAAATCTATATATCTATCAATGCTATTTATAATTCAGAGGGTTTTTTCAATCTAATCTGCTTGTCTGACCTAGATACTACTTCTACAACTTTCTCTCCTAAACTGCCTGAAACTGTTGCCGATACTCTTCCTACTTCTACTTCTACTTCTTTTTCTACTAAACTGCCTGAAACTGTTGCTGCAATGCCTACCCTTCCTGATGGCATATCTCGTAAGTGTATTCCACTTAATAACTGTTATGGATACCCATCTAATTGATGTGTCATTGAGATAGAGACTTCGTTAGCAGGGTATACTTTGGAGTATCAAACATACTTTTTGTTAAGTAACTTTTAAAACATTGGCTAATCATGCTGGCTGCCACTTTTGTCACATGCTTTTGACATTTTACATTTTGAAGTGAAATACACTTAAGGAATGTCATTCGTTCATAAACTCGTAACAACTAACTTTCATATTCGAAACTAAAATTAATTTCTAAACGAATTCCTTGTTAATCATTCATTTTATGTTAAACTAAACTTAAAGCAATCAGCAACACTCAATTTGTTTTGCTTTTCTCATTCTTTATTCATTACATCAAAACATCCATTTTTTACATTGCATTTGTTATGTAAGCTATCTTTGCTTTCTTTGTCATCAATTTTTCATGGTCGTTGCTCAACACCAGGGATGTTTTTGGCCATTTTTTGGCTCGTTCACTTATTTTTTTCCATGCATACTTGCATTTAATAATACAGACATTTCACTGTTTTCCCCTAAAATTCTCTTTCATTCATTCGTTCTGAATCTGGTTACATTATCTCATT
Organism: Actinia tenebrosa; assembly: GCF_029948245.1. Taxonomy (NCBI): domain Eukaryota; kingdom Metazoa; phylum Cnidaria; class Anthozoa; order Actiniaria; family Actiniidae; genus Actinia; species Actinia tenebrosa. The sequence continues at coordinate 15,217,627 of NW_028292569.1, forward strand.
CTTTTACAGTAATCAAATAAATTAATCGATAATAATAATGGGAATTAACAGTGGTTTCCACAGAGTGGCTCTTCCACTGCCAGGGCTCAAACTTATATTTTACAACCACCACTCCCCATGTTACAGGGCCCTTCTGACTACCACTTTATTCTCTATTTACAACATATGACAATCAAATCACATGTTGATTTTTGCGGAGGAAGGAAACCAGAGAACTTGGAGAAAAATCCCCGTGGCAAGGGAGAAAACAACATATCAAACAAACTCACATATAATCCCAGACCACATCAGCGAGAGGCGAGCAGTAAAGCACTATGCCACCCAAACTGGAGAACCTGGAGAAAAACCCTCAATGCACAGGAGAGAACCAACAAGCAACACTACTCACATATGACAAACACAAGGTCACCTTGGTGAGAGGCGCGTACTCTCACTGCTATTGCCACCCATGCCTCCCATAATCATGCATTTTTTGAATCAATGATATACAGATATTGTTTGTAAGCAATACTTGTATCATTATCCAGATGAATACAATTCGTTCTCTTATCACAGGATGCATCTCATTTCATTCTCCACTTTTTAAGTCCATTTGCATCTTGCATAATATTTGTATGTATTTTGCACATTGTTTGTATGCAATACTTACATCATGATCCAGATGTCTACATTTCATTTTCTTTTCACAGGATGTATCACATTATATTCTTCATTTTTTAAAGTTCCATTTATTTGCATATTTTATAATATTTGTATGTATTTTGCATATTGCTTGTATGCATTCTTGCATTCATGATCCATGTCTACATTTCATTCTCTTATCACAGGATGCATCTCATTTCAATCTCCATTTTTTAAAATTCTAGTTGATATGCACCTTGCATATCATTGTATTTGCATATTATTTGTATGCATACTTGCATTCATTATCGTCAACCTTCATTTTTTTACAAAAGGAATCTATTGGATCATCCATTCATCACTTTCCTCAGCATTGTAGTAAAATTTATATTAACTCTAGTTTTTCTGACTTCCATCCTTCCAGAAAATAAAGGAACTCAAGGCAAGTCTTTATCTTTGTTGACCATGCATAAAACCACTTATTTAACTATATAAATTAACTGAAGAAATTTAAAAAGACTTCTTTAGTTGTCCTCAATTTCAACATTTTATATATCTTGCATTAATTAATATTGATTCACCAAACAAGTTTTAAATAGATGGTGGGTATTTAAGATTATAAACACTATTATTACCTATTGAAGGACAAAATGGATAAATAATAAAGTGAAATTATTAAACCATACCACACTACATTCCACCACACCACAAACCATACCACACCACAAACCATACCACACCACACTACAAACCATACCGCACTACATTCCACCACACCACAAACCATACCACACCACAAACCATACCACACCACAAACCATACCACACCACACTACAAACCATACCACACCACAATCCATACCACATCACAATCCATACCACATCACAAACCATACCACACCACAAACCTTACCACACCACAAACCATACCACACCACAAACCCTACCACACCACAAACCCTACCACACCACAAACCCTACCACACCACAAACCCTACCACACCACAAACAAAGCCATAAATCATACCACAAACCACATAACAAACCATTCCAAAAACCACACCACACCACTTTTTACTCTGACAAACTATACTGCATTAAATTATTGTTACACTGTCATTACCCATACCAGACAACACCAACTAGCTAGCACTTCCTACACTACACTATAAGACACCAAACCACATCACAGCACAGTGCACTACTCTTAATCATTGAGCAGATCTACAGTTTCTTTAAATTGAGAGATACTTTAATCACTATTTAATCATAATAATATGTATAAGTATAAGGAAAGCTCAACCTTAGTGAAGAAGAAGGGTGCATTTTAATATGGAAAAGTTTTCTCCTCATCCTGCAATGAAAATAGAGTTTTAAAAAAAATTCACAGATCAGAGTGGGGATAGTGATTTTATCAAGGTAATGTTGAAAATTTGCCAACTGTTATCATTAGAAGTATACATTTAACTCACTATTCCACTTCTGATTGGCTAAGAACATTCGGCCAATCCTTCATAATATGTGAACTTAAAATGATAAATGTATTATCTGTGTAATAAAAAGTCGTGATAGGGCAATAGGCAATAGACTGACATCTATCAAAGAAATTGCTCCCATGTACTTTTATGTACATATATTTGATTGACAAATAGTTCCCTGGGCTATCTTGAAAGGTAGCCGTGCCTTTGCATCGAAGCGAGACGAACGGTGAGCTTGCAATGATAGAGGGATGCGAATAATTGTCCAAGGTGTTAAAAAAAGGTCTCTATCATTACATGCTCACCGTTCGTCTCAGCTTCGATGCAAAGGCACGGCTACCTTTCGAGATGGCACAGGGAACTGTGATTGGGCTATTGGTAGTCAATTCCTATTTGTTAAATGTGTGGTGGTAATACAAATTAACATTACCTTTGCAACTCTCAGTGCAGCAAAATAAAATGTACAATCTTGCTTCTCATAGTATTGACCTGATCCACCTATTCATAATATTTTCCTATCTCAAACCATGTGACATTCTCTCGACAATAACATTCTTTGTTTGAGATGTATATCCATATTCATGTATCTTCTGATGCTTAGCCATTAAACATAGAAATAATACTCAAGAAAATGACACATTGTTTGAAATAAGAAAATGGGATTAGATCTATTGAACCTGATAAAAGCCCTCAAAACTGAAGGTATAATCGACTACAATAATATCCTGGTTCTTATTACTGATTATGTTGTGTTGCAGGAGGACCAGTAGCTGGTGAAAGAAAAGGTGGATTAAGCAAGGGAACCATCGCAGGAATCGTCATTGCTATCCTTCTCATTGTCCTCATCACTATCGACTTGTTCTGTTGCTTCTTCAACAGCTGTGGTCTTATCTTCTGTTGTCAACGGGCTTGTCGTGGTGGCAAATGTAAGCAAAAATTCTACTACAGTAGAGTCTTGTTATCTCAAAATCCAGATATTTCAAATTGCCTGTTATTTCAAACCTGAGCCCAAGTCCTATAGACTTGCATTCCTAGATATCTTATTTGGAACCTTTTCTCTTGTCCCAAGCAGGGGCAGCTCTTAGGGAAGGGTGCAGGGGTAAGCTGATATCTACTGCTTTATTGGTGTTTGAGTTTTTAAGCAAAAGGTGAAAGGTGCAACCCCCCTCAAAAAAAAAAAAAAAAAAACGAAAATCCTGGATGGAGCATTTCTACAAAACTAATAGAATATTCTATGTTTGTTGTAGATTCTCCAGATGGAAAGTCTAAAAAAGATTCTGCAGAAATGGAAAAACTGAGGTATGTAAACAACATCTTATCATCATTACCACCACAGTACCATCATCATCATCATAAACACAGCTACTACCATCACCATCACTTCTTCTTCTTGTCATCGCTAATCACCACTACAAATTACAGCAGTGGCACAGATCAACAGGGTCGAACTGAAAGCATAGGAAGGTGCCTTAAAATTGCCATCACAGTAAAACAATCATCATCATCATCATCATCACCATCACAGTAAAACAATCATCACCATCATCATCACATATCGGTAGTTCTTTTGTCCCATACTAACTTGCTAAACATAAGTGATACTAACTTTAGTAGATCTCTTCTCATGTGGTATCAACCAAGCAGTACACAGGTTAAACATGACAGGCATAAAGGTTAGGTAATGTTAGTACTGAAATACAGTGGTTAGAAGTAGATACAAGGTAAGTAGGTAGCATACTTTGATACGAAATCCCTTACTGTTTTAGAAGTTTTTATTTTAGTTAATCAACAAATAACTTTACAGGGCTACTACAACAGACATTAGGTAGACAGGCAATAATAACAATAATAATTATAATAATTACACAGCTTCTCATTAATCCCATATAGGTAACTGTCCAATTAGTATATGTAATAGGACTCCATGCTGTCCAATTAAGACATAATTGGATGAGGAAAATTCCGAGGACTGACAAAATTGGAAGAGGCCGTAGGCCAAAAATAATTGGACAGGTCTTGTTGATATGGGATTAATTAGGCAGCCATATAATTAATAGGTAATGGGATTTCATGCTCCCCAATCAAGAAATGATTAGACTCGAAAAATTCCTCTGACTGCCAAATTGGACTCGACCTACGGCCTTGTCCAATTTTGGCAGTCCTCAGAATTTTCCTCGTCCAATTATTTCTTAATTGGACAGCATGGAGTCCTATTACATATACTAATAATAATAATAATAATAATAACTCACCCTTTGATATCAGTATTTCTGTCAGTTAGAGCATGTAGTGGTTTTATCGAAGTTCATCTAAGTTAATTAGAAATTTCAAAAAAAAAACTTCACATTTTATCGACATTCGCAAACAAACACTGGGCTGGTCAAAGTCAGGGCACGGCTACCTCCAGAGCCCAGGGCACTATAATGATGTTATTTGTTGTTAACATATGACTGTTCGACAACAACAATACAACAGCTACAACACCCCCGTCCACCATCCCAGTACCATCCCGAATTCTTCTAATTTGATTGTTTTATTTTTTTCCAGTAAAAAACCAGCCCCTGAGGACGTGTGAGCCTGCAATCCTAATACCTTGCCTTCCAGCGGTTCAACATATTCAGTGCATGTACGCGAAGAAGGCACTTGATTTTGCCTGCTTATTATGTAAGGACATTTTGAGCTAAAATCTAATCATTCCATCAAGATAGAAATTCAAGGCCTTGTAGATAGAGTCATTCTTGTTTGTAGGTCGACCTTTTATTCCTTTTATTTTAATTGCATTTTTTTAAGAAACTTAAATATTTTTACGTCAGTTTTTTCAAACATACTAATACATAATACGGCCTAGACACCAAGTCTCCGGCTTCATCGGGAGGGCAATTTCCCCGGGTATTTAATGACGTCATAGTCTATATAACATTTTGTCCATGATGTTAGTTGACGTGACGTCATCTTGACGCCTTTCTCCCCTCCCCCTCTTCCTCCAGCACAATGCTACTCTTCATGTTTCTGTAACCTAGGTAACTCGTGCACTGTTACCTATGTATGGAAACATAAAGAGTTTGAAGTCTTGTTGCTTGAATCAAACAGACGTTCACAAATTGAAAGCTTATCTGGCTTTTATTCATTTAGTGTGCATTCTCTAATGAGATTAGGTCAGTATTTCGTCTCTCCTTAGTATCGTTATCATAGAACAACCATTTTGAAGGGGAAAATGTTTTCAAGGCAAAGATTTAATTTTACGGGTTGCCAACAAACTGTATGACTTGTCGCTTAAATAGCTGAAAATATTATCAGGAAATACAAGATCCGTAATCATTTATAACCACGATTGAATTCTCCTGATTTTTGAATCTCAAACTTTCTGCCCAGTCGATCATCTTAAGTGTTTTCCAAAAAAAAAATCGTCAAAGTTCATGTTTTATTAACTCGCAGTTTTAAAATCGTGTTTGTCTACTGTACATCGATCCGTTCTATTATTCACAGCTACTTCGTTTTAGATATATTCAAACAGTTATTTATATTAACAACAAAATTGAACCAAAAAAATACCAAGAATACGAACCTATGAAGTACAGTTGTTCTCTTTGATCTTATTCTCAGACTTGTGATATAACGACAAATTTTAAAAGCTCCTTTCGATCCATCCATCAGATTTTAGTTTTCGTTTTATCGGTTCTCAATTTTATCAGTTTGTTTGTGCTAGCTTTATCATCTACTTATTGTCTGCTGAGCCTGCGGTCCTTATGGACTCCGCTAAGAAGCGAGGTGTTCTGGGAAATGGTAATTCCGGTTTATTCTGATTGGTTGGTTGGTATTTTTTCATGAACCAATCACAAAGCTGTGGGACTTCCTCTTTTTTTGGCGGAGAGCAAAAGGAACGCAAGCTAAAGATAGTGATTACACTCATTGATTTAGGGTTTATGTACCAAGCGCAACGTTTTTCGTTGCGAAAAGTAAATACGGGTTTTGTATTGTGAAGCGCGCAAAGAAAATCTGTTGCGCGCGGAGTAGTAGTACGACCAGCGTTTGCTGTGTAACTTGCAACGAGTCAAGTTACAAGAGTTTTGCCGTATGACTTGATTTTTCGTTATTAGACAAAGTACCATCCAATACCACGCGAGTTATCGTCGTCGAGGCAAAGTATGCCCTGGTGGACGTCAATCAAACTGTTTCTATGACAATGACAGGAAAGAAGGGCACGCCCCTACGGAATGCAATGGAAACGTCTTGAATGACGTCCACAAGAGCCTACTATATTGCGATTGCGTGCGTTATTGGATTACGAGTGTTACGATAAACTTGTAGTACATGATGGTCGACTGTATGATCTCACCTATATACTTGTTGCTACTGCTGAAATTACTCTTGATATGCAATCATTACCAAGCGAATGAAATAACTAAAGACATGGGGCCATGTTGGATGATGTAAAATATAACTCCTCCAACATGGCGTCCGTGTTACACACATAATGAAGATTGCTCAAGTAGCAGTTCATTTTAACAAATTAGCTTAATGTTATAGTTCTGATTTCTAAATCTAAAATTGATTACTTAAATCATATTTAAGTGGATTTAGAGGTAGTTAAATGTAAAAACACGGTCATCAAGTCAACGACTTGAATCCTATGTAAAACTGAAAAATAAGTATTAAAAAAATTAAAAGAAATGGCGTCCTTTGATAGTGGCACATGGAAGGAAGAGATAGAATGGGATGCGCGTCATGCGAAATACGTTTCCGCTTATTATTATCTTTTTTGAACACAACTTCGTTGCTTTCACAACACAGCAGAAACATTCTACATTTCCTAATGCGGAAGAGGCAAGTGGTTAACGAATTGCGCACAATTTTCAACTTAAATACTTCGATGCGTTTTTGTAATATATATTCGGTTCACTCCTACCTAGAACACGCATGCGTAGTCTGTTGAGATGTAAATATTTGCACCAATCACATGGTTCATAGTTCGACTATGACGTCATATATGACATTGGAATGATGTAACCAGTTTCAGCGAAAGATGTCGGGGTTATTTTTGGTATTTCTGTTGACTGGTTTGTTTTTTCAAGAAGGTTTATGTTCTGGAAGTAAGTAAAATCAATTTAACATTTTTCAAATACTTTGCATTCAAAATGAATCTAACTTCAAGTCACAGTGCTTTATGCATCCTGAGAGACTGAAGACTTGAGCACGCGTAGCATAAAAACTTATTTTCCCGCGAGCATTTGTGAGTGTTTTGCGCATTTCCTGTAGAATTAAACTAGAATTTTGGAACTTGTGAAACTTTCTAAATTACACTTTAAAAGCAAGATAGTAGAGCTCAAAGCTTTTCGACTTCGACTTCGATTCTAGCTGCGCGCTCTCAGTACTACACTTTAAAAAAATATTTTTTTCATTTATTTGCTGTAGTTCATCACCCTCATTTCTCAAACGCTCCGTCAAATCAGGCACTAGTTAGTGGTGAACCAGGAACTATAATATGTGAAGTAAGTGGTAAACCACTCCCTCCCGTCCCAAGATGGAGAGTTACTGGAAAAGCCGTGGAAATTAATATTAAAAACTCTACGAGATATACAATATTGAAGAGCGGTGGATTAAGCATTGGTCACGTGACAGAAGAGGACGCTGGGAAATATGTTTGTTTTACGTCATCAGGCGACGTATGGATGGATAAAGAAATACATGTGAAAGTAATAAAAGGTAATGATATCCTAATAATTAATTTGAATTATAATTAAATTATAGATTTTTTACCTGTAATGTTTCGTACGTGCAGTGCTGGCTATGCGTGTATTGCGTACTTAAGTTATTTGCAAAGACGGAGATAAGGATTCTGATCCCCAATTAACCTTTATCTATGATCCTCAGAAAACTAGGGGTAAAATTCTTCCGCTTGTTTATCGTTAGCGTGACATTTTGAACAAGCGTGCTTTTAAAGCAATATCGCTTCAGCCCTTTTGGGATTATATAAATATATGGATCTAACTTCTAATTACGTAGAGTCCGTACAGTGGAAAGTGGTGAATATCTATATGATAAATTGACCCTTCTCAAAAGTATCCTGGACACGACGCTAACATGAACTATAGAAAAGAAATTACACTTTTTCTCGATGGATGTGTGGCATTTCTTTTGTATTTCCATGTCACACGACAATTTTAAGAAGGGTGCATTCCATTTTATGAACCCTTTACTCAGAAATAAAACAAATATTTCAAAATGTCACGCTATCGTGCTAAAGGCGTTACATATGATCAATCCCTATCTGTGTCATATCTCTAGTATACATAGCTCTCCCTGTGTGTTTTTATCTACTATTGATACACTATTTTGTTGTTTATAGCATCCGCCACGCCCTTGGTCATCCCTTCATTAGATTATACCGGTCTGTACGTGTTTGTTGGCATTCTTGCTGCGTTTATCTTCTTTATTTTGGTCGACTTTTCCTGTTTTATCTTCAACAAAGCAGGTTTTATCAACTGTTTTCTTGTTCATCGTGAGCGGAAGAGAAAACAGAGATTTTCTGCTATATGACGTTTTCCCAAAATATTTTTTAGTACATCCTTAAGTTCCTTTCCTGATTATTGCTCACTAAGGCTGTTTTTTTTCTTTATCTTTACCAACGAAAACGCTGAATAAAAGATTGAAGACTTCAAAGGTTGTTTATTTTACTGCAAGCACATATTATTAACTTTCCTTGAACTTTGTGGAGGGAGGAGGCCACTTTTCATAATTGCATTGAATGAACTTAGTCTATATCTTGAATTGACGATAACTCCCTAAACAAGTTTACAAAGTAGGCCCTACACACCCTTAGAAGTAGCCACACCCTTATTCTTATCTACCCCTTTTGGGTAAATGATATTTATTATATGTACTTTTTGTGGATCAATAACATGACTGACTCGCACCGTTATAAAATACACACCCCTTCAATAACCACACCCTCTACCCCTATTGCGACTGGTCTGCAATATTTATACCTTGTTGGGTCGTTATGGTGAGGTACTGTATATGTACCTTAACGAGTCAATGGTAGATAGGCACCCAAGATGCTTGTAGTCAAGATAGCGTGAGTGTTTTATACAGCTGAGGTAGCGTTCATCATTTAGAGGGTCGAGCAATAGGAATTAAGGGGGAGGATGGTGATCCAAACATTGGTAGGTCACGATATTTATTCGAATTCCTTTGAAGAGAGGAAGGCTCGTTTTTTCTGTGATAGTCCATATAGATTCCCCCTATTACCATCCTCTCCCTCTCTCTCTCTCTCAAATTATGTCGATCTAAAAAGGTGTTAATTAAGAAAATCACACATTAAATTCCAGTGTTACCTTGGAAGTCGTCCATCCCTGGCGACTATAAAAGCACAAAGATATCAGAACTGAAGCACAATTTCAAAACACAATTTCTCCTTAAAAACCAATTTACTTGCTTATTTTCGTTCCCTTTTAATGTTTAGTATTGATGCTATTAATTAATCTGCTTGTTACACGGGGTTTATTTCCATGTAGTTATGTAAATAGCTACACCCATAGACGATAAAATCAGCTCTAACTGACCTATAAACAAATTGTTAGCGCGTGAACAAGATATAATACACAACGTCCACTGTCACTCCGGTCCATTCATTTACCTCTAACAACATCAAGAGCACTTCCAACATGCTGTTTTACGGTTTGTATAACATTAACTCCAAGCAGCTTTTCCCTCAGACAGGATTATCTAGCTATAGCTGGCCTCGTCAGTCAGCGTTCAAACTACCATCCAAGAATGGGAAGAGGTTTAAAAGTTTTATGATAGAAGATATATTGAGCGATAAACAAGAAACAGAGGATCTATTGACTAGCTCGTCATCTTCGAGGATATCAGGTTAGATTTTTAATAAGTTTATAAATGGTTTTCAAATATGTCTTTTAATTCAAATTGTTTAATGTCGTAGATTTCTAGACCATTTCATGCAGCGCGCAACTGTTTCCCGTAGTTCTACCCCTCAATAATCCAAACAGTTTCCTTTATTTTGCTTCTTTCCTGTATAAAAAATGTATTGAAATTGCCTTAACTTACAGCTTTTACTAGTACATCTAGTGCGTGACTGATGTCCGTGAACACGCGTCCCGTCTACAATATCCCAAGTATTTCACAACGCACAATTCAAGAAATTTCCCACGCTTTTTTTTTTCAAAGTAGAGCTATACTATTCGTTTGTTTTACTTCCTTGTAAGCTTCCTCCTAAGTTTGGACAGAATTTCAGAGAAAATAAAAATGTGCCTCAAAAAACCATTTCTTAAAATTTCTTGCACAATCTTTATTTTCTGTGATAATATTCATAGCTTAACCTAATTACAATTCGCTTTCAGCCTTTCAGCCTCCCCGTGAGTCTCTGGCTGTTCCGTCATCTGTTTTTCCAGTTTTTCCTGTCAACTTCCACAACAATATGCTTCAAAGACCAATTCCTCGAACATGTAAGTTATCGACCTGCTTTGATCTTATCTAAGCTGAACTATCCAGTAAAAAACCTGTTTTCGTTTCAAAGGTAATTATGGATCTACAGCTCACCGAAAAGACACCGACAATGTACCGAAATGTTTCCGAACGATCCTGAAAGAGAGCCGCAAGAATCGTCGAAATCGAACGGTGTTTTCGCGTCTCCAAATGCAAAAATTAGAAGAACACTTTGAAAGAAAGAGATACTTGTCTTCACAAGATAGGAATGATTTTGCCAAGTCTCTCTCTCTGACGTCTTTACAAGTGAAGACTTGGTATCAGAATAGGAGAATGAAGTGGAAGAAAGAAATGCTGAGTATTGATCCATCAGCAGTGACTACACGAGCCAAAGGCAGGCCAAGAAAAGGCGAGTTCTAGAACTACACCGGACCTCATACTAATAATGCGCTAGAAAATGTAAAATATTCTATTGAAGATTTGCGGTTACTGCGATTAGGCTAAGGCAATATTGGAGCCATCCGCGAGTTCTGTTTCAATTATTTGTTACGTTTTATCACCGGTTAGGCTGTGTATATTAGTACTTATAATGTCGGGATGGTAGTACTAATTAGCCTCCGTTGCAGACGTCCTGCGGGGTTCGGTTCGGATCCCTTATGCATATATAATTAGCTCCGGGAATTTCAGAGCTGATTTTTGATTGGCGGAACACAAAACCTCGCTCGAGTGCGCAGACGTTTGTGGGGGAGGGATCCGAACCGAACCCCGCAGGACGTCTGCAACGGAGGCTAAGTGCTAATAATGAACATCCATTATTACGTAGATAGAAAAGAGTGTGCGCATGAACAGTTGGTAACATCCAATGAGTATGGACATACATTATTACGTAGATAGAAAAGAGTGTGCGCATGAGCAGATAGTAGTGATCATTAGGAAGATTGTCCGCATCGGCAGATGGTAATACCCAATGCGCCTGCGCATCAATTATTACGTAGAAAGTAGTGTGCGCATGAGCAGAGTAATATTAATTGAGCATTCGCATCCATAATTACGGAGATGAAGCAGAATGTGCGCATGAGCAGAAGATAATACCAATAAGCATGTTCGTCGATCATTACCATTAAGAGTTTGCGCATGGGCGGAAGGTAGTACCTAGTTTGCATGCGCATTCAGTATTACCTTTAGAAAGTGTGTGCGCATGAGCAGAAGGTAGTAGTGAGTATGCCAATTGTTGGTATTCGTTTCATGAAGTGTTTTGTTTTGGAGAAATAAAGTTTGGAAGCTGATAATTATATACTGATTTTAATATTTCAGGTACTTCATAAGAATTTTGTATTCTGATTTATTGAGTTACAATTTTCTTGACTAGCACAAAATTTCATTTCGTCCTCATCAGATTTTATTAGTCACTGTCGTAATCTTGTCCTCTTTCCAACAAGCTTTCATCCTCTCCTTTTGTCTTCACTGAAAAAAAAATTCCTTGTCGGTAATCATTCTAACAAGATATGCCATAAAATGGAAAAGATTATTCATCGTGTATATAAATCAAATGTTATACTAATCATTTGTCTCACGATTGTGGCAGTTGAGAGGACCGATACGTTTCGACTGCTACTGCTAGTCTTGATCAGTCGATGGTGTATGGTGTAAGATATGCCATATGCTGCATTGGGTGTTGGGTATATTATACTCGTGCAGGTATTACTTACATATGTTGTGTATTTTTCTTTTGTTCCTATATCGAACTATGAAGTGTGTAATCCCCCGCTTACAGAAGGCAAAAGCTGCAATATCAGTGACTATGAGAAGGAGAATAATTCCAATGGACATAGTGACGGTGGATCCAGTGGAAATATCTGGACAAGAAATTCAAACATAATTTGTTAACATAACACCCTTCTCAAACGAAAACACTAGGCGAGTGTCTTCCTCAACCCAGCCAGCTTCGTCAGGTTTTGGCGAATTGCGTCTCGTTGAAAAGTTACGAATTTAACCTGCCAGGGTTTTTGAACGCGCCCATGTTTTAGAAAAGATTATGTATTTTCTTTAGCGCGCGCTTTACGTTTTTTCACTCCAGTATATTGCATAGAATAAGCACCTGAATTGCTATGCAGTGATAGCAAAGGGCGTTCTCGTTTGTTTGAAAATATAATGTTAAGAGCGCGCTTTAAAATTTCCAATGACGCAGTGGATTTCATAGACTACTGTAGCGCAATCTACTTACTATAGGGTGCTGTGCAGTGATATCCGTCTGGTCCTTTATAAACCTCTGCTATTTTATGACCAGTATGACGATCCACGCACCAGCAGCTCTGAAGATGAATGGAACACTGTATCCTGTGATATGAACCATCGGTATCGCACTTGGGTCTGAACTCTAAGTTTAGACGAGGATCTTTTCCGGCGATCAAGTCCTTCTGGCACTGGGTCTTGTCTGGAAGGAAATTGAAAGGAAAGGGGGGGAAATGATATCATCCATCCATATCCCTCCCTCCCTCCCTCCCTCCCTCCCTCCCTCCCTCCCTCCCTCCCTCCCTCCCTCCCTCCCTCCCTCCCTCCCTCCCTCCCTCCCTCCCTCCCTCCCTCCCTCCCTCCCTCCCTCCCTCCCTCCCTCCCTCCCTCCATCCATCCATCCATTATTCTGTCCACCGAGGAGTTTATTTGTGGTGTAAAATAGGCTCTCAGAAATATCACACATGAATACCTGATGGTTCTTGAACTAACTCAATAACAGCTTCTGCAAATCCATTCTCATTTCTGACCTTACAAACATATTTTCCAAAGTCATCGCTACGAAATGGCGTGACATGCAGCTTCGCTATCCCTGGTGTTGCATTATCTGTCTTTGTCACGCAGCGCTTGCAGTCCTTCAGTGCGTCACCATCTCTCATCCAGATTGCATTAGGCGTTGGGTACCCGCTGTAATGGCAAAGTAAGGTTCCTTGGGAGCCGACTGTAGTATAAATTTTGGTTGGGGTCTTCGATGTGTCGATGTCTGCGGGACCTCCTCTATTCTCTCCTAGTGAAATATACAACATTGCACCATTTTCGCTATGAAATTTCGTATAGAGTGGTGTTCGTGTGTGAAGGAAACGTACTGTACTGACTTGAAGTACGCACACGGTACGACATGCTTTATAGATTTTATGATATGAATGGCAAATGTACGGTAAGGACTTACAATACGTACACGGTACGACATACGTTATAGATGTTATGGTATGAATGGTAAATGTACGGTACTGACTTACAATACGTATGCGGTACGACATGCTTTATAGGTGTTATGGTATGAATGGTAAATGTACGGTACTGACTTACAATACGTACACAGTACGACATGCTTTATAGATGCTATGGTATGAATGGTGAATGTACGGTACTGACTTACAATACGTACACGGTACGAATCACAGAACGTATTAAACCGTACGATATTCCACTGCCCAAAAAAGGCTTCCGATTGTTGTTATATAAATTATCCAATGTTAAAGATTAAATCACTAAGGCCTACTGGGGCAAACGTCGAACTTTCGATGCACCGAACTCATTAAAAACAATGGATATCAGGTGATAATGAGGTGGCATTCTTTGATGTAATTAAGTTCGGTGCATGGAAAGTTCGACGTTTGCCCTAGGCCTAACACTAAAAGACCTATTGGATCATAATAGAGCGAGGCAGTAACACAATACATTCGTTCTACGAATTGTTTGACACCAGAAAGTCCTTGCGGTCTATCTACGGTCAGTACGGAGATCTAGCCTTTACCTTACCCAATCACAAACTAAAGTTAGTGTTAACGGAATGGCTGCATAAGCGAATTTCTTTCCCGTCTCCCAATCTTAATAAAATCTATAATTTCCTCATTATCAAAAAATTCCAAAACTTGCGCACGCTTCCCTTTAAGCTTCACAAATGAAACTCTAATAATATTAGAAAAAATTAGAATACAAAAATCGTGATACGAACCTCTAACCGAAATTAAGCAGAAAGTTACAAGAACATGGACCAACATGAAGACTAGAATAGAACATTAACACGCTTTCTATGACATCACTATTACGATGAGTTAATGAGGGTACACAGGAAGCCCAGACCCGAAAAAAACATTACCATGTAAATGACTTGCGTGCATCACGCTTTCTATGACATCACTATAACGATAAGTAATAAGAGTATACAGGAAGCCCAGACCCGAAAAAAACATTACCATGTAAATGACTTGCATGCATCACGCTTTCTATGACATCACTATAACGATAAGTAATGAGAGTACACAGGAAGCCCAGACCCGAAAAAAACATTACCATGTAAATGACTTGCATGCATCACGCTTTCTATGACATCACTATAACGATAAGTAATGAGAGTACACAGGAAGCCCAGACCCGAAAAAAAAAATTACCATGTAAATGACTTGCATGCATCACGCTTTCTATGAAATCACTATAACGATAAGTAATGACAGTAAACAGGAAGCCCAGACCCGAAAAAAACATTACCATGTAAATGACTTGCATGCATCACGCTTTCTATGACATCACTATAACGATAAGTAATGAGAGTACACAGGAAGCCCAGACCCGAAAAAAACATAACCATGTAAATGACTTGCGTGCATCACGCTTTCTATGACGTCACTATTACTATAAATGATAAAAACGCAAAGGTAGCCCAAACCTAAAGCTACCTTTGGCTTCATTTTTGGATTGGAAATAACCACGGTAAGACAAAATCCCAACTTGGTTATTTTAGCTTTATTTTTAGCTTCCAAATAACCACGGTAAGACAAAATCCCAACTTGGTTATTTTGGCTTCATTTTTGGCCTGGAAATAACCATGGTAAGGAAAAAGACGATCGTGGTTATTTTAGCTCCATTTTTGGCCTGGAAATAACCACGGTAAGACAAAATCCCAACTTGGTTATTTTAGCTTTGTTTTTGGCTTCGAAATAACCAATCTGAAAATAGGTCATTTTTAGCCATTTTTGGCCAACAAGCATGGACTATAGCCCATGGTTTTGATGGATTTTGGAACGTTTTCCAGCTTTTCAAGCCGAAATTGGCTATATTGGCTTCATTTTTGGCCTGGAAATAACCACGGTAAGAAAAAAGACGAACGTGGTTATTTTAGATTTATTTTTAGCTTCCAAATAACCACGGTAAGACAAAATCCCAACTTGGTTATTTTAGCTTCATTTTTAGATTCGAAATAACCACGGTAAGAAAAAAGACGATCGTGGTTATTATAGCTTCATTTTTGGCCTGGAAATAACCACGGTAAGAAAAAAGACGAACGTGGTTATTTTAGACTTATTTTTAGCTTCCAAATAACCACGGTAAGACAAAATCCCAACTTGGTTATTTTAGCTTCATTTTTGGATTCGAAATAACCACTGTAAGAAAAAAGACGATCGTGGTTATTATAGCTTCATTTTTGGCCTGGAAATAACCACGGTAAGACAAAATCCCAACTTGGTTATTTTAGCTTCATTTTTGGCTTCAAAATAACCAATCTGAAAATAGGTCATTTTTAGCCATTTTTGGCCAAAAAGCATGAACTATATAGCCCATGGTTTTGATGGATTTTGGAACGTTTTCCAGCTTTTCAAGCCGAAATTGGTTATTTTAGCTTCATTTTTGGCCTGGAAATAACCACGGTAAGGAAAAAGACGATCGTGGTTATTTTAGCTTCATTTTTGGTCTGGAAATAACCACGGTAAGGAAAAAGAAGATCGTGGTTATTTTGGCTTCATTTTTGGCCTGGAAATAACCACGGTAAGACAAAATCCCAACTTGGTTATTTTAGCTTTGTTTTTGGCTTCGAAATAACCAATCTGAAAATAGGTCATTTTTAGCCATTTTTGGCCAAAAAGCATGGACTATAGCCCATGGTTTTGATGGATTTTGGAACGTTTTCCAGCTTTTCAAGCCGAAATTGGTTATTTTAGCTTCATTTTTGGATTCGAAATAACCAATCTGAAAATAGGTCATTTTTAGCCATTTTTGGCCAAAAAGCATGGACTATAGCCCATGGTTTTGATGGATTTTGGAACGTTTTCCAGCTTTTCAAGCCGAAATTGGTTATTTTGGCTTTATTTTTGGTCTGGAAATAACCACGGTAAGGAAAAAGACGATCGTGGTTATTTTAGATTTATTTTTAGCTTCCGAATAACCACGGTAAGACAAAATCCCAACTTGGTTATTTTAGCTTCATTTTTGGATTCGAAATAACCAATCTGAAAATAGGTCATTTTTAGCCATTTTTGGCCAAAAAGCATGGACTATAGCCCATGGTTTTGATGGATTTTGGAACGTTTTCCAGCTTTTCAAGCCGAAATTGGTTATTTTGGATTTATTTTTGGCTTCGAAATAACCAATCTGAAAATAGGTCATTTTTAGCCATTTTTGGCCAAAAAGCATGGACTATAGCCCATGGTTTTGATGGATTTTGGAGCATTTTCCAGCTTTTCAAGCCGAAATTGGCTATTTTGGCTTCATTTTTGCCCTGGAAATAACCACGGTAAGACAAAATCCCAACTTGGTTATTTTAGCTTTGTTTTTGGCTTCGAAATAACCAATCTGAAAATAGTTCATTTTTAGCCATTTTTGGCCAAAAAGCATGGACTATAGCCCATTGTTGTGATGGATTTTGGAACGTTTTCTAGCTTTTCAAGCCGAAATTGGCTATTTTGGCTTCATTTTTGGCCTGGAAATAACCACGGTAAGGAAAAAGACGGTCGTGGTTATTTTGGCTTCACTTTTGGCCTGGAAATAACCACGGTAAGGAATTTAAAAAGAAGATCGTGGTTATTTTGGCTTCATTTTTGGCCTGGAAATAACCACGGTAAGGAAAAAGACGATCGTGGTTATTTTAGCTCCATTTTTGGCCTGAAAATTACCACGGTAAGACAAAATCCCAACTTGGTTATTTTAGCTTCATTTTTGGCTTCGAAATAACCGATCTGAAAATAGGTCATTTTTAGCCATTTTTGGCCAAAAAGCATGGACTATAGCCCATGGTTTTGATGGATTTTGGAACGTTTTCCAGCTTTTCAAGCCGAAATTGGCTATTTTAGCTTCATTTTTGGCCTGGAAATAACCACGGTAAGGAAAAAGAAGATCGTGGTTATTTTAGCTCCATTTTTGGCCTGAAAATAACCACGGTAAGACAAAATCCCAACTTGGTTATTTTAGCTTCATTTTTGGCTTCGAAATAACCAATCTGAAAATAGGTCATTTTTAGCCATTTTTGGCCAAAAAGCATGGACTATAGCCCATGGTTTTGATGGATTTTGGAACGTTTTCCAGCTTTTCAAGCCGAAATTGGCTATTTTGGCTTCATTTTTGGCCTGGAAATAACCACGGTAAGACAAAATCCCAACTTGGTTATTTTAGCTTTATTTTTGGCTTCGAAATAACCAATCTGAAAATAGGTCATTTTTAGCCATTTTTGGCCAAAAAGCATGGACTATAGCCCATGGTTTTGATGGATTTTGGAACGTTTTCCAGCTTTTCAAGCCGGAATTGGTTATTTTGGCTTTATTTTTGGTCTGGAAATAACCACGATAAGGAAAAAGACGATCGTGGTTATTTTGGCTTCATTTTTGGCCTGGAAATAACCACGGTAAGACAAAATCCCAACTTGGTTATTTTAGCTTCATTTTTGGCTTCGAAATAACCAATCTGAAAATAGGTCATTTTTAGCCATTTTTGGCCAAAAAGTATGGACTATAGCCCATGGTTTTGATGGATTTTGGAACGTTTTCCAGCTTTTCAAGCCGAAATTGGCTATTTTAGCTTCATTTTTGGCCTGGAAATAACCACGGTAAGGAAAAAGAAGATCGTGGTTATTTTAGCTTCATTTTTGGCCTGGAAATAACCACGGTAAGGAAAAAGAAGATCGTGGTTATTTTAGCTCCATTTTTGGCCTGGAAATAACCACGGTAAGACAAAATCCCAACTTGGTTATTTTAGGCTTCATTTTTGGCTTCGAAATAACCAATCTGAAAATAGGTCATTTTTAGCCATTTTTGGCCAAAAAGCATGGACTATAGCCCATGGTTTTGATGGATTTTGGAACGTTTTCCAGCTTTTCAAGCCGAAATTGGCTATTTTGGCTTCATTTTTGGCCTGGAAATTGCCACGGTAAGACAAAATCCCAACTTGGTTATTTTAGCTTCATTTTTGGCTTCGAAATAACCAATCTGAAAATAGGTCATTTTTAGCCATTTTTGGCCAAAAAGCATGGACTATAGCCCATGGTTTTGATGGATTTTGGAACGTTTTCCAGCTTTTCAAGCCGAAATTGGTTATTTTAGCTTCATTTTTGGCCTGGAAATAACCACGGTAAGGAAAAAGACGATCGTGGTTATTTTAGCTCCATTTGTGGCTTCGAAATAACCAATCTGAAAGAAGAGCCGGGCTTGTTTATTTTAGCTTCATATCACCGATTTTGGACCATTTTCACACATTTTAGAAACATATGCATTATTCATGAAGGATGCAAAATAGGTTATTTTTAGCTATTTTGGGGCAAAAAGCATGGACTATAGCCCATGGTTTTGATGGATTTTGGGCCATTTTGACACCTTTTAGAATTATATGCATTATTTATGAAGGATGCAAAATAGGTCATTTTTGGGTATTTTGGGGCAAAAAGCATGGACTATAGCCCATGGTTTTGATGGATTTTGGGCCATTTTGACACCTTTTAGAATTATATGCATTATTTATGAAGGATGCAAAATAGGTCATTTTTGGGTATTTTTGATGAATAAATTGGATTGATTCGGCAGTGCGTTATGGGAGTGTTAGGGGACATATTTCCCAGATATCATGTATTTCTTCACTTAAATCTGAGAAGAATTCTCTGGAATTTATACTCAACGTAATTTTCTAGTCCTTCTCGAAATGACTTATAGGAAATGGTTTTGATAGATTTGGTAATTTAAAAACAAATTATAGCTGAAATATTTTTATTCTTAGATTCATAGTAGATAAAGAATAATTTTGATATTAGACAAGAAGTGACAAGGATAAGACACTGTTATTAGGATATTTATTTATTTAATCAAAGAAAATTCAATGTCATCTAGATGAAAGATATGTACAAAAATAAAGGGTAGTCTATCTAAGAAGCGCTATTTCTAACTGAAATAATTTCTTTTATTTGCACCATTTGTGGTACGAAGAATTTATTGAATGTACTGCTTTGCATGTCAGTACTCCGTAAGGCTTTAATATGCACTGGATATGCATTTCATTAATGTATTAATCATCAATTAATAGATAATAATGATAATAATTAATTTTATCTGTGTAAAAATTATTTTTCTTGATTCCCGAATTCATTTCTCTAGCCCGGTGCGATTACCTGTTATTGTAGCGGATACAAATACTGACTTCTGATTGGCTGACAACAGAGGCACAAATTTTGACTTTTGATTGGCTGACAACAGAGGCACAAATTCCGACTTTTGATTGGCTGACAACAGAGGCACAAATTCTGACTTTTGATTGGCTGACGATAGTAGCTTTTTTTAGTGTCGAATTTCTAGTTACTTTGGCTCATGTGAAACGTCGAACTTCACGAGCCGAACCTAAAATTTGACCCGAGCCGTACTTTCAGCCAGAAACCAGGTTCAGCATCTGTACTCACCATGATACGCTATCAGAGCAAGAAAAAAATACTAAGAATTAAGACAATCAGTATATTTAAGCAAAGGGAAAGGAAAATCTTGGTGATCGCATTTAACCCATGAAACATTTATCAAAACATTAAATTAATTAAACGAGAAACAGGTTAAATGGAATCACTCTGTAGAGACCTTTGCACCATCACGTGATGGCAGCCATGACATGAGGCACAACAGTACAGTCTTTCTCTCCTGGGAAGCTAAATTTTCTCTCAGATAAATCTCATGTAAATCTGATAAGACCAAATTAAATTTTTCCTGCCTCCTGTCATGGCTGCCTTCACGTGATGGAGCAAAGTCTTTATTTATAACGTTTGTAAGTGCTTGCAATAAATAGTTAGATGGAGTAATACTAAGAACACTGCATCAACAATCCTGTTCAAAAGGAGTTTGAAATGTTCGAATGCAATCTCATACCATATTATTTATTTTCTATTTATTTCCATATAATTTCTAGACGTTTTACATAACTTGCACAGGGTACACTATTTATTATTGCAAACACTTTCGAATATGTTTTTTCTATTTAAAAATGATGGCACTGTACCCTGTCTGCAATAACACATAAACTAAAATCCCCCACCCCACCCCTTCTCTTTTACATTTTCATCCCTACGCGAAATTATTTTTATCAATATCAATTTCTTGTTCATTTTCTTGATATTTAAATTGTATTTATAGAATTGAATTTTGCAAAAGACCTCTTTACCTTGGGCGTAATGTTTTTCCATTTTAAACCACGTGTCATTCTCTTGAGAATAATATTCTTTGCTTGAGTTGTATTCACATTCATATGTCTTCTCATGTGCAACCATTAAACAAAAAAATAATACTCTAGGGTATGACACGTGGTATGAAATGGGTAAACGTAACGCCGAAGCTAAGAAATTTTGTGTTAAAAACAAACATTCGATTGAATATTATCTACGAAAATAATTAAATGTATTCTTATTATAATACAAGGTATTTTCTGATCATATTTTGGTGATTTATGGCATTTAACACCGAAAGGTTATTTCCATTTTAATGTTGCCTCATGTGGCAGTTAAGGGTGTGGCATGCGTTAAGAGGTAAGGGGGTGGCTCTTAGGGAGGAGTCTACGAGGTACCATGGGGTCTCATGTGGCAGTTAAGGGTGTGGCATGAGATAAGGGGAGAGGCTTTGAGGGAGGAGTCTACGAGGTACCTTGGGGTCTCATGTTGCAGCTAAGGGTGTGGCATGGGGTAGGGGGAGAGGCTCTGAGGGAGGAGTCCATGAGGTACCATATGGTCTCATGTGGCAGTTACGGTTGTGGCATTGGGTCAAGAGGTAGGGGGTGGCTCCTAGGGAGGAGTCTACGAGGTACCATATGGTCTCATGTTGCAGCTAAGGGTATGGCATGAGGTCAAGGTGTCAAGGAAGAGGCTCTGAGGGAGAAGCTTTGTCCAAATATATCATCTCCTCAATATGTCAAAATATCATCATTTTCTTGAAAACTGGAAAAACTGGAGTTGTAAGTGGAACAAGATTTTGATCCCGCTGGCCAAAACTGTGGCTACAGTGTTTGGTTCACGTCTGGGTCAGAATCATGAAATTCTGTTTTCTTCTGTTGTAATGTACACCAACATGGCTGCCCTGTCTTTGTGATTCCGAAAGAATAAGACCAAGAAAATTCTGCAAACTGATTCCCCTTCCCCGCCCCCCACAAACCTCGCATGTCCATTAATGTATTATGCCACATGATCAACTAGAATGTCTTATATTTAATTTGCTATAAATTCATTGATATTACTTGATCAGATTTGTTGTATTACATGTAGTATTACATGTAATACCATTACTCTTTCGAAACACTAAGAAAAGGCTTGTAGTATAGCATAGTATATTACATACTGGATGGGCACTGACCACCTATTTTCCCTCTTGTAAACTACAATCAGCTCTTGATCATGGGAGAACTACCACTCTTTCTCATATTAGAAGAATGCTGGGGAAAAAACAAGATAAATTGATAAAGAAATACATGCATGTTGCCCAAGAACGTTGTCTTCAGTGGAAATTGTTGGCACTATGAATGCTATGCATCATGGGATAACTTGGGGGTAAAATAGGGAGCAACATGATGAAGAAAGGAGTAACATGAATGCATGCTGCCCAAGAACGTTGTCTTCAGTTGTAATTCTTGGCACTGTGAATGCTATGCATGCTGTGATAACTTGGGGATTGTATTTGGTAATCATGTTGCCAACAAATGCAATGCATCATGGGAATGCTTGGGGAAAAACATGGTGCACCGTGATGAAGGCATTATAGAAGCACCTATAGAAAAGCCTTCAGTAGTAATTATGCTACCAGCCTGTATGGAATGCATCATGGGATACCTTGGGGATATATGACACTATATTAGGTTGAGTTTAAATTACCTCAACATCAATGAACTTGGCAAGCTCTGTTCTCATCTGAGAGTACTTGTCTTTCATGTCATCATGGTACATTTGTTGATCTTCTTTGATCAGTTGATGGTTTATATCCAGTGCTTTACCACAGCTCTTGATAAAATCCCTGCACAACAAAATCATTTAATTGTCATTTGATTGTTGAAGCTTTGACCCCAGATCCACTTTTCGGTGGTTCCACACTGCACTTCAAGAAAGATAAAGTGTTGTGCCTTGATGTAACTATTATTTTCACTCAAAGTTTCCCTTTAGCAGTTTACGCTTGAGATAGGTGGACATGGTACCCACTAATCAGGGAGTGGTACCCACTAGGCAGGGTGTGGTACCCACTAGGCAGGGAGTGGTATCCACTAGGCAGGGTGTGGTACCCACTAGGCAGGGTGTGGTACCCACTAGGCAGGGTGTGGTACCCACTAGGCAGGGAGTGGTACCCACTAGGCAGGGAGTAGCACGCACTAGGCAGGGTATGATGCCTTAATTTTCGTTGATCAGAGGGAAAGCTGCACAACATCAAACTAAAGCCTTTCATTACCGAATATGAAAATGTCATAAAATGATATGCTTACTAGTTATCTAGGTATAAGGATGTTCCTACTTACTTATATACATGTTGTAATCTTTCGATATGCTTGGCCGGGTAATTATGCAAAACAGACATTTCTAAAAAGGTCTTTGCGTAGGCTAAAGGACCAGCATTAACCTGGAAAACACAGAAGGACAATCAGCATGAAACACGATATCAATCTCATTGCCAGCCTTTTGAGATGGTATCTACAGATAATCCAATTCAACTGGTAAATATTCCACACCAGAACAAAACCTATTTAATATTGGGGTAGGATGTGTGGCGTATGCTGCTAATACATTGTCTTTGGTTCCAAAGAATTGGGTCACTGCTCTGAGCCATGTGGTTGCCATATGTGAATCGAGCTTGTTTGATGCGTTGTTCTCTCCCTTGCCACAAGGGTTTTCACTCCAGGTTCTCTGGTTTCCTCCCTCCGTAAAAATCAACAGTGAGTTGAGCATCGTGTGCATAGAACATTTAATGTAGTGGTAAAGTGTGTGTGAGTGAAAAAGAGTCCCCATTGAGTGCAAAAGTGCTAGAATGACTAGACACTAAATAAATATCTATTTGTATTACCTGTACGCTGACACTTCCTTGTAAGACCAATTGTAGTCTTTTCATGTCTGGAGGTGTTTGTGACGTCACTTGTTCCAGTTCTCTTACTTTGTTTTGCATCTCATCAAATGCCACCTACAAATAGAAAATACTTGATTAGTATGTTGGCTTACTGGTGGGATTACACATCATTATCATCATCAGCAGCAGCACTACCATCATCATCATCAGCACTACCATCATCATCATCAGCACTGTCATCATCCTCATCATCAGCACTACCATCATCATCATCATCAGCACTACCATCATCATCCTCAGCAGCACGGTCATCATCATCATCAGTACTACCATCATCATCCTCATCATTATCTTTGATGCTCATCACCATTACACCCATCCACATGAAGGGCTCTTCCATCATGCTTCACACAAGCACTACTGCTTGGGTTTCCAATATGGAGCAAATAATGAACTGCATATTACTGCATACATGGTATAGTTTCTATTAATAGAGGGTGAGAGAGCTAATTAATAGACATGCAAACATACCTCAACAGGTGTCAACTCGTATTGCTCTTCCTGTACCACAAGAATTCTCTTCTTCACGTAAGGGAATGTATTTGACGCTGAAACAATACACATGTACAGTATGTTAAAACCTTTTTATAAAGAGAGTCCCAAGTGATTGTGTCACGTCTATTACTATGAATGGTACATCACAGCAAGTTGTTTGCTAAACTAATGCTGGTATGAATGTCTGTGTTTATATAAATAACTCTGCAACTTGTTGTTGAGTGTATTCCATCTAAGCGAAGTACGTTCTTGTTCTAACTTCACATATGCGCAACATGGGGTAATGTTTGCGCGCATTTTAATGAACAACGTTTGTTGACGGGCAAAGTTTCGTCATTGGATCTTAAGTGACAAGCAATGTTGTGCACATTTTTCATGTCACATTATAAAATGGATGTTTTTTGATGCGGTTATTTTTATTAGATATCGCTTTTTTGACGTTTGATAATTAATTCTTCTTAATACACGCATGCTGATGTGCAAATAATCAAGCTTTAAACGTAGAGCGGAAATGCAGGACTTACTCGTCAATATAGTTTTTCTCTTGCACTGTTCATTCAGGTTCCCATGAGCTTTACCACTGGCTGTGAATGGTGTCTCGTAAATGAACCGTCGAATGTTGTTACTTTGTTCAAAGGGAGTGGGTCTTGACTTCTTCTCGTCGTCATCGAAATACGGGTTAACGTACGTAATCTGCGAAATTCGATCATGTACTGAATCAGTTATTTCAAGCAGGACGAATATTTGGCATTATTTATCAATTGACACGGTTTTCTTTGAACATAAAACTATTTTACCTGTATGTGACCAAAATTAGAATCCAGATTATCAGAATGAACCTGAAAACAATAACGAACAACATCAAGTTAAACTAAACCATACTGTGAAGTAACTATTGAAACACTAGATCAACAAGGAATCATACGCAAGGGAATGACATATGGTCTGAAGTTGGAAAGCAGTGATTAGGTCTGTTAAATGGGAACAAAAACTCATGGGCAAACGCCGTGTTGATGAAATAAAGGGACCTTCGCATAACATGCCCTCGACAGCCTCTTACGCAGATGTTCTTATGGTTGTCAGGTCGTCAGGCAAAATTCCTCTACCTTGCGTGACGACCCTAAGGAGGCCAGACGTTCTTAGGGTAGTCGTCACGCATCATTTCTCTACTTTGCGTGACGACCTAAGGAGGCCAGGCTAGACGTTCTTAGGGTAGTCGTCACGCAACATTTCTCTACCTTGCGTGACGACCCTAAGAACGTCTGATGTGTAGGAGGCTACCCCTTCCCTTACCTTGGCAGAGTCGTGAATCAGCTTGATCTTGTTATCTCTATATTTCGCCGTGTACATTTCTTGCAGACGATCTGATATCTCTGGGAGAGATGTCACCTTAGGCTCCTTGTAGATGTACTCCTTGCCATCATCATCGCCAAATACCTGATATATCAAACAGTTAGGCATGGAGTAACCATTCACATGATTCACATTCACATGATTCCTACGACGGCTAAGTCAACAGCGCTAAGAGACCTTTAGCACGACGTTCTTGCTAGCCCCGCAAACCTCAAACTTCAGTTCGACGTCAGGCGTTTTCCTTTTCGAAATTTATCAAGGCGTCATAACGAAGTTGTCGTTGGAAGAGTGGCCATATTAAATTTCATTGATGCCGGGTGTTTCTATGTGCTTGCGGGCGCTTTTCGGAGGTCTCTTTTTTATAATACCAATACACCCTTCTCATAATGGCTGACGAGCGCACGAAAGTGAGGTCACCCGGTCATCTTGCAAGGCTTAGCAAGGCTGCTCAATCAAAATAAAGGTGGATAGCGCGAATTCAGGTCAAAACAAAAGGTCAATTTCGATAATTTTTTTCTATAAAGGCATTTAATGTGCTTCTATATCTTTTATTGTAAACTAGTGATTGAGTGACCTCGTTTTCGTGCACTTGTCAGTCATTATAAGAACGGTGTATGACATGAAGGGGTGAACGCAAATCCAATGTTATAAATAGCTGGTACAAGACTCACGCGTGACAAAATAGCTTTGCACGATAAATGAATACCAGAAAGTCATGTCAAATCACCTTGCATATCAAAGGAGACTGTGAAGTGGGAGTTACGCAGTTGTGGTATGACTTTGTTCAGCACGGAAATATCTCAAAACCCTGTTTGTATTTTTATGGCGCAATGAAGGAATTAAATTGCGCGTAAGAGAAAGTTATTTTTGAAGCGTTATTTTTAATAAACAATTTACCTTGCCGAAGAAAGCGACTCTGAAGTATTTGCCAAGCATTCTTTTTCCACTTGCCATCACATCTACTACCTTGCGATAGGCCTTGGACAGGTTATCGTAGGCACTTGCTAAGCCCTATATGAACATGGATAATTTTCAGATTAAGGTGATAATACAGGAGACGATTTTTAGCGAAAATTTTTGCGTTAAAAGCTGGCCTCGCGAAACGTTGGCGGCGCGCGCGGCAACACAAATTGTTGGCAACAATGTTGTGGGTTTTGAAGGTCGTTCAAAAACCTGAAACATATTGCGGCAACGAAATATCGTCAAAGAGAACTCCCCAAGTTTTAGATGAATAAAAAAAAAAATTGAAAAGGAGCTGTAAGCAATGATCCCTACCCTGCTAACAAGCCAGATCAGTTCTTACCGCAAAATCTCTCTCCTGTTCGTAGATTGGTATGGCTAGCTTGTAAACTTCCCCCATCACCTCATATCGTTCTGCTCGCTCAAGGAACATCGCGCTCTTCTCAAGAAACTCGACCAGGTGTTTCTATAGGAACCAGAAACAAAGATATCAGAACAGTTCAGACGCCCACAGCTGATCGTTAGGTGAGCACGAAATCACTTCAATAAAGGGGATAAGAATTGGTTTGATTTGTCGAGACCTTTTAATGGAAAATAGATACGATAAAAGGTTCCTACAATCGTTGCAACTAGGCCTCTAGAAAAGGGTTTGTTCACAGAAATATTGTTATTAACTAGAGTATATTCCAACTGCTATTAAGCGGCCACCTTCAGGGAATAGACCCCTGACGTAAAAGTAGATTAATGTGGAGGACAAAAGGAAAGAATTGCAATCTCATGAGAAATGGAAACCTACGGTTTACAGAGGTTTTAGTGTATTACGTACCAAAGTGAATCGCTGCTCCATAGCCATACTCTCGTCAGTCTTCATCATGCTCTCGTCTGGGACAACATTAGGCGAAATCCTGTGGAAAGCTGCACAGCCTTCTGGATAGATTCCTGTGATTACAATGTGTAAAAGCTAAGGCTACATGGATTAGAGAGAAGAATTCATATCAGCGAAGGGCAACGATATCACTTTACAGTACCAAAGTAAACTGTAAATTGAGTTATTGTATCGAGCCTAAGTGTGTAATAAGCAAATTGGCACATGTTAACAGCCTGACGTCGTTTTTATTGAATCGTTTCCATATTATATGTCACTCGCTCGCGGACTCGCTCGTTCGCGGTATCATATGGAAACTCGTGAATAAAAACGATATCAAGCTCTTAACATGTGACACTCTTTATTTATTCATCGTGTATAGAGCGTTTTAACGTGATGTCACATTTTCTATCCTCCGGGAATTGGTACACCAATCTAGCTGCCTTGTGACGTGAGTGAAAACGCTCTTTATCAAAAACAATTACGTCTGTTTTGTTTGTGTGTAGGTTTTGAAGGTTACCTTGCCGCTTGAGGTATTCAGCCACTAGAGCTGCTGCATGGATGTAGCAATGTGCCGTCTGAAAGAACAAATACATGTGTTACTGACGATAGTACAGTATTGAGATGATAGAGTGAAGTCACTAAACCCGTTAAATAGATATTAGACTAATACACTTTAGTAGACAGTAGATATGAAGTACCAATCCTGCGCCAGGTGGATCGTGGATCAGGGTGGATCGTGGATCACCCCCCCCCCCCCCCACTCCAT
Source organism: Actinia tenebrosa (assembly GCF_029948245.1). Taxonomy (NCBI): domain Eukaryota; kingdom Metazoa; phylum Cnidaria; class Anthozoa; order Actiniaria; family Actiniidae; genus Actinia; species Actinia tenebrosa. The sequence goes on from NW_028292569.1 coordinate 15,245,947, forward strand.
CGGGGTCCTTACAGAGGTGACGTCATGGTTATTCTTACTACCCCGTGTTTTTAGTCATGTCTGTTTTTAGTTTGCTGGATTGTATTATAGTTCTCGCGGCAACTGTTTGGATATTGTCCTTTTTATTGTTGAACAAAACAACATCTTTTCCAAACAATCGATAACAAGTTACCCATTTGAATACTGATGGTCTAAGTATTTTTCCCTAGAATGATCATTTATAAAATAGAGGACCTCTGAAGCCTAATCTTTAACGCATAAATACAGTTATGTTACAAAATTTCTATCCAATCAATTACTAAAGTAACGATCTCCTAACGATTAGGTATTTCAAGTAACGATCTCCTAACGGCAAGGTATTTCACGTATCGATCTCCTAACGGTTAGGTATTTCAAGTGACGATCTCCTAACGGTGAGGTATTTCAACTAACGATCTCCTAACGATTAGGTATTTTAAGTAACGATCTCCTAACGGTTAGGTATTTCAAGCAAGGATCTCCTAACGGTTAGGTATTTCAAGTAACGATCTCCTAACGATTAGGTATTTCAATTAACGATCTCCCAACGATTAGGTATTTCACGTATCGATCTCCTAACGGTTAGGTATTTCAATTAACGATCTCCTAACGGCAAGGTATTTCACGTAACGGATCTCCTAACGATTAGGTAATTCAAGCAACGATCTCCTAACGATTAGGTATTTCAAGTGACGATCTCCTAACGGTGAGGTATTTCAACTAACGATCTCCTAACGATTAGGTATTTTAAGTAACGATCTCCTAACGGTTAGGTATTTCAAGCAAGGATCTCCTAACGGTTAGGTATTTCAAGTAACGATCTCCTAACGATTAGGTATTTCAATTAACGATCTCCTAACGGCAAGGTATTTCACGTATCGATCTCCTAACGGTTAGGTATTTCAAGTAACGATCTCCTAACGGTTAGGTATTTCACGTAACGGATCTCCTAACGATTAGGTAATTCAAGCAACGATCTCCTAACGATTAGGTACTTCAAGTAACGATCTCCTAACGGCAAGGTATTTCACGTATCGATCTCCTAACGGTTAGGTATTTCAAGTAACGATCTCCTAACGGTTAGGTATTTCACGTAACGGATCTCCTAACGATTAGGTATTTCAAGCAACGATCTCCTAACGATTAGGTATTTCAAGTAACGATCTCCTAACGATTAGGTATTTCAAGTAACGATCTCCTAACGATTAGGTATTTCAAGTAACGATCTCCTAACGATTAGGTATTTCAAGTAACGATCTCCTAACGATTAGGTATTTCAAGTAACGATCTCCTAACGATTACGGTATTTCAAGCAACGATCTCCTAACGATTAGGTATTTTAAGTAACGATCTCCTAACGATTAGGTATTTCAAGTAACGATCTCCTAACGATTAGGTATTTCAAGTAACGATCTCCTAACGATTAGGTATTTCAAGTAACGATCTCCTAACGATTAGGTATTTCAAGTAACGATCTCCTAACGATTAGGTATTTCAAGTAACGATCTCCTAACGATTAGGTATTTCAAGTAACGATCTCCTAACGATTAGGTATTTTCAAGTAACGATCTCCTAACGATTAGGTATTTCAAGTAACGATCTCCTAACGATTAGGTATTTCAAGTAACGATCTCCTAACGATTAGGTATTTCAAGTAACGATCTCCTAACGATTAGGTATTTCAAGTAACGATCTCCTAACGATTAGGTATTTCAAGTAACGATCTCCTAACGATTAGGTATTCAAGTAACGATCTCCTAACGATTAGGTATTTCAAGTAACGATCTCCTAACGATTAGGTATTTCAAGTAACGATCTCCTAACGATTAGGTATTTCAAGTAACGATCTCCTAACGATTAGGTATTTCAAGTAACGATCTCCTAACGATTAGGTATTTCAAGTAACGATCTCCTAACGATTAGGTATTTCAAGCAACGATCTCCTAACGATTAGGTATTCAAGTAACGATCTCCTAACGATTAGGTATTTCAAGTAACGATCTCCTAACGATTAGGTATTTCAAGTAACGATCTCCTAACGATTAGGTATTTCAAGTAACGATCTCCTAACGATTAGGTATTTCAAGTAACGATCTCCTAACGATTAGGTATTTCAAGTAACGATCTCCTAACGATTAGGTATTTCAAGTAACGATCTCCTAACGATTAGGTATTTCAAGTAACGATCTCCTAACGATTAGGTATTTCAAGTAATACGATCTCCTAACGATTAGGTATTTCAAGTAACGATCTCCTAACGATTAGGTATTTCAAGTAACGATCTCCTAACGATTAGGTATTTCAAGTAACGATGTCCTAACGATTAGGTATTTCAAGCAACGATCTCCTAACGATTAGGTATTTCAAGTAACGATCTCCTAACGATTAGGTATTTCAAGTAACGATCTCCTAACGATTAGGTATTTCAAGTAACGATCTCCTAACGATTAGGTATTTCAAGTAACGATCTCCTAACGATTAGGTATTTCAAGTAACGATCTCCTAACGATTAGGTATTTCAAGTAACGATCTCCTAACGATTAGGTATTTCAAGTAACGATCTCCTAACGATTAGGTATTTCAAGTAACGATCTCCTAACGATTAGGTATTTCAAGTAACGATCTCCTAACGATTAGGTATTTCAAGTAACGATCTCCTAACGATTAGGTATTTCAAGTAACGATCTCCTAACGATTAGGTATTTCAAGTAACGATCTCCTAACGATTAGGTATTTCAAGTAACGATCTCCTAACGATTAGGTATTTCAAGTAACGATCTCCTAACGATTAGGTATTTCAAGTAACGATCTCCTAACGATTAGGTATTTCAAGTAACGATCTCCTAACGATTAGGTATTTCAAGTAACGATCTCCTAACGATTAGGTATTTCAAGTAACGATCTCCTAACGATTAGGTATTTCAAGTAACGATCTCCTAACGATTAGGTATTTCAAGTAACGATCTCCTAACGATTAGGTATTTCAAGTAACGATCTCCTAACGATTAGGTATTTCAAGTAACGATCTCCTAACGATTAGGTATTTCAAGTAACGATCTCCTAACGATTAGGTATTTCAAGTAACGATCTCCTAACGATTAGGTATTTCAAGTAACGATCTCCTAACGATTAGGTATTTCAAGTAACGATCTCCTAACGATTAGGTATTTCAAGTAACGATCTCCTAACGATTAGGTATTTCAAGTAACGATCTCCTAACGATTAGGTATTTCAAGTAACGATCTCCTAACGATTAGGTATTTCAAGTAACGATCTCCTAACGATTAGGTATTTCAAGTAACGATCTCCTAACGATTAGGTATTTCAAGTAACGATCTCCTAACGATTAGGTATTTCAAGTAACGATCTCCTAACGATTAGGTATTTCAAGTAACGATCTCCTAACGATTAGGTATTTCAAGTAACGATCTCCTAACGATTAGGTATTTCAAGTAACGATCTCCTAACGATTAGGTATTTCAAGTAACGATCTCCTAACGATTAGGTATTTCAAGTAACGATCTCCTAACGATTAGGTATTTCAAGTAACGATCTCCTAACGATTAGGTATTTCAAGTAACGATCTCCTAACGATTAGGTATTTCAAGTAACGATCTCCTAACGATTAGGTATTTCAAGTAACGATCTCCTAACGATTAGGTATTTCAAGTAACGATCTCCTAACGATTAGGTATTTCAAGTAACGATCTCCTAACGATTAGGTATTTCAAGTAACGATCTCCTAACGATTAGGTATTTCAAGTAACGATCTCCTAACGATTAGGTATTTCAAGTAACGATCTCCTAACGATTAGGTATTTCAAGTAACGATCTCCTAACGATTAGGTATTTCAAGTAACGATCTCCTAACGATTAGGTATTTCAAGTAACGATCTCCTAACGATTAGGTATTTCAAGTAACGATCTCCTAACGATTAGGTATTTCAAGTAACGATCTCCTAACGATTAGGTATTTCAAGTAACGATCTCCTAACGATTAGGTATTTCAAGCAACGATCTCCTAACGGTTAGGTATTTCAAGTAACGATCTCCTAACGATTAGGTATTTCAAGTAACGATCTCCTAACGATTAGGTATTTCAAGTAACGATCTCCTAACGATTAGGTATTTCAAGTAACGATCTCCTAACGATTAGGTATTTCAAGTAACGATCTCCTAACGATTAGGTATTCAAGTAACGATCTCCTAACGATTAGGTATTTCAAGCAACGATCTCCTAACGATTAGGGTATTTCAAGTCAAACGATCTCCTAACGATTAGGTATTTCAAGTAACGATCTCCTAACGATTAGGTATTTCAAGTAACGATCTCCTAACGATTAGGTATTTCAAGTAACGATCTCCTATAACGATTAGGTATTTCAAGCAACGATCTCCTAACGATTAGGTATTTCAAGTAACGATCTCCTAACGATTAGGTATGTCAAGTAACGATCTCCTAACGGTTAGGTATTTCAAGCAACGATCTCCTAACGATTAGGTATTTCCAAGCTAACGATCTCCTAACGGTTAGGTATTCAAGTAACGATCTCCTAACGATTAGGTAATTCAAGCAAACGATCTCCTAACGATTAGGTATTTCAAGTAACGATCTCCTAACGATTAGGTAATTTCAAGTAACGATCTCCTAACGAGTTAGGTATTTCAAGTAACGATGTCCTAACGATTAGGTATTTCAAGTAACGATCTTCCTAACGGATTAGGTTATTTCAAGTAACGATCTCCTACGATTAGGTATTTCAAGTAACGATCTCCTAACGATTAGGTATTTTAAGTAACGATCTCCTAACGATTAGGTATTTCAAGTAACGATCTCCTAACGATTAGGTATTTCAAGTAACGATCTCCTAACGATTAGGTATTTCAAGTAACGATCTCCTAACGATTAGGTATTTCAAGTAACGATCTCCTAACGATTAGGTATTTCAAGCAACGATCTCCTAACGATTAGGTATTTCAATTAACGATCTCCTAACGATTAGGTATTTCAAGTAACGATCTCCTAACGGTTAGGTATTTCAAGTAACGATCTCCTAACGATTAGGTATTTCAAGTAACGATCTCCTAACGATTAGGTATTTCAAGTAACGATCTCCTAACGATTAGGTATTTCAAGTAACGATCCTCCTAACGATTAGGTATTTCAAGTAACGATCTCCTAACGATTAGGTATTTCAAGCAACGATCTCCCAACGATTAGGTATTTCAAGTAACGATCTCCTAACGATTAGGTATTTCAAGTAACGATCTCCTAACGATTAGGTATTTCAAGTAACGATCTCCTAACGATTAGGTATTTCAAGTAACGATCTCCTAACGATTAGGTATTTCAAGTAACGATCTTCTAACGATTAGGTATTTCAAGCAACGATCTCCCAACGATTAGGTATTTCAAGTAACGATCTCCTAACGATTAGGTAATTCAAGCAACGATCTCCTAACGATTAGGTATTTCACGTAACGATCTCCTAACGATTAGGTATTTCAAGTAACGATCTCCTAACGATTAGGTATTTTAATTAACGATGTCCTAACGATTAGGTATTTCAAGTAACGATGTCCTAACGGTTAGGTATTTCAAGCAACGATCTCCTAACGGTTAGGTATTTCAAGTAACGATCTCCTAACGATAAGGTATTTCAAGTAACGATCTCCTAACGATTAGGTATTTCAAGTAACGATCTCCTAACGATTAGGTATTTCAAGTAACGATCTCCTAACGATTAGGTATTTCAAGCAACGATCTCCTAACGATTAGGTATTTCAATTAACGATCTCCTAACGATTAGGTATTTCAAGTAACGATCTCCTAACGGTTAGGTATTTCAAGTAACGATCTCCTAACGATTAGTTATTTCAAGTAACGATCTCCTAACGATTAGGTATTTCAAGTAACGATCTCCTAACGATTAGGTATTTCAAGTACGATCCTCCTAACGATTAGGTATTTCAAGTAACGATCTCCTAACGATTAGGTATTTCAAGCAACGATCTCCCAACGATTAGGTATTTCAAGTAACGATCTCCTAACGATTAGGTATTTCAAGTAACGATCTCCTAACGATTAGGTATTCAAGTACCCTATAGGTATTTCAAGTAACGATCTCCTAACGATTAGGTATTTCAAGTAACGATCTCCTAACGATTAGGTATTTCAAGCAACGATCTCCTAACGATTAGGTATTTCAAGTAACGATCTCCTAACGATTAGGTATTTCAAGTAACGATCTCCTAACGATTAGGTATTTCAAGTAACGATCTCCTAACGATTAGGTATTTCAAGTAACGATCTCCTAACGATTAGGTATTTCAAGTAACGATCTCCTAACGATTAGGTATTTCAAGTAACGATCTCCTAACGATTAGGTATTTCAAGTAACGATCTCCTAACGATTAGGTATTTCAAGTAACGATCTCCTAACGATTAGGTATTTCAAGGAACGATCTCCTAACGATTAGGTATTTCAAGTAACGATCTCCTAACGGTTAGGTATTTCAAGTACTAAAAACACGGGGTAGTAAGAATAGCCACGACGTCACCTCTGTAAGGACCCCGATGGAGGGGGGGGGGGGGGGGGGGGTTGATTCACGATCCACCCTGATCAACGATCCACCTGGCGCAGGATTGGTACTTCATATCTACTGTAGTCCCCCTAATTCCATTGTTTCCTTTTGTGTCTATTTGACTATTACACGTTGACTGGCATTCTTTATTTCACGGCTTAAATGCCTCAACTCTAACGAGGAGGAAAGATGCAAGTATTGGCGACGACGACATTAATGAAGGAGGTGTTGTTGACAATGATGGTGACATTGATAATGTAGAAAATGACGATGGTGATATTGACGACAATGATGTTGATAATGATGACAATAAGGTGACATTGACAATGACATCGATGATGGCGATGATGACAATGATGATGGCAATGATGCCAGTGATGATGATAATGAAGAGAAAAGTTACACTGATTTTGGTGTGGCGAAAACGCTACAAAGCAAAGCCAGTCAAAATCCCTCTGCAATATCACAGCTTGTGCTTATAAAAAGTCGGATTTACACGGTACGATTTTACCTCGTAATTTTTGCGCGCAACATGCTGACGACACGAATTGCTTCGTGTAAATCGACCATACAACTTGCCTATGACTGTAAATGGCAGCTTAAGCTTGGTGTAAGAATATCAAACGCATCTTTTATATCAAGACGATGTCCTCACCTCTGAGTAGTTTTTTTGCTTCGCGTGTGTATCGGCCATGTTCTCCAGCCATGTCTCTCTCAGTTCAGGGGTACTCGAGTAGGACTTGGCCAGACTGAACTGAAGGTCCATAAGCACTTCCGGTATGTCGTCATATTCCTGTAACCATGACAACGAATAAATACGTCAAAAAGTCGGTAAAACATAAATTACAAGGGACTTTGTCAACTTTGGCAATAATAATAATAATAATAATAATAATAGTAATAGTAATAATAATAATAGTAGTAATAATATCATCATCATCACTATTATTATCATTCGGCAAAAAAATATTATGATTATGATTATCATCATCATCATTATTATTGATCATAAAGCAATATTCGAAAAATAAGAATCAGCTAAGCCTAGGCGGAAGCCCGCATTGTTGTAACATAAAAAACAATGGAAAAAAAAAAAGATACCATGATAATATCGAAATGATATATAAATATTATGATGCAGGAATATATAAATATATCGTGAAGGACTTGCACTGCAAGAACGTGTAGGTGTTGAAATATGCCGGGCTCTCGAGAAATATGCTTTGAAATATAAATGTTTTTTCTTGTATTGTAAACATCTGCAGACTGCTATGATCCTTGATTATAACGTATATAACATACTGGGTTTTGATCGTTCTGGTCGCGAGTGGTGTCGACAACCACCAGAGGAAGGACGAACAGTTGCTGGATTGGATTCGATGAATCTTGACCATCCTGTTGAATGTGGAAAATACTTTTCTTTTTGCGAATCATATTCGCTATCAACCATCGACGTTAGACCAGCAAAGCCAAATACAAAAAGTCTCGTATTTTCAACGGATAAAACATTAAAACAAGGAAATCAAATATATCTGCAGTTAGCAGGATACAGTAGGAGTTAATGTTCACAAGCCGCCTTTTAGTATAATATTTTCAAATCCGTTTTTAAGTTTAGCAGGTGTTTTGTCAATATCCAGCCAAACTCGACCAGACGATATTGAACTTGATAAGCAAAGAAGTTCGGCATACGAATATCGAATGTTAGAAGTATTGGAACTGTAAGGTAAACTCTAGTCTAGCCAGTCATAATGGAAAGCGGTGGAATCTTCTGTAGTCACACTATATTCATTCTCTTGACGCCGCTTCCTAATGGACTACATTATTAAGATTTATCAACCAAGGTTAAGGCAGAAGAACCGAAACCAGTTGACCAATCACACGAATGATTAGAATTACATCTACGCCAATAATGTCACGTCAAAGAGTAAAACAAGAGTCCCGTTGTTAAGATGAAAGGCAATAAAACTATTGTTTTTGTGGAAGAGCCTATCGAGAAGGAACACGGTTAGGATAAGATTAACTTGGTTAAGCAACGTTAAATGAACGAGTCATTTAGAGGATTGTTATTTGCGGTGAGTCTTTGTGGTTGATTCGTTTGGACTGAGTTTACATGGGTGTATATCTATTACACATCTGCTTTGTTACATAAGCTTTATTCAGTTTTCGAGAGAAATAATTCAATATAAAAATAATAGAGTTCACAGGGCATTAAATTTTATAGTTAGCTTCATCTTGGATACCTAAGGCCTCCTTTCTCGCGAGGAAAAAAGAAAGGGAAAAAAACCGTACCAGAGTAATGCATCGTAATTTATCTTCGATTTATGAATTTTTTTAGTGTAAAGCCCCGTTTACACTAGCGATTTTTGCGGCGATTTTTGCTGCGATTTTTGTGGCAATTTTCGGAAATATGAAATCTTTTGTCTCATCCTTCAAAAGAAACATTCGTCTAGGAAAATCTTGGTATCCTGAAAAAACTTTACAAGTAAATTCTTTACCATTATTTATTATGGACAAAATCGAAAAAAAAAAAAAAAATCGCAGCAAAAATCGCTGCAAAAATCGCTAGTGTAAACGGGGCTTAAAAATAGTCCACAGGGCATGTCGTGTGCACCATCTTGGATATCCAAGCCCTCTTTTCTCACGAAAAAAAATACCCGTACCAGAACAACCCATCATGCTTTAGTCTTTGACATATAAAGTTTTTTGGAAGAAAGATTTCATTCCTGACAAAAAAAAATCTATACCACACGCTGGCAGTACAATAGCTTTTTTTTCGCGGGGCAAACACACTTTTGGTTTACCCGCAGAGCTGGTGGTGAACGACAGACAGGTGTTGTCTGTTAGCTTCGATACATTAGCCCTCCTCCTCGGGAAGAAGATTTTAGTGAGTAAATAACATATTGAAAAGTAAAGACCATTGGTTTACCCGCCTACATGGCGCACAACACACATGCGGCGGTTTGTGCTATCTTCGAAACATCGACCATCCTCCCCGAGACGAGGAATTGATGAGTTTTTTTGTTGTTGGTAATATGATATACTAGTGCTGGAGGCGTGTTCTTGAGACACCCGAAGGACAAGGTGAGATTTAGGATCCAGTAAGATTTGACTTTTTCATTGCACACAAGCGGATTGAAATATAATTAAAATGCACTTGAAAAACTCAAAAAAATGAGAATGATGTCAAGTTTTTTCAAGCCGTGAAACAAACACTTTTAGATGATATCAGGAAATCATGCAGTTTAATCCAGAGATCGAATCCTGAAGCAAACTCTTGGCCGATGGGACAAGATTACGCCTAAGGTAAAGAGATCTATTCAACGATAGACGAGAGAAGTCGAGCACACTGATTGTTTCTATAGCAACTGACCTTCATTTGTGCTGTAGCTTGTAGAACAGTGTGGATCTTTTTGGTGAGGTCTTTGACTTCTGATGGAAACGACGTGTTCTGGAACAGAGAGCAGGAGAATCAATAAATATTACATGGTGATCAATGAAGATATGTATATATATAGAATGTGTGTATGAATGTGAATGAATCAATGGATGGGTGAGATACTGAAGTGATGGATAGATGAAACAGTAATGATAAAAGGGTAAATTATACACCGTGAAAAGATGAAAAAACTTTCGGAAGTTTCGGACGCTAGTCCTTCGTCGGAGTAAAAGAGGTTGATGGATAGATGGTTGAATGGATGGATGAAATGAACGAAAGGAAGGATAAGTGGATGGGATGGGACAGACAATAAAACGGATAAGAGGAACGAATGAATGTTTGGAAAAGTAAATGGACAGATGAATGGATGAATGGATGGGATAAAATGAACGAAAGGGATGGAGTTAATAGATGGGATAAAATGGAAGGATGATGAAATAGATAAATTGGATAAAAAGATATATACGATGGACGAATGGATGGACAAATGGATGGACAAATGGGATGGAATGCATAGATGGGATGGATGATATGAATGGAAGGATGGGTGAGATAGATAAACTGGATGCAATGATGGGAGGGGTAGATGGACGAATGAATAATTGAATGGGATGAATGGATGGGATAATGGATAATTGGATGGCTGGAGAAATGGAGGGATGGAGCGATGGAGGGAGGGATGGAGCAATTTTAATGAAGTGGTAGTGTGATTAATGAAATGAAAACCAGAACTCTCCAACCATTACCTTCATTCCTTTGTCATCATTGGCGTAGTTCTTCAGCGCGATCAAAGAATTATTCACCGCTGGTCGGTTCAGTCCACTTTGCATCAACCTGGACACGGCCACGATAACCTGCGCAAAACATAAAAGTATGGTAACGAATAGCTAGACCTCATTTTCATAACACCATTAAGAGAAAAGCATATCAAATGGAATCCATTTAAAAATCAACACGGAAAATTTATTTTGGCGGAAGAAAACTAAATGAATAAAGATAAATTCCTTATATTCTATGAACACTTTTCCTCATTTCTATTTCGTATTTTCTTTTTCCGTGCTAATTCAGAATTTTTTACACGACTTTTTTTGTTCTATTGAATAAGCTACGACCAAAGTTATTTTAGAAAATCTTAAATATTTTTTTGAATTGAATTTCAAGACAGAATCCCTTGGAAGACGTAGACGAAAACTGGTAGACGATCTTAATCGGGTACATCAAAACTACAAAGATTAAAAGCACCTTCAAATAATCAAAGCATTAATATAATTTCTGGAATTCAATACCTTTTTCTTTCCCATTTGCCGTCACTCACAAGAACCAGATTATTTCAGGAACAGAATCATCCGATACCAGAAAAACTGAGGCATTTTTTATCTCAAAGGTAGTAGAATTTCGCGGTTGGATCGGGGAAAAAAATCCTAAAGGCGTGCGGATCCTATGCTGTGAAATACTAAGGAATAATATTTCAGGATGCGGATTACTACGAAAATATATGAAAATGAGATTGGTATGAATCTGATAGCACTGACCAGAAAAATAAGCCAATTATATTGGTGCCTTTGATAGTCTAAATAAGTGAATTGCATATTTGGTATTACTTCTGCAGCTGTCTGGTCTTGTCTGTACTGACTGACTGACGGATCTGAGGAGAATTCTCTAGTTGCTTAAGTGATAAATGGAAACTCTCCTTGTTATTTCGTGCAGATATACACTATTTTTGAAAATATTTTTTTTACGCATCTCAAAAAAGTAAATAGCAATTTGAAATTATGATTTCTGACTATAGTCGTTAAGGTCTTCTATTTTTATGCCTTAGTATTTCCAAAAAAAAACAATATTATCCTTAATGAGGTGTGGTTAAATAAGGTCTGTTGATTCCAATTTACTTTGTGAAATATATAAATTATTAGCAGCTTCATGAAGAATAATTTGCTTATATTCCTATGCACTAATGACTTGTAAAAACACTCTAATAATCCCATTTTAAGATCCTATTATTCCTTCTCATTCATCTACTTACATTAGTTTTATTTTTACCACAAAGTGGCCTGCTTTAGATGGCAAGCAAAGCCTAAGAGAGTCCTTCGTAATTTAGTTCGAGTTAATCAAAGGAATTTCAGTCTTTTATCTTGATCCGAGACCTTCAAGAACGTTTTTTGAAAGCTTCTAATAATTTGATCAAGATATTGGAGAATAATCAGCGAATTCAAGTCTTATCGAGAGACAAGCTGTTTTGTTGTGTTGGATAAAAATCGATGAAATTGAAGACCTTTCATCGAGTTTGTCTGGCATCAAATAATTGTTTTAGGATTATCGGGGTCACCGCTGTCAAAATACTTAATCTCCCCCCCCCCTCCCCCACGCTTCCAGAAAAAGAACATTCGTGAATCATCTAAGCCTTAGGATGAGGGTGAAAAGGAAGGGACGATAACTTTTAAATGGCTTCCGCTATGGACCACTCAAAAAGCAATAAAAAGGAACACCATCCAATCATGAGGCTTGAGCTGAAATGGAAGCCATTTCAGTGTCACGCATTTTTTTATTTGATACAAAATCTGTTCCGTTTGCAATATCGATGGTAATAAAATATTCACTAATTTTGACCTTAGATTAGATATTTTGATATTAAAATCACAGAGATACCGCGAGCGCGCCAGCTGCGTATCCCGATTCCTGCTGTCTCACCTGCCAGTGAATCCTGTCACAGTTCATTCCACCAGTGAACTCGTAATTACTCCTCATCATCAGATACAGATAAGCACATGCCTGAAGATCATGAAAATACGTTATACACGTGTTGCCACGCCTATGCGCCTGCTCAAACATGTCTTCATCATAAAGCAAGCGACAAAATTTTGCTTTTTCTTCACGGATTTATAATTATGTTTATTGCAAAGGATTATTGTTAAACACGTGTTGCCACGCCTATATACCTGCACCTGCTCAAACTTGAAGCAAGCAACAAATCACTTACAAAATTAACGAATTGACTTGCTTTTTCACTGATATATAATCATGTTTAGTTTAGTGCAAAGGATTATTGGTAGACACGTGTTGCCACGCCCATATACCTTCATATTATAACTTACCTGGGTTCGAAGACTTTCTAACTTGGAGTTACAGCAACCTAAGATCTAAGAAAGGAAAACAGATTAACATTGCTTTCAGTCCTATCTTTACGATTAAACAGGTTCAAATTCTTGAAGTGTCGTCGAGTTGGTAAATGGCACTGATTGGCTTACCTCTCTACAAAGATCTCCACAGTGATTGGCACTTCCTCTGAACAGAGCAATAGGGAACTAGACATAAATAAAGGGTATGAGTAAAAAATTATCATCTTTCTTCCTGAGAAACACGTGCTGACTGACCTTGTTAATAAACGATCTCAGACTTGCAAACACGTGTTTGATCATCAACTCCGATTGCGAGATTTGTAGAAAAGAAACAAGGGTGTCAAAAACCTGTAAAGATGAATAGAGAACAAGCCATTACGATCCTCTAGTCTCGGAGGTAAAATATACCAACGCTCTAGTGACTGGTTTTCTGGGGGACCACTAATTTCTCAGTCCCCACTTTTACTTTTCAGACTCTCACAGTAGTGTCATAAGAATAAGCAAGGTAAAACTCACCTTCTTCATCAGGAGATTGTCCCCGTCGTCTTGTTCCAAATGGAACTAGAAAAAAATGTTACCTCAATGTTATTTCACATTTTGACCATTTTCTTAAGATATTTTCCAAAGGCTAAAGAAATAAACCCAATCCCTATTTCCCATTTCAGACCATGTGTCACTCCCTTGAGTATTATTTTCTTTGTTTAACCATTAACATTCCAAGAGATATATCGATATAGGCTCGACATGACATCAGTGTGAGTAGAGTTCTTTAGGTCTCCTTCTTAGTTCTCCGATTTTCCTCACTCCGTAAAACCTAACACGTTTTCAAATTCCAAATCGATCTGTCTGTCAGGAATGCCCTGATTTTGATCGGTACCAGGGTATCGATAAACATATTTTTGAGGTCTTAATATGGAGGAGACTGAAACAAAAAATCTTATTTTCAAGGGTAACTGGCACTGGGCATTGGGTAACAATCCAGACAAGCATCTCTTTCATACCTTAAAGTGGTTGCAGAACAGCTCCACCAGATCAAGAACAACAAGGCCCACCTCATTAGAAAGGTTTCCCTCCATCAGTACACGAGTCTTAAGATCCATGTTATTACCTTAATAGAAACATCAAATCTACATTAGTATGCAGAAATGATGTAAAATAGTGGCCCAAAGGATGAGCTGTGGGGTACGCCCGTGCTTTTCAAAGCTGCAACTTATATCAGCCAAATAAGAAAAACGCAAATAAAAGACAGTGATTTATTTGATTATTACATATCAAATAAATGTGTATAAGAAAGGTCCCAATGAGAAGCTGTGTGGAACACCCTTACCTCCTTGGCTTGGATTTCTCGAGTGCTTGGACGAAGATCCGGAGTAATTCTTATAACGCTGTTCAAAGTACTGCTTGGTCGTCTCTGTGCTTGAGTTACTGTGATGAAACATGTTCTTTTAAAGTTAAAGGACCTAACTCAGTTTAGTCAGGTTATTTAGATTCCTAAAGAATCTTTTTTTTAACAAGTTAAGGTGCAAGTTTCCATGCTCTGATTGATCGGATATTTTTTATTACCACTTCGACCAAGAGAAGGCTGGGCAATTTGATTAAAAACTACATGTAGTGTTTGAGATCTTTAAAGTTTGAACATATCTGGATCAACTTCTGTTGCTTAAGTTGGTGACCCTGGAGTAATTACGAAATCGCGTCAAAATATATACATCATAAAAAGAAAAATAAATGGGAAAAATAAAAAATGTATAGTGAATGAATGAATGAATGGATAAATGAAAAAAGAATGAACCAACGTGCGAACAAGTAAAAGAAAACGAATATGAAGAGTGAAGATTGAACCAACCATAATCGAGAGAATGGGAGTATTATGAAGGATTATTAGACAGATGAAAAATGAAGAAATAAAAGAACGTAAGAATGTAAGAATGTAAGAACGAAAGAACAAGTTATCGTACTTTGCTGGGAGATTGGGTCGCCAGGTGGCTTTGAGATACTCAAGTTCCCTGTCAAGATGTACAAACACAACAGATTAAACTATCGCATGCATTTATACTCATCTATTGCGTTTTATATTTATAAGGCTGTATATAGGTTCTTCTACTTACAGATTAGAGAAAGACAGTCGTTTTTACAAGATATAAGAACACTGAGAAGAATAGCGACTGATACCAAAGTGGACGGGGACAATTAGTGATTGTGACTCTATACATCAGTACACTGGTCAAACAAAAAGCATTCAGCTGAGGCTACGAGGCCGAATTTAAAAGCACCTCGGAGCCTCGTTTGTGTGGTTTGTGACTGACCATTGGACTGGTGTATGGGAGGTTGTCATAGAATCAGTATGATTTGACAGCGTAATTTGATAGCGTGATTGCATTAGACGAATTGCATTAGACGAATTCTGTGTGACTGAACTTAGTTCGAAGAGTGAGGGTGGGTTGATTTGCGTGAAACAAAAACAAAAGCCAAAAAAAACTAAAAAAAAAAAACTAAAAAAAAACAAAAACCAAACCCCCCCCCCCCCCACAAAAAAAAAAGCACATGGAGTACTTACATATTAGCCTGTATGTTTGACTTCCCTTGATATCTAAAGTGCTTCAAGCACAACCTAAATAAGGTAGACATGCGTTACCATTACCATGACAACATACATCCAGGGTAATTTTTCACCTCAATAACAGTATGAATAGGGATACCATAAAAACATGTATCTAAGTAACAATTACCATGACAACATGTAAACCGTAAGGGAGTTATCATTACCATGACGACATATATCCAGGGTGATTAACAACATAACAGTATGAATAGGGAGATCATAAGAACATGTATCTAAGTAACAATTACCATGACAACATAAAATCTGTAAGGGAGATACCATTACCATGACAACATATATCCAGGGTGGTTATCAATGACAACAAGAATGGGAAAACCATGACGACATGTACCTCTAAGTAACCATTTCCATGACAACATGTAAAAAGTAATATAGATATTACCATGACAATATGTATCTAAGGTGATAGTTACGATGGTAGACTCACCAACGCCATAGCAATTTTAATGTCACTAAATATCACCCTGACAACGCAGTTTTGTGCTACCTTACAACAATGACAACCACAAAATATATTTTTCTTTGAATGAACAAATATCTTGGCAAGGATTGTGGGGTACTCACTTTAAGAGGTCAAACATATCAATGACGGCTGCGAACTTAGAGTAGTACTTGTCTTGGTGTAGCATGAAGAGTACTGTAGGGTGCCAGTGAGCACGCTTAACGGCTGACGTCATGATTTGTCTCCACCAGTCCAGTATTACACCTTCAAACACACAAAAAGTGTTGAAGTTACTTTCAAATATCTGTACTGACCACACATAAGCGCGCCTGATGATGATGATGGTGGTGATGATGATGATGATGGTGGTGATGATGATGATGGTGGTGATGATGGTGATGATGATGATGGTGGTGGTGGTGATGATGATGATGGTGGTGGTGGTGGCCATATGCATTCTTACCTAAGTTCAAAAAGTTTACCTAGTTCGTAGGTAAGTTTTTTGAACATGTTCAAAATTCTTACTTAGACATAGTAAACTTTTTGAACATGTTCAAAAAGTTTACCTATTCCTAAGTAATTTATTTGAACATAGTGCTCTTTTTGAACATGTTCAAAAAATTTACTGTTTTGTTTTTCCCTCATATCTTAGGAAATTATAGATGGTGAGCTTTGTCTTCACAAAATAGTATTTTCCCATTAAATCTCTTTCCTCTTTTCTACTTTTTCATTCCATTTAACGTATTTATAATTTTTTACACCACCATGCTAAAGTCCTGGGTTTTGATAGTAGATATACTCCTTTTGATAAAATTTGGCTTTGTTATTTCTCACTTTGTCACGTTGGTTTCCAACTTGTCAGCTTTCCATTAACTCTTTTCCATTCTGTGCGGACTTTCTTTATGCACCTTTGTCGTCATGCACGGTCATCTTCCCTGGTGTAGATTTCTTTTAACTCTTCAGTATCCAAATTGGTTTTCAAAACCTGCTAAGGAATCTTGACTTTCTTGGCTGTAATCTACTGAGTTCCACGTCCTCTCCAGATGCATTTCTTATAACCTCACTGTCTTATGCACTCTATTTCATCTATGAGCGTAGTTCTGAAACTGATGACCTTGTTTCAATTGCTGATTTTGGAAACCAGTTCTGATATGAAGCAGGCTCTGCAGATCAATAGTATTTCGTGGTAATTCTGGCTGGCTCTTTTAATAATATATGCTAATCTGCTTCTTATTTCTTCCACTAAAAGCTTTTGTGATTTCTTCGTCTGCTCTCTCGCTGATTTTTTTTAGGCTATTATTTATTGACTTGTTTTTCGCACTGATATAGGCGAGTCTAGGACAAATGCTATAGGTATCTGTTCCACTCTGCAGCTAGTGACACAGGCTGCTCCTTAGGTTTTACTTTGATGGACTTTTCCTCGTTGTTGTGTGACTCAGTTGCTCCTTTGTTTTGCGTTTAACATAGCAGTTTTGGGTGTTTACATGCCCAAGAGCAGATATGATTCCTAGCCTTCAATGGTTCTCTGCACTTGCATCTACCTTGCTATGCAGCTTAAAAGTGAACAAATAGTCGGGACAAAGCATGAGAAGTGACTAATGTTGGGTTGATGTTGAAATAAATCGAACTTATTCTGAGATAGAAATTTAGGAAAAAATCAA
The DNA here is from genome assembly GCF_029948245.1 of Actinia tenebrosa. Lineage (NCBI taxonomy): Eukaryota > Metazoa > Cnidaria > Anthozoa > Actiniaria > Actiniidae > Actinia > Actinia tenebrosa. Next base: position 15,263,828 of record NW_028292569.1, read on the forward strand.
ATATATATTTTCTTTGTGCAGTCAATGGTAAAAGAGTATCTCAGTTGACAGATTATGTTCCAATAGCTGTGTATGCACTTCTTGTGTGTCTTGGGATCTTCTCCTGCCACTACTGGTGAAGATGTTTTTCAAACACGTGTGAGGGTAAATCTTCTTTGGATTCCAACTTCTTCACAAACTCGACGCAGGTCTTCGCCCTACTGCAGAGGAATCGAACTTGTTTCCGTTACTACCTAAAAACACAGGTCTGGTGTTGTTTGTCTACTTTTTATCTGTCAAAAGTAAAGGATGTGCTTTTTTAAGAGCATGTACATCTCAGAAGATAGGTTTGGCCAATAAGTTAGATGATCCTTTATCAAAAATCAGAATTTAAGGCATGAAGATAGTTCTAAGTAAAAACAGTCTTAAATCCTTAAAAAATAATATCTGAGAATTGAAAATCTTGATACAACCGGTATCCCAAGTATCTCTAACCCTAACCCTCTCCCTCCCCCCTTCAAAACGGGGGTTTCGTAAATTTATTTGAAATGCCCAGAATATCTATTAGGCACTTCAAAAAGTATAGACAGACTTTGTTGGATGTTTACTCAATGCATTATCCCAGCTAAAATTCGATTGCATGTTATTTTCTTTGTTTTTTCATGAATTTCCATCTAAGGATAAGTTCGATTTTTTTTCAATATTATCCCAAAATTAGTCACTTCCCATGCTTTGTCCCGACTATTTGTTCATTTTTAAGCTGTATTGCAAGTTATGGAACATTCCAAACACATTTTGAAATATTTATATGCTACCAATTTTCCCCCTAAAATGTTAAATAAAAAATCAAAATGCGTTCGTTTTGCATAGAAAATCTATTACGCTGTTAGAGGACGCTTCTTTTTATCTGTTCCATAATTATTGCCGTTTATTTGATATATTTTATAGTTGAAAAGAGCCAAAGAACAATTTTGAACATGTTCAAAAAGTTTACCATCAGCTGTATTTTGCGTAAAATTACAAAATTCATGCAAATTCTTTCGCAAAGCTTCTTCTTAACTTTCAAAAACCATGTATAGCAAGTTTCATAATTTTGCGTCATGTTTTAGGCAACTTTTTTTCAAGTTTCAAAAATTGACATAACTTTGAAACCTAGGGTTTCAAGTAGTTATAGAACTTACACTAGACTTGGAAGCCTCGTAAATTTAACGTGACACCAAAACAAGGCGGAGATCCTAGGTTGAACCAGCATAAGGAGCACTCCAGGGATCTCCAAGATTTTTGCGGCAAAAGTTTACCTATTTGAACATTGCAGTTGGATTACCAGCTCAAAAATAGATGGTGAGCCTCCAAAATCTTGCTGCCAAAACTTTCGGTCAAATACCAAATAATCACGAAAAAAGTTTTTGAAAACTGGCTATTTTCTACTTTTAATCAGTAACTGAACTTGTCCAGGGTGAGGTTCAAAAAATTTGCTAGGATGCATCTAGTGGTGGTGATGATGATGGTGATGATGATGATGATGGTGGTGATGGTGGTGTTGGTGGTGATGGTGATGGTGGTGATGGTGATGGTAAATGTGGTGTTGATGGTGGTGATGGTGGTGATGGTGGTGATGGTGGTGATGGTGATGGTAAATGTGGTGGTGATGGTGGTGATGGTGGTGATGGTGGTGATGGTGGTGATGGTGATGGTAAATGTGGTGGTGATGGTGGTGATGGTGATGGTAAATGTGGTGGTGATGGTGGTGATGGTGGTGATGGTGGTGATGGTGGTGATGGTGGTGATGGTGGTGATGGTGGTGATGGTGATGGTAAATGTGGTGGTGATGGTGGTGATGGTGGTGATGGTGGCCATATGCATTCTTGCCTAAGTTCAAAAAGTTTACCTAGTTTGTAGGTAAGTTTTTTGAACATGTTCAAAATTCTTACTTAGACATAGTAAACTTTTTGACATGTTCAAAAAGTTTACCTATTTCTAAGTAATGTATTTGAACATGGTGCTCTTTTTGAACATGTTCAAAAAGTTTACTGTTTTGTTTTTTCCTCATATCTTAGGAAATTATAGATGGTGAGCTTTGCCTTCACAAAATAGTATTTCCCCATTGAATTTCTTTCCTCTTATGTACTTTTTTTAGTCTAATTAACGTATTTATAACTTTTTTACACCACCATGCTAAAGTCCTGGGTTTTAACAGTAGATATACTCCTTTTGATAAAATTTGGTTTTGTCATTTCTTACTTTGTCATGGCTTGCGTTGGTTTCCAACTTGTCAGCTTTTCATTAACTCTTTTCCATTCTGTGCGGACTTTCTCTAAGCACCATTGTCGTCATGCCCTGTCATCCAAATTGGTTTTCAAAACCTTCTAGGATTCTAAATTTTCTTGGCTGTAATCTTCTAAATTTCATGTCCTCTCCAGATGCATTTGTTATAACTTCACTGTTTTCTGCACTCCATTTCATCTGTGAACGTCGTTCTGAAATTGATGACCTTGTTTCAATTGCTGATTTTGGAAACCAGTTCTGATATAAACCAGGCTCTGCAGATCAATACTGAGTACTCCGTGGTACAGTAATTCTGGCTAGCTTTTTTTATAATATATGATACTCTTCTCCTTCTTTCTTCGACATTAAGCATTCCCAAAATCTTTGACTTCTTGTTTCTGTTTTGTATTTTCTTGATACTTTGGTGTAATTTAAAAGAAACACGTCTCAAGCAAATTAAGGCTTTGCTTTCTTCGTCTGCTCTATCGCTGAATTTTGTAGGTCATCATTTGACTTGTTTTTCGCACTGATATAGGTGAGTCTAGGACAAATATTATAGGTATCTGTTCCACATAGGTATCTGTTCCACTTCTACAGCTAGTGATACAGTCTGCTCCTTAGGTTTTGATGGACGTTTCCTTGTTGTTGTGTGACTCAGTTGCTCCTTTAATTTCATATTGCGTTTTACATAGCAGTTTTGGGTGTTTACATGTCCAAGAGCAGATATGATTCCTAGCCTTAAATGGTTCTCTACACTTGCTTCTACCTTGCTATGCAGTTTAAAAATGAATAAATAGTCGAGAGAAATGCATGAGAAGTGACTAATGTTGGTTAATGTTGAAATAAATCGAACTTATTCTGAGATGGAAATTTAGGAAAAAATCAAATGCATATGTATTTCTTTGTGCAGTCAATGGCAAAAGAGTATCTCATTTAACGGATTGTGTTCCAATAGTTGTGCGTGCATTTCTTCTGTCTTGGGTTCTTCTCCTGCCACTACTGGTGAAGATGTTTTTCAAGTACATGTGAGGGTGAATCTTCTTTGGATTTCACTTTCTTTATAAACTCGACAGGTCTTCGCCCTACTGCAGAGGAATCAAACTTCTCTCCTTTACTGCTAAAAACCACAGGCCTGGCGTTGTTTTACTTCTTCAAGAGCATGTACATCTCAGAAGATAGTCTTGGCCGATAAGCTAGATGACCTTTCATCAAAAATCAGAGTAAGGCATGAAGATAGGTCCTAGCTATTAAAAAAGTCTTGAATCCTAAAAAATAATATCTGAGAATTGAGTCTCGATACAACCGGTATCTCAAGTATCTCTAACCCTAACCCTCCCCTCCCCCTTCAAAACGGGGGTTTCGTAAATTTATTTAAAATGTCCAGAATATCTATCAGGAACTTCAAAAAGTATAGGCATACTTTTTGGATGTTTACTCAATACATTATCCCAGCTATAATTCAATTGCATGGTATTTTATTTGATTTTTTCATGAATTTCCACCTGGGGATAAGTTCGATTTTTTTCAATATTATCCCAAAATTAGCCACTTATAATGCTTTGTCCCGACTATTTGTTCACTTTTAAGCTGTATTGCAAGGTATGGAACATTCGAAACAAATTTTGGAAGATTTATATGCTACCAATTTTTCCCCTAAAGTGTTGAATAAAAAATCAAAATGCGTTTGTTTTGCATAAAAAATCTCATAGGCTGTTAGAGGAAGCTTCTTTTTATCTGATCCATAATTATTGTCGTTTATTTGATATATTTTATAGTCGAAAAGAGACAAAGAACAATTTTGAACATGTTCAAAAAGTTTACCATCAGCTGTATTTTGCGTAAAATTACGAAATTCATGCAGATTCTTTTGCAAAGCTTCTTCTTAACCTTCAAAAACCATGTCTAGCAAGTTTCATAATTTTGCGTCATGTTTTAGGCAATTTTTTTTCAAGTTTCAAAAATTGACATAACTTTGAAACCTAGGGTTCCAAGTAGTCATAGAACTTACACTAGACTTGCAAGCCTCGTAAATTTAACGTGACACCAAAACAAGGTGGAGATCCTAGGTTGAACCAGCATAAGGAGCACTCTAGGGATCTCCAAGATTTTTGGAGAAAAATCGAAAAAAAGTATTTTTTTCGATTTTTGCGGCAAAAGTTTACCTATTTGAACATTGCAGTTGGATTACTAGCTCAAAAATAGATGGTGAGCCTTCAAAATCTTGCTGCCAAAACTTTCGGTCAAATACCAAATAATCATGAAAAAAGTTTTTGAAAACTAGCTGTTTTCTACTTTTAATGAGCAACTGAACATGTCCAAGGTGAGGTTCAAAAAATTTGCTAGGATGCATCTAGTGGTGGTGATGGTGGTGATGGTGGTGATGGTGGTGATGGTGGTGGTGGTGATGGTAAATGTGGTGGTGATGGTGGTGATGGTGGTGATGGTGGTGATGGTGATGGTAAATGTGGTGGTGATGGTGGTGATGGTGGTGATGGTGGTGATGGTGATGGTAAATGTGGTGGTGATGGTGGTGATGGTGGTGATGGTGATGGTAAATGTGGTGGTGATGGTGGTGATGGTGGTGATGGTGGTGATGATGATGGTGATGATGATGATGGTGGTGATGATGATGATGGTGGTGATGATGATGATGATGATGATGGTGATGATGATGATGATGGTGGTGATGATGATGATGGTGGTGATGATGGTGATGATGATGGTGGTGGTGATGATGGTGGTGATGATGACGCTGATAATGATAATGATAATCGTGCACCTACCTTGTTCGAGGTTCTTCAAGATGTACATAAAACACAGCAGTAGCTCCTTAGTCTCTTCATCATCAAAAGGTACCTTTAAAGCCATCTGGGAAGCCTCTTTAGGAGTATTGGGTGCAACTGGCGTTAAAGAGTCACTCGGACTCACTCTCAGGTTCCCAGAATACGCCGAGCTACGGTTAGACTCGGACGGGGGATCACTCGTTAGGACTGGGTAGGAGGATTCCTGAGAGAACTGGGATAGAGAGTGAGGTAGTTCATAATTACTGCCTTGGAATCGTGGCACGTGGTCAAGTAGAATGGTCAGGAATGGAAGGTATAGAGCTGCGATACGAGACTGACGACCCTGGAAATATTTAAAATAAAATGAATCGAGTTAGTAAACTAAAATCTTAAACTTAAAATCCTGGGTAGCGTAGCAGCCTAGCCTCACATGTGAGTAGAGTTTGTTAGCTCTCTCCCTTGATCCAGGGTTTTTTCCGGGTTCTCCGGTTTTCTTCCCTCTGCAAAACCTAACGAGATAAATCCCAATTTCATCGATCGTATTCAATGAATATCACAGAGGGTAATGTTGTTACCTCGTGATCGTATCTTGGATCCAGTTCATGTTTGACCAGCAGGTTTCTAAGTACTCTGATGGCCAGCTTACGAATATGGCGCCCCTGCGTCAGAGCCGAAGACACCTGGAAATACAAATAACGTTTATATTTATAATAGATAGCAAGAATGGATACTACACAAAATCGCTAGATCTCGAGACACGAGATAGCTTGCGGAGCAAAAGGGGAATTAAGGATGGTGTAGTACACTCGCCTCTCATCTCTGAGGTCTCGGGTTCTATTCCTGGAATCAGCATTATTTAACTTTTTTTTATAGAGGATAACACTTGACAGTAATTTCAACTGATAAACTTCTGGTCCTCTTTTAACGTCTCTAATTAATTAGGGACGGGACCGCCATTAACGTGATCATCCGAGCCACGTGAAGGTCTAACCATTTGCAGATGTAATTACAAAGGCAGCACCTCCTCAGTTATTTTAAGACCCTGAGTATTGGTCTGGCCGAAGCACAACAGACCGACGCTCTTATCAACTGAGCTGACCGGGTGGCATCAGTCAGTCATTCATTCATTTAGCAGTCAATCGGCCAGTCATTCATTCAGTCAGTCAGTCGGTCAATCATAACACGTTAGAGTCCAACTTGATCTTTGAGATATAGCCGTGTCCTGCCTTTGATCAGCCCCAGCAAAGGTTGTTCCTGGGTTCCACTAAACTGAAGGTTTTGAAGGGACCAAAGGGTTGATATCAAACAGTACAACATACCTCTCGCAGCAAGAGCCCAACCAGGAAGAAACGTTTACAATACTCGTCTGATAACTCACAGTCGTGTATTCCACCAAGACCTGAGATGTTAATGTCAAAAACCGCAAGATCAGAAATGACATACATCGAGAATTAGCGTGCGTCGATCGAGTTATGGATGCATATTGGTGCGCGCTTCTAAACCAACCACATTTAGTGAAGGTAAACAGTATGGATTTTGGTCTGGCTTCGGCACAGATATTGCAACATAAGAAATGATGAACACAAGTTACAGGGAGGCTACGGGGGCTATAGCACCTCCCCCCCCTTTTTGAGAAATGATCTTTTAAATTTACAGTTTGTAATAATGCTTAAATACTCACAATTATAAAAATAAAGTATTATATTCAAAGATAAGAGAAGCACGACGCATAGTAACAGGCGCACGATTTCTAATTTTTTAATACGACCTCATTTTCATTTTTGCCCCCCCTCCCCCAATAAACATTATGCTCCTACGTCCGTGATATAGGTATTGATGCTAGACCAGACTACGTGGTGTTATAATCAATACTGTAGATACAGAATGCGTCTACTATTCATCTACAGTCATAAGGAACCTAAGGGTATATGATTGGAATCTTACAGACCTCTGATGTCCAGAGGAAGGTTGAGAGGGATGTAGTGTTCATGGTTACAGACGACTTGTAGGAACTCGAACTTGAATTCACGCATCTGAAACAATAAAAATCATAATAATTAACACACCTTGACTTAATGTGACTGAAAACATTCATTCTGCTTCGAAGTGAAAAAAGGTTTGAGGAAGGGGAAGGAGGAAAGTAAAGGATTGCAACACAAACCAAGATTATTACGTCATAGCCACCATGTTAGTTGACGATAACAAAGCATTCCTCATTAGCTTCTCTTGTTAGATCAACCAACATGGCGTAATGAGTAATGTGGGAGAAAGGGAGGGATGGGTGGAGAGAGGGAGAGATGGGTGGGAGAGATAGGGATGGATGGGAGAGAGAGAGAGAGAGAGAGAGAGAGAGAGGGAGGGAGAGAGAGAGGGAGGGAGGGAGAGAGGGAGGGAGGGAGAGAGAGAGGGAGGGAGGAGAGGAGAGAGAGGAGGGAGAGAGAGGGAGGGAGAGAGAGAGGGAGGGAGGGAGAGAGAGAGGGAGGGAGGGAGAGAGAGAGGGAGAGAGAGAGGGAGGGAGAGAGAGAGGGAGAGAGGAAGAGAGGGAGGGGTGGAGAGAGGGAGGGATGGGTTGAGAGAGGATAGAGGGAGAGAGGGAGAGAGGGAGGGAGGGAGGGAGGGGTGGAGAGCAAGGGGGAGCAGTATCAAATAATACTGATTATATACCTGAGTGTCAGAATCCCTGAACTGCTCCGAGTAGTACGTTATCATCTGAAACACGAACCCTCGATCCATGTACGTGAAACAGTCCTGTGTACAGACAAACATCAACAGCTTTAGTCAGAAATAACACTTCAACCAAACGAACCGCACCTATTTGAGAACTGTCCCAAGGTGGGGTTGATCAAGAATCCAATACCAGACTAACTTACCTTGGTGAAGCACGCAAGGTGGAAGTTTGCATCCTAAAGAAAAACACCGAAAGAGTAAGATAAGGGGAACACAATACAAGGGGAACACAATACAAGGGGAACAAAATACAAGGGGAACACAATACAAGGGGAACACAATACAAGGGGAACACAATACAAGGGGAACACAATACAAGGGGAACACGATACAAGGGGAACACAATACAAGGGGAACATGGCGTGAATAATGCGATCTTCGGTTTTTGAAGTTTTAGGTGCGCCTTAAGATAAACGTTTGCGAACTCGACAAAAATCGGCGCACGACTGCTGTCACGACCATTTTTTCCTGTGCGCCGCTCTATACGGGCATACACTATTTGTTACCTTTGCTATCTGAGCCAGTTCTTTCAGTCTCTTGATTATCTGAGGTACAAAAGCTTGGACGAAGTTCTCTAGGCTTCGGTGGAGACTCTCTGGGAACCAGTTGTCGCGGTTCATTCGCTGAGAGTTCAAAATAATAAGTTGTAATACAGCAACCGTAGAAGGAGCAGCACAAAACAACAACAGCATCAAGATCAACAGTAACAGCAGCAGCAATAACAAAAACAGCAATAAGATTAACAGCAGCAGCATTAATAACAGCAACAACCGCAACAGCTGAAAAAGATCAGCACTGCACAAACAGCAATAGCGAAGCAACGGCAGCAACAATAAGGACTTTACAGAATTGCAAAGTCTACAACGGCGACGTTAACCGGAATTATAAAATAATTTCTCCAAATCCCTAATGTGTCTGCGTCATGATGAAAAAAAGCACTAACACCAATAGCAGCAAATAAATACGTCGCTGAGAATTCAAGTCATATTGTGAATACCTTTGCTTTGTCGGACTCGACAAGCGTCTGTGCCATGCTCTTTGCTATGATTTCAAAGAAAAACCACGAATGCTGAAAGAAGAAAAAAAAGACACGTTCTTATTCTCTCCATCTCAAAAGACCTATAAATATGTGTTTGGTGTTCGTACCTTCATGAGGTCACTGACCACTGCGGGATCACTGCCTGGCTTCAGGTTCATTGTCAAGGTCTTGGCTAACTCCTCGTGTACTGTCTTACTTGAGTTCTCCACTCGTTCAGTCACAAACACGTACTAAATCAAGAACAAAGGTTATGAGGTTCCACAAATACATTTACAACCTTTAGTAGTTTTACAGCTATTTAAGTGCACCTAACCCCTGATACAATACTTTCAGTATTGATTCTACATAAAGTAAATAATTGAAGGGTGAAATATTTCTTCATTTGAATGTTGGGTCTTTAAATCATGAAGGTTTATACTTCCAATATGTTACTGACTGTGACGTCACCCCAGGCTTCATTAAATATACAAATTTTGACAGGTTCATACAAACAGTTTTTAAAAAGAATCATTATTAAACTCAAGGTTTCCCTGTTTGTCCCTTGACCTCGAAACGGCAAATCATAAAAGACTTTACTATTACTGAGTACCCGTACCTCTTATATCTAATATCGGGTGACGGATTTCGATTTCTGACTCTGACAAACATGGACTTTGATATTCTGTACAGGTGCCATAAGGGACCCATTAGACCTACCCATGCCTGACCTTTGGAACCCCTGACCCGACCAAGACTTTGCTCTGAAGGGTCCTCTATGTCCTGTATCATAAGGAACCACAGTCAATGACCTGGTCTAGGACCCACATGATATTTGACCCCTTCTAACTAGTTCCTCAATTTTTGGACTTTATTTATTTATTTATTTCCCCGCAATACTGACCTTGACGTATGACTTGAGAGCTTCTATTCTTTTGGCTTCGTGGACTTGCGACGTAATACGAATAAGAACTCTAGACACAAACAAATGATTAGCTCCCATATAATAACAGTATATAGATATAATATATGGTGTATTTGTTTTTATAAAATACTTGAGGTATAACACGCGCGCTGATTGGCTGGCTACCGTGTTTATATCAGGGACCGGATAAGACACGCTTGTGCAAAATCGTTCAAGTATATTTTATAAAAGCAATATAAAACGGCTGTATTTAAGGAATATAAAACGCGCGCCGATATATCTGTACTGTGATATCAACACGCCTGGAGAGCACTCGAATGCAAGACTACGCTTCGTGTTCCTAAGCTTGCTTCTTTCGTGCTCTACAGCTCCTAGCGTGTTCATATCACAGTACAGATACGCACGTTTTATATTCCGTGAATACAGTCGACTCACCGAGCCACATTGAGGGTGACGTCTTCACTATGCGAGACCAACATGACATGAAATAACTGATTGAAAATCACAGGTAGAAACCGGATAACGGTATTGACATCTACGGCATTCAACAACTGGAAAAAGAGATGGATATCAACAATTTATTAATGTAATACTAAAGGAAGCCCATTTGACGCCGAGCACTACTCAAATGGTTTCCGAATAGAAATTTATTCTCAAAATGGCTTCCCTAAGGCATGTAGCCTAACAGAGTTCAACTCTCAGATGTAAAATATAAAGTCTCAAAATGGCTTCCTTAGGCATGTAGTGTAACGGAGCTCAACTCTCAAATGTAAAATCTAAAGTCTCAAAATGGCTTTCCTTAGGCATGTAGTGTAACGGAGTTTAACTCTCAAATGTAAAATCTAAAGTCTCAAAATGACTTCCTTAGGCATAAAGTATAATGGTATACGACTTTCAAGTGTATTTCATAAGACATGAAGCTTGAAGGTGCACAACTCTCAAATAGCTTCAATATGACATGCGCAAATAGCTTTTCGAACTTGCGCAACGGTGCGCATTTGTACTCTTTCTGAGCAGCGAAGCCATTTGAGATTTGATGAGCTACACGGCCTTACAATGACAAGAAATCTTCTGTAACAAGGAACAATATGTTGGACTGGACAAAGAACGAGTTATAACATAAAGCTAATACCACTAGAGTGTATCGTACCTTGAGTGTCTTGCTCTTTTCTATTTCACTTGAAGGAGAGCCATGGAACTTCTGACAGTGCGCGAAAAACCCATCAACATACTCGTCCTGAAGAAACAGAAAGATACCTGTAGTTAATTTGCTATGTTAGTATGGTAACTATTAATGGATTCTGCTTCGCGCTTAACTCTTGTAACCCCCTCCCGCCATTCTTCAAGAATAAAGCCACTTTGTTTGTATGATGTATAGTGTTGAAAGTTAGACATATTTTCCTTAATGTGTACCTAAACAGAGAATGCTTGAGGTGCGTCTGAGATTCAACCGAACGAAGAGAACACGCATGAATTCCAAAGCATGGATCCCATTTCTTTGTCTAAGTAATTCTTTCTTAATCGCGTGCAAGATAAACTTAATGGACGAAGAGCAGTTTTGCGGAAATGATCCCATTTGATTTTAAAGTTGGTCTAATAGCGCAGCGCAACCGTGGCGTCATAAAAACGAAGACAAAGGCGAAATTCGGACAAACAAACTTACAAGTTTACTTTCAGCAGATAATTTTCACAGCCGATCGCAGTTGATCTTAGTTTACATGGGTTATTATTGTAACTTTAAGTAAGAATAATAAAATCGGTTCGTATAATTCTCGTAGCGGATAAACAGAATGCAATGTTTGTCCGAATCTTTAAGCTATTTTTGGAATCAACGCGCTGCGCTATTCTGAATCAAGTGAATCAATAACTTCATTGGTAGCCAGTACTACGAATGCCAATCATACCTGTGTATATACGGTAGATACGAGCCTAGTGTTCACTTTGAACAGGGGTTTCTCTTTGTCAACCCACTTGACGTCTGGACCAGTCACCTGGAAAACACGAGACATATCTCAGTCAAAGCGCAATCTATAGAGATTCACCACAACTACAGGTCTTCTAGAAAGGAATCTCATATCCACAAATAGTTACCTTTGAAAGACCAACATACTGCGCCGACAGGTATTCATCGGGCGACGACTGAGACACCATGAGTGATATCTCACCTTCACGAACTCTAGAGTTAAAAATAAATAGAGGATGTTACACGGTGGCGCGAAGATATGAAGTTTGTCTTCGAGAGGTGAAAATATTTCACGAGCGAGCGCAGCGAATGATAGACACATTTCTCCTCCTTCTTTTCCTCACTCGATCCCTTAGCTAAATGAATAAAGGGTAGTTTTGTATACCTTTTGTTGTGTAGTATAGGCATCCAAGCGTACCCAACTAGAAACCAAGAATAGCAGTTAACGTCACGAAAAACTCCAGACATACACTTTGCGTGACTGTTTAATGATACGTCACAAAAAGCGCAAGACAGTAACTTTGCGTGATATTAAAAAAAAGTTACGTCACAAAAAACTCAAGACAGACACTTTGCGTGACTGTTTAATGATACGTTACAAAAAGCGCAAGACAGTCACTTTGCGTGATATTAAAAAGTTAAGTAACAAAAAACTCAAGACAGACACTTTGCGTGACTGTTTAATGATACGTTACAAAAAGCGCAAGACAGTCACTTTGCGTGATATTAAAAAAAAGTTAAGTAACAAAAAACTCAAGACAGACACTTTGCGTGACTGTTTAATGATACGTTACAAAAAGCGCAAGACAGTCACTTTGCGTGATATTCAAAAGTTAAGTCACAAAAAACTCAAGACAGACACGGGAGTGCAGTAATCGTGATTGCTATGATTGACAAATAAACTATATTGTAAAGCTGCAATTGTTCGCATGTGCAGTACATACCAGGCGTTTCTACGGGCGAGGGTTTTCCTCGTACCGACCCGGCACCGCCCATACTCTTGCTCTGCTCGCAAGCGATATGTTGAAATGTGAAGAAAATATGATGCTTTTCTGTTATTTGTGTGGGCAGTTTGATCTTGACCTAGAGAAAACAAGACACAAGATGGTAAGAGTTATACTAGAGATAGTATTACTTTTTGAGGGGAATCCCCCCCACCCTCTTATTTATCGCGGACGAATGACGAATGATAAGTATGATGATGAGGTATATGAGGCATCCTTAATTTTTAGGGGAATCCCCACACGAGTTCCAAGGGAATCCCCCTCTCCCTCTCATTCTTTATTTCTCAAGGGCAAATTCAATTTCTATGGTACACCTCTGTTTCTGACTGTATTGTATTGTATCCGTACGATTATCTACTGAAATACGCGAGTCGTATGAAGGTTAAACGGCACAGCAGAAGCACGATCACGCTACGCCGGATTGACAGCATCCCTTGAACCAATCGCTGCACCTGATATTATTGTTAACTCCATGAATATATTTGAACACGGTAAGGTCATGATCGCGGTACTGCACGGCACGGCACGCCAAGTCATAAGAACTACGCAATACCTATGGAGTTGTATGACTTACCTCTTGATAAAATGTTGGGTTGGTACAGTGATGTATAACTGCGGCAGTTACTCGCGTGGTTAACGTTGGTGTTCCATTTGTGTTGTAGATGCACTAAAAACGAACCGTAAGCCAATTAACCTCAATAGCAATGCCTGCATCCGCTTGTTAAACAGTAGTCAATTTAAGATTTGACGACTACAGACAATGGACTATGAAATTTTCGCCGAATAGCTGGGTCGAATCTTTCTGCCCATGTTCCTAGCAGTTTATTTTCTTACCCCAACTGCTACAGTAAATAGTCAAACTGTTGACGTAGTGTTGACGATGAATGTCTGTTTGGCTATTTTTAAGACCGATATCTGAGTAACAAGTAGTCTGTAGTCTGCAGTCGGCGAATCTTAAATTGGGTAGTGATAATTGTGAAAGGTCCAGGTTAAACCTGAAGATAACGTACCTTGAGTGGAAGAGCATCTTGAGCATCAATGTCTCTGAACTCAATCGTAACTGCAATATTCCTTGCCTGATGAAAAAGCGTGAGTATTAGAAACACGTCTTGCATACCACAGGTCAACTTAACGATTACAACAGGAATTCCGCGGGCTGGGGTCCAATAGATATGGTCATCCATGAGTACCTTTGAAAAGACCTTATAGACCCCTTGTAGCATGACGGAGTGCGACTCAATTTGGAGGACATAATAGGTTTCCAATTTTCCGGAGATTGAAAATCTGTTTTCTTGTCCTCTAAATTGAGATGCTTTGACGTCACATGCAAGTGGTTTATTGATGTAAGTAGTTTAAGGAAGGGGGAGGGGTGATACGGGGTCAGCAAGAGACAATCATCTAGTTCATTTTCTCTTGGTGTCAGGTAATACCCAGTGGTAGTGCAGGATACTTATTGTCATCTTTACCTTTGAGAAGACTTTCTGGCTATTGAAATTGAGCGTCAGTGGATAAATATAGAAGTTATTGACGTAAGTGGTGTGAGGATAGGCTGCTTCAGGAATGGACTGGTTGAACTCTTCTATCTCGATGGTGGGTGGTTCTTTAATCGAGTAGTGGAATGGCTTGACGCACATCAATGAAGGTGTAAGCACATCTAATAACAGACAAACAAAGACAGTTCAACTACATGTTCACTTAGCATGTATATAATGCGCGAAAAACGACAATTTTATGGTTTCAGGTTCGGTAATATTGGGGAAAAAAGTTAGGTTTAGGTTGCGTGACCTGTCACGCAACAATTTTGCAAGCTACAGAGCAAATATAGAGCATGTTACGTCATAACCACCATCTTGGCTGACTATAACAAAGCATTCCTCACTAGCTTCTCTTGGTAGATCAAGCAACATGGTAGTCGTTTCATTGTTATTCATATCTCAAGGGATTTTTGAGTCCAACTGTATTGCTCGTATACCCTTTACTCAAACCAAATTTCCTTTGTTGCGCATAAAACATTTGTTGCGCATGAAACACTTATTGAGTGTAACGTCATTGATGCATGTTTTAAATGTTTCTGGGATACAGCATGGGATTTTTCAATGCTTACTTTTGGTAGAATCTGATACTCGTCCCACTTCGATCTGTAAAGTAGCTGGGATTATCTGCTGTTTTAGTTTATCATTACTGGAAGACATAATGAAATACACCATGATATTACTGATCATCTTTTCGCATGCACATGAGCCAGCGTTGCGGCCCTCTGTCAGGGTAGCCGTGACCATTCATCGATCATTCAATACCGCAATGTCTCTATTTCTTTGTCCGGTTTTACTAGCAAGGCAGGGAGCGCAGAAGCAAGGTAAGGTGTTAGCTCGTTTAGCTTATTGCAATGTTCTCTGGTAAAATAGCAGATTAATTCTTAGCTAATTAAAGACACTGCAGAGCACAAACCTGGATACGTTTGACAACAATTTGACCATATCTTCATCGGTGAGTTTTTCTCTGTCCTAGAGGTAGTAGAGTAGAGTAGAGTAGAGTAGAGGTAGTTATAACGAATATAATTTGGTATAACACAACAAAAATGCGATGATGCAACGAACCTGCTTGTATATAGGAGTAAACTCCGCATTCTCATCAAGAGTCCCTTCATTGTTAAATATTTGCCTTAACATAAAAAAGATAAAAACAAATGTTACAATTTTATACGAGGTGAGTCTAGGGAATCCCCTTTTTTCTTAGTTGAGTCAAGGGGAATCCTGTTTCGGGTGGGTCTGAGGGAATCCCCTCATGTCTTCAAAGACATGAACTATGATACTAAAGTGTTCTATTGAAATCGCGTTCTCGAGGGAATCCCTTTTGCCTTACATTACTGTTTAGTAATCGCGGATAACTTTGTAAACTCACCGTGCCGCCCAACCAAAAGGCATGGTATACTGTCCTAGTTTCTTGCAGCAGATTTCAGCCAGTCTAAGAACTTTTACCGCAGTCTTCTTGATGTCTCCTGATTTGATATAAGGCTCCACACAAGAACCAATGCTACCTTGTAAGACCTTTTCTATCCGTACTACTAGATATACTTCAGCGTGCGGACACGTTACGGAGAATATAGCCTACATGAAAACCATGAATTCACGAGTCAGATAAGAAAACTTGCCGAGCATGTGAGAGGGTGGAGTTATTCTGAACTGGAGAGAAAGAAAGGCGCGCGTCCCTTGTGAGGTATGCAGAAAAGGGGACGCCTGGAGAGATGTATTGACTGGCGCGTGAACCTTGAACTTTGAACCAAACAAAAAGCCACGCAGAAAGATTGGATAAATGGAAAGAGGCAGGCAGGTACCCTAAATGCGATATACCAATATGCGAGAATCGCGAAGAACAAATGAGTCTCGATGTGTTTGCGCGAGGCACGCGAGATATGCACGTGCGCAAATAGAAAGGGACTTGACATCTCAAAGTATTTAAGAACAAGACGCTCTTGGAGCGTGCACTGGGCTGCCCAATGTGCTGGTATGCTGGAGCTTATTTAAAACCTAATCTTCATTGTGTACCGCTATTCCGGAGCGGGTACTTTGGAACATTTTAGGTGTATTTTTCTTTCGGAACTTGCGAACACTTATTTTTTCTCACATCAAATTTATCCAAAATATATATTCGATATATTTATGTATATGCCTTCAAGATTAACCAGAGACTGAAAGCCGTATTTTTCTATTGAGTAGCTGTATTAATACTAATAAATATCTGAATTACAATCCTAGAAAGTCTTCTTTCACTGCTTAATTATATTACTTCTAAACACTTCTGAACACGTCGGTACTCTTGCGCAAGAATGCACCTTTGGAGAGAACTGATACTACGAAAAAAGAAACAAAGGCATTTTACAACTGGGCTGCCGCCGGCAACCCAGTAATGATTCTATTCCGAAATTTTGCAAAAATGCAATTTCTTTTTGTTTTGGATCGTGGCACTGGTTAGAGTCCTGTGAAGCCGATCAGCGGCAAAGGTTTTTTAAAGGACTGTATACATCATGTGTCTAGGTGACTCTGTGGATCGTTACAGATATTTACAACTAATTTTCCTCCATTAAGATGCTATTGAGATAAATTGGATGTTATTTGGATGTGACTGAAATGGAATATTTTTGACTGAAATGATTTACAAGTGACAGGGCCTCAGCAGTGACTGGATCTTGAATAAAAAAAGGTTTTCAATTTTCACCTTTTGAATGGCCATGGATAATCTTAATGTATAGAAAAAACATACCCAATTTCTAAAACTTGTTTTCCTCTTGTAAATACCCGAATTTTGAGTGTTTTTTAATTTTGGAAAATCTGGAACCGTACGTAGATGGAATGGAATGGACTTCGGTTGACTGGATCGTACGGAACGTAGACGTTTTTTTACGCCGAATTTGCAGCGTTTATCCTTTGATTTGATTTTATTATAAATAACTAGTGATTCTATTTCGAAATTATTCGCTGAACCGACTCCCGTACGAATAACAATCCTGAATAATTCGTACGGGAGTGAAAAATGTTGGTAAATATTTGCTGAACCGACTCCCGTACGAATAACAATCGCGAATAATTCGTACGGGAGTTGTCAGAAATTCTATTGCGTGACATTTCCCGCCGTCACACTGACCTCAGACTAAACGATTGTCATTCAGGAGTCGGTTCCAGGTATCTCGTTGAAGGCTTCGTGTACGAGAAAGGAAAAAGTGCAAGTCAGATCATTTTTTTCGTGTAGTCTGAGGTCAGTGTCACGGCGGGAAATGAGTCTTGAGCTTTAGTCTCGTCATCTCGAAATTTTGGCGCGTGCGCAGCGGTTTTTTAGCCGTGTCTCTAAAGCCCGGAATTACATCCTCAGCTGCTAAGCCAATCTATGAGCCCAGAATCTATGAACACGTCATTCAAATCCATATATGGGTACTCTTGCGCAAGAATACACATTTCGCGAGGAGACCACACAAAAAAACAAAAACGGAAGACATTTTACGACTGGGCTACCACAGGCAACCCAGTAGAATCAATTTTAAAGAACAAAACAGCAAAATGACGTCATGTAAAGACGCAAACATACATCGTACCGCAAATGACTGTCAATTTCCATTTAAAGCATCATTAACGAATATACATACTCACATTGGTAGGATGGTCATACTGTATTTCTTTCTTGACATTTTTACTTCGTTTCTCTTCGTTAATTGCATCGCCATTTGTTTCTCCATTTTCAATCAAGTCCCCACCTTTAAGCATGTCCGCTACTCGTGGATCGTTCAAATCACAACAGAAATCCTCAGACAGTTTAATGCCCTTTTTAGCATCGAATATAGCAAGCTTGATGAAAAACGGCTCGACATTCGTCTCTTCTCCATTAGAAAACACATTAGTAAGACGAAATTTCAAGTCTTGAAAAGAAACAATGAATCTTGTCCCGAAATTTTCTTTGTAAACCGTAGCGTCAACCCGCGCATCATCAAAACTAACACACGCACTACTGTCCAAGTCGCGTACGAGAGAAAACAACTTGTACCGATTCTCTCGGCGTCTTTTAGCGTTCTGAACGTCTGTTTCCTTGGAGTATTCCAGTAGAATAGGATGTTTACTGTTTTTGAGGCTTTCACGTAGAGACTGATTTTGCTTTGTAGGAAGTCTTGTCTTGACAGAGAAAGAAATGCCAGTAGATTTGCTACAAGAGTCTATATCGATACCAGTGACACGGCAAAGTGATGCTATCCATTGATCCATGTCACTTTGACTATCGGCTACTAGACTGTATGTCTTGTCATGTATATGTAACTCAAAACCATACATCTTGCCTTTAACACCCTGTAAATAAGAAGTCAGTAGTAGAACTGTTATAAAATGTTCAAATTACGAAGCGCGCACTGCGTCATGTTTTAACATTTCTGACCACATGTCATTCCCTAAAGTATTATTTCTTTGTTTAACGGTTGAGCACGAGAAGACTATGAATATGGATACAACTCAAACAAAGAACGTCATTCTCAAGAGAATGATTCGTAATCTGAAATTGGGAAAACATAACTCCCAAGGTAAGGAGGTCTATACTGCGGCTAAAGTGTTGCAAGCAATTACTCTATCAGATAGAGTTTTTGTAAGCGTTTGCGTTGAGATTTTGTGCACAAATGCTTTATGAGTGGATTTAGATTTTGCAAATTTAATATTGCTCTCTAAAAGTAAGTAAAGGGGTTTCACTACCCATATCGTAGCCGGAAAGAAACAATGCAATATTTTTTGCATAAAATGAGTTTTTATTTTCCAAACTGGAAAATTCCCCTTACAATGTAGCTGACATTAAAACGATTATCCAACCCTACTGACCTTGGAAATATGCGTACAGGAATCAAGATAAATGACTCCTCTTGCTGTAGTGGCATGGTCATCCTGAAACAATATACAGTGTAAATGTCAAAGCTGCATTATCCTGATGATAGACTGGGGTAATAATTAACAGACAGTGCAGTGGGAAGATCGATAAGAAATTCACACAGGAATGCCAAACACTATTCTGTTTTTTGGTGAGTATATTAAATTTACGATGTTATTACAGCCGGGTTGACCTTGATTAAGAAAACCATGAGAAAGCCAAGGTTAGCAAATTAGGTCTAGACCTCTGGCTCTGGTAGATAATAGACCGAATTCACTTTTTATTTCAGACCACATGTCATTCTCTAGAGTATATTTTCTTTGTTTAATGGTTGCGCATCAGAGGACACATGAAAATGGATGACTTGAGCATATTATCTTATTCTCAAGATGGTGACAAGTGATTTGAAATGAGAAAATATTATGTCTAGATGGATTAGGTCTTTTATATTAGCATACACTTCTCAAATTGATTTGGAAACTGAAGTCAAGAGAGAGAGAAATGTTTTTTTGTTGTTGAAAGAGTGAGTGCTTTTTGTGGTAGTTTTATGTCTCAACAGCTCAAAATAATATTCAAACCTGGTTAACTTTTTTCATACTTAATTAAAAATTTAAGCTAAAAATAATAATGTATCATAATCCTCTTAAGATTGAGGTGAACTTAGCTGTTGGAACATCATTAATTCTTTTATCTTTTTTTTGTAATCTTTGGCATCTAACCCGCCTTCCCCTCCAACCCTTCACCACCCCAACAGTATTGAAGTATTATAACCTATGTAACATTCATACTTTTCTGTATTCCAGGACATAAGAACCATCATTGGATGTTTGCTTCAGGTTGAACCATCTTCTTTTATAAGTCTAAGAAAAACATGTACAAAAGATATTATCAACAAACAGCAATATTTTGAGGATTATTGGGAATATAACTGTCTATCAAAGGTTACCTTAGCAGTTATAGAGTTAACTTTGTCGTTCTCACCATGGAATGGTGCCTTGGTTAGGTAGCCTTGCTTGGTGATGCCCTTTTCTCTTAAAGGACTCATGGCATAATTCTAGAGTTAATAATATCTTTGGTTAGATATAGAAAATATGTCCTCTCTACTACCTACGCCCCTATGGAACTGAGATAGGAGATGAGGAATACATTAAGCATTCAGTAATGCTTTCATTATGAAGTGTTCTTTCTAATAGTCTTGTGTGCCCTTCCCACTCCCCTTTCCCTATACCAGAGGCCCCTTTTAAGGGTATATAAAAAATATACATATATATATAAAACTTGTAAAAGCTTCCTTTCTCTTGTGCTTGCGTTGCTCCTTTACATAGTGAAATCATGGAGTTGCGTCATGTTGCAAGCATAAGCACAAATGCAAGCCAAGGCTAGAAAAGCAAAAGCTTTCATTCTCTTACACTTGCATTTCTGCTTGCATTAGTTCTTCACTCAGTGAGATAATGGAGTCGTGTGTTGCTGCATGCATCAGCACAAATGCAAGCCAAAGATTCCATTCTCTTACTCTTGCATTGCTTCTCTTTATAATGAGATGATGGGGTTGAATCAGCTTGTGTCGCTACTAGTACCCCTCAGAGGATTCCAATACAAGAAAGAACCTATGAAGTCATATTTGTACAAATGATTGCATGGAATACTTACACTTTCACTGCTATCCACCTGATCTGTCAAATCTGCTTCAAATATCTGTTCTTGTAGGCCATCTGTTTGTGATGGTCTGGGATTACAAGACACAACAATTAGACATTATTCAGAGTTATCCCTAATAATATATATTCTCTTCCAGCCATCAGAAAACATATTTGGCTGTCTCAAAAGGAGGTATAGCCATGTTGGTGATATCTAATATCCAACATGGCTGCCATGTTTTTTCCATTTCACACTCTCTGGAAGGATGGCAAAACATGTAAATAAATGGCATGGTCTGGGGAATGTATGTTGTGTAGTTTCAGAAGATTTCCCTGCTTATGCCACTGTCCCATGGATGAGGGAATGGGGGGGGGGGGGGGGGGAGAGCAAGGGGGGTTGGAATTCACAAAGAGGTTTGGAAGCCAGTCTGGTGAGAATTTGGAGGGGTCTAAAGAGGGGGTTTTGTGGTAAATATTGTCTATGAATTTTCCTGGTGTAAAACCAGTCACATCTGTGGCAAAAGTATGGATATTTTCTTTAACTAGACACATTCAATATTCTTGCATCCCCAAACTGTAATGATTTACATCTCTTGTTACTAAAAATCTTTTTTATTCTATATTACTGTCAAAACTGTGGCAGGATTCAAGCTTAAGACATTTTCATTTAAGAAACATTTTAGTTGAAAAAGTTATGCAATGTCACTCATGTAAGGCATATCGAGGCTAGAAATGTGCCATACCAGCATCTACATATTATTATTACACAATATTCCAATCTCATGTACTGTGTACATGTAGAACACCATATGCCATAAATCAGCACTACAGGGAGCCAATAAAACACAACACATTATTTATTAATAATAACCAGACCATATAGACCAGACAACTCACTATGCTATAGATTAAAAAGTGCATAATTTATAGACAATTATCATGCACATATTCATTAAATCTTTCTCTTTATTGTGATGAGAAAGATTTATAAGCTTAAAAAGAAGTCATTGTTGGATTATACCTCAATTAGACAATGTTGGATTATAAACCATTCAGTCAATACCCTTAATGAGTGGGAGAACCAATGCAATTGCACTGATATTTTAGGTCATTTCTCCCCCAAATCCTGGCTAATGATTTCTAAGCTAATATTAATGTTGATGAATCCAGCACCATTCATAAGAAATCATATTCATCTGGTGCAACTCTCATTAACTTCAAGATGGCTGTGCATTGTCCTCATCATCATCAGGATAATACTGACATGATCCACTATGACTACAGCAAAGTATCTTGGATTACTAACCTTGGAAGCTTAAGGTAACTACCAGAATATTGAGCATATTTATTCTCAATGCAGTTCCAGCTAGAGGTATAGGAGCGGATACACTGAAAGATGCAAAAGGAACAGTCATAATTCCTATAATAGGCACTAAAGAACTAATATGATTTCTCTAGGTATTTATAGATAATATTTTGAGGCAGATGGTAGTGCTAAATAGACCCAATTCCAAGAGTTGCTGTTAAGAGAAACAGGTATAAATCAATAGGTAATCACATGCAATTGTTGACCTATTTATCTTTTGAGACGTTTATATCTCTGTCAAACTCCTACTCTTATTTCAACTAGGCACCTTTTTTGTCGTGGCTGAGGACTAAAAGTTACTGCAGTTTTCCATCTTCTGCAAACTTGGTGATTGTAAGCTGCATGCTGAAATTTGCTTTTTCACTGCCGTAAATCAAAATTAATCAGTTGGTACCTTTTATGTTCTTGACTGGCAGCAGTAAAAAAACAATTTTACAACTAGCCGTTGAAATGTTGGAGTTTGCAAAATATCAAAACTCGCAGTAACCAAGTCCAAACCCATTACATCTCATGGCTTGATTTTTAGTTTTTTTGTCAACATCTGCATAATATTTACATTCTTAACATGATGAAATTTAAAGATGTACAGGCATCTAGAAAAGGATTGGGCTTCAAAATCCAAGTTTTCCAGGATAAAGGACACAGATGTTTTTTTTCCTTTATTAATTACCTCTCTAGTGAATAGATTTGTAGATCTTGATAATGCATCTTTAGGGACTGTGGAATGCTCCGTCCGCAGCTCTCTGGGTATAGTATAGGCCTGAAAAGAAATTTAAGGAATTTCACATTTAATTCATTCACAGTATGATTGTAAAACAATAATCATTATAAAATGAAGAATACTTCCTGGATATACACTACAAAAATAAATAAATAAATAAAATAAATAAATAAAATAAAAAATAAAATAAAAAATAAGATTAAGAAATTATTTCTGTTATGACCGTAGGTTGATTGTAGATTATTAAGCATGAGCTTTAATTTATAATATCTGGCATATATGGCTACAGTCAAATGTTACGATATAAAGTGGGGATAAAACAAAATACCAAAGATAATGTATACTAATATAATTCAATTCAAAATATTACAAAAATTAAAATTCTTTAAAAAATGTACCAGAACACCAAATCTAGCTATGAGTGAATCAAATATACTTTATCAAAACAATCAAAGAACAATGACTGGTCTAAGAATGATAATAGATGATTTCTATAGTGCATAACGTGTACAATGTAATTATGGTTGTACAAAATACACATAATAGTTAACTGGTGTGTTGACGAAAATATTCAAGACCACTTGGTAATACAATTTTTTTTTTTTTTGGAGTGAAGAAATATCTTATTTACAGCAGTAATTTTACATTTGCTTTACATTGATAGATAAAATCTACACAGCCATTATTCTATATATACATAAACATATTATTATGACATACAAATTGAATGAGAATGAAGTGTTTTACCATCCAACTGTTGTGTATAATGTTCCTCTTTCAAATGCACTTTTCACTCTTGTTGAAATATTTGGTGCCCAAACTTAAGCTACATGTAAACTAAAGGAAATCTATAGTATTTGGAAATTAAATTACATTGTAAAATGTACCCATAGAACAGAGTTGAAATGATGAACAACATGGTACAATGTAGTGGGTCGAAATATTATCAAATTCCAGTAATGCAAACCAACCCCCTTATGGCTTTTGTTTAGTAATGACTAATCTATTTATGAAAATTACACAAAAAATGAAATATGAAAACACATGTGCACTAGTGTGGGAATCCATCCAAGCATCATAAAGAGTAATGTACATAAATGTTAACTCAATATACGTCATTTAGGAGTAATAATACTCCAAAGCAACTGATCCTTGTAATTAAATTGCCCACAAAAATCATAACATATGGTAACAGATTGACCATGTGATTGGTTCAAGGAGCTTTTAAACATGATGCCAATTACTCACTAGTCAATAAAGCATCCTGCTCGCTCATATTATATTTCCGAAAACATATCATGAAAATAAGCTAATTCTGATATCGGCTTTATCGTGACATTGAATGTTTTATATGATGTGGTATTTGCATAATTAATGACCTTTACTTCTTATCTCAAAAAAAGCCTTCCCGTTCCCTGTTCCATTGAAAAACGCAGAAATATGGTGTCTCGCTGGGTAATATATGCACACTTTTGTGGTTGATTTGGAAAATAAACAGGAAGCCAAGTCATGTTTTATCTTTCTCTGGTTGTCCAGAAACATCCAGGACTGCTTGAAATAATTTAACCAAACAGCTTTCCTAAATCTATTTTTTGTCAGAACTTTGGTGCAACACTGATTTTGAAAATATTTAGTCTGCATTTTGTTCAGCAAGTCAAATTAAGATTACCAAGAGTATAAAAATACCATCAATTTTACATCATTCAAGGAAAGGCATTAATCCTGAAGTGTATTGTATAAAAGATTACTTCATTTCCCATTAGAAAAAAGAACCTGTTCTTTTGCTACCAACATGATAGTGGCTGCCGTATTTATCTCTTTTATAATGGGAATCCGAGAGGGTGTAATATATATCCATAATTCAAATATTAGATATAAGACCCTTCCATGGTGATGGTGTTAAATTAAAGATCTGACTCAATACCTCCAGAAGTCTTTCGAGGAAGTAAAATGCATAAATCTTGAAGCGTGTTGCATAAAAGATTACTTCATTTCCCAATGGAAAAAATCTGTTCTTTGTTTTTGCTCTCAACATGGCTGTAATCTATAATTATATATGGGGATAATCTGAGGGGTGTAATAGTATCCATAATTTAAAAATAACATATAAAACCCTGTGATGTTGATGGTGCTAAATTAAGAATCTGACTCAATGGCTCCAGAAGTCTTACAAGGAAGTAAAAGGTTTGGTGCCAGCACTGATTGATGTAAAACTATCCTCACATAAACGATTAGAAAAATCTTTGTCATCGATCAAATATACAGCAATTAAAGTGAACATGTGTCTAATAAAAGTACAGTATATGTCTACCAGACAGTTATAGAAAACATGAATAGATTATAATCAAATCAAACATAAACTAAACAGTTTTAAACAAGTCAGCTGGCTTTGGATGTATAAATTCTGAGGTGAAGACAAATAAATTCCAGTAAAACCTGGCAGATATCTTTGCTTCCTATAATCCTCTTAAAATCCTAAGACCAAGTTTTAAATAGAAGACTATACCATATCCATTGCACTCAAATCTATCTAATCCTTTAATTGAAAGAACGACAGGGACAGATAAGATCTTTAGAAATAAAGAGGATTCTTCAAAGCACATTTAATCTTCGTGATATCCACAAGTAAGTAGTGAAGCAAATCTGTGATAACATCTACACCATGGCATTGTGGTATAAACTTAATATAGAACACATGACAGAAGATGTCGGAATATCCCTTTTAAGTCTATCAGGTCCAAAATGGCTTTGTCTGAAAAATTAGCCATTCTTAAATGCTGCAAAGTGATTTTTAATTTAAAAAATACATTTAATTTCTGGTTAGACGAATGATTAACAGATGGGTAAACACCAAGAACATCAAGAACTTACATAGAGATATACCCTGTATCTTATATACAGGCCAGGAGGTCCAGATAGGTAAAAACTGTGCATGAGGTCTTGAATATACAGATGGAGGCTGTTAGGCCGAGGCCTGTTTTCAAGACAGAGGACACAGTTTTCCCCTATCCAGACTGACTTTACATCTGTAAATAACTTTTTATTTTTTCCCATTTACTTTTCACTTGTTTTGCAATTTTTGTTGTTGTTTAATAACCAGTTTTCTCATGATATAAAAAAATACTTCCCACTTGCGCAGCTATTTGAATCAGAAGGTACAATTTTTAGGAAGGATACTTGACTGGAAAAAATAAAACGGTATAATTTATGAGAGATTATGTCTTTCCAATCGGGTAACCAATATTGTTTATTATCAGTGATCATGTCTTAGCATCATCATTCATGTTTTCATCCTTGCTACTGGTTTTAAATAGAAACTGAGTAATGAAATAAAGTTGACTTCAGCCTGTTCTTCAGTCAATCGATTGGTGGTCAGCTGCTAAGATTGACTGTATACTCTTACAAGAAATATATACATTATATTATTAAGAACACTGTTCTTTTACACTAACCAAGGCAAGGTCAAGAATGATTCCTTATGATTTTCACAACGAACTAACTTAACTATATTCTTTGCATTAAATGCCACATTTTTATTTATTTTATAACTTGATAATAATGTTATACAACATTGAAACATCAATGTTTCTTATCGAATTTAAAAACTTTGTAGAGAATAATTTTTGGTTAAATATTTATCCTAAATCATTCTTATACAGAAATTCAAGTGTCAAAATCACAAACATATTTAAAATAAATCAGGTTTTCTTGTAGCAGTTGTATTAGTATTCTGTCTTGGCATTATTTCTGATCACACAACAAATATATGAAAATCAAGGGTCCTCCTCGCCTATGGGGTCTAGGGTTCAATTTCTGAACTTGGCATCACATGTGAGCAGAGTTTTCCTCAATAAAAGGGGTTTTCTTCACACTAAACACACTCAATTCTAACTTAATCTAACAGTAATGATGAAAAGGTAAATTATACACCGTGAAAAGATGAAAAAACTTACTGACGTTTCGGATGCTAGTCCTTCGTCGGAGTAAAAGATTTACTAATTTAATCTGTGAGATGTGCTCTGGAGGTTGTTGCATAGTGAATTTGAAGGTCTTTTAAAATAAATGACATCAGAAACATGTTCTGGTAAAACTCAAAACAAACAATTCTTTAAAAAACTAACCTCAGAACCTCAGTCAAATAGTGTGATGGTTTTTGAGATTCCATTAAAAGATAACAATTTGTCAATTAAAGGTTAATACAATATTGGAGCATAATTATTAAGCCTTGGTGTTTTGCCGGCAGAACATATGCATGTATCTACAGTGTAGTACTACCCTTTCAAAATTTATTTAAGTGCAGGATTACATGTAAATACTATAAAGTAATCACACTCTTTAACAATGGAATTTGTGCCATTTCTTTTGTACAGTCAACTCTCGCCTTGCGGACACTCCAATATTATGGACACCTTGCTATTACGGACAGGAGAAAAATCTCCGACAAAAATATTGACAAAGAAATGACCGTAAATAATTCTCGTTATTGCGGACGCTTGCTATTACGGACACCAAGTGACTGTCCCGAGGGTGTCCGCTGTAACGAGAGTTGACTGTATTTTCAGGTTAGCCTCAAATCCAAGATCAGAGACATTTCTCAGTCGAATAAAGGAGATGTGCAATTGAACTATTTCTGGCTTAACTTTTGTCATTAAATACTAATCTTTCTCCACTGATCTTCTAATTCAAACTAGAGCACTGACACTATAACCATGTAACTAAATAGTGCTAAATAGTACAAACTCCTGTGATTTTGTGCCGTTTTATTATTTCTTTTATAAAATATTTCTTGACAAATTAACCCAATTCATCTGCATTATAAATCTATTTATAAAATAACTGTTGCTTTATGAGTGCACTCAGCACTCGTATGCACTTTTAGTAGCGTCATTCCTATCTAAAATAATGGTTATTGCAATTTGTATTTCATAAAAGAAATAAAAAACTTGCTTGCTGTTCTGTGTGCAGTTATAAAACACTTGGGGATTGGCAGGACACTGGAGAAGTGTTGAGGAGCACTCTGTTACGTGTCGTGCTTCTCCTAAAACTTCTTTCATGTTCTGCCAATCTCTACATGCTTTATAACTGCACACAGTATGGCACGCATTTTCTATTTCTTCATTTGAAACTGGAAACTATGAAATGTGTGTGCACAAGATGCTATGAATTCCTTGAATAGACAACTAAAATGTATTTTTGGACCAATCAAATAGCATTATACCTTGATACCAAATTTATAATTAATACATTATAAATTATAAATTATAAATTAATGCAATCATCAATAGAAGTATTAAATGAATGCAAATAAAGCTCAACAAATGGAAAGTAGAATCAAAGAAAAATTTACATTTTTGGTGTGATAATAAATCGAATGCCAACCAATTAAAATGGAAGAGAATATGTATTGGATTAGAATGCCAATTCTAACTGGATGAATAAAGAAATGCAGAAATGCCGAAGCTTTGTGAATAATCCCTTCCAAATGTTTTAAGATTTTAATTTGTGAACTATCTTGTGTAATAGTATTTTTGAGGCTTTTGCATGCGATAAACATGACATAGGAAAAATGCTATTGTTTATGAATGAAAAATCTAGGAATTTAACATGAACATTCTGCAAATTTTAGTTGTAACACGTATTGTTATAGTTATTTATATTATTATAGTATTATTATTATAGTATCAAGATTTCAGTTATCTAAAGGGAATAAAGATTACATATTTTCTACCTATAATTTCATTATATTTTCATTTCAAATTTAGTTCACAACATATTTACACAACATTAATGAATAGCTGGAAGCCATGCATTGATGAAAATAGGAAGCTTACAAATAAATATGCTGATATTACAATACATTCATTAAAGCTTTTTAAAAACGTTCCTTTGGTAATAATATACTATTATATATAAAAATATATATTAATACTCATAGTATTCCTCAAACAAAGCAAATCAAGGGCCTTTGAATACTTTGATGGAATTAATATAGTATGCTTGACTGCACACATGTATAGAATATGCAAATTGTGATGCATAAACAAATGTGGGAGACAGTATAAACCAAAATAACCCACATCATCAAATGTGAAGAAAATAGTAAAAAATTATATACACAAATGAGTAAGCAGAGATGAGTCCACAATGTATGAAGTATTAATAGAATATTAAAAGGCAGTATGTAAGGAACACAAGAGAATGCTAGTAACAAATTAATTTAGCCTACCAGAACAAATGAAAATGTGAACATTAGCAATCTCTATCTATATCATTAGAAGTCATCATTAAGAACCAAATCCTAGAGTAACAGAAATTTGATTCCATATATATATATACTATAACTCTAGAAAATCTAACTCTAAAAATCACAGTCCTTAAAGCGATATATATTATATACACACATTGACTGGTATATTCAAACACAAACAAAGTGATCATGACGAAAACGGGGAGTATTCCATAGAATATAGCAAAGCAATTTGTATAATAAAATATTATGCATTATGAATATAGTGAAGATCACTTTTATGAAAAAGAGACACTTATGTACTTTAGTCTATAGATCAGAACAAAGCAGATCTTGACTCAGACAAATAAATGTGTTTAGTTTTAATGAATCATGTGTAATCTTGACCTCAGCTACAGAATTCATGTTCCATTAAGCATAGCTAAAGGTTGTCATTTGTTTTCAAAATCCTAGATTTATTTGTGCTCAAAGTATATTTAAAGAAGGTTTTGAGCTTAAAAGTAGTATGCTAGAAGAGTGAATAATCATTCATATTTTAGTTTATGATTGATCTCGAAGCAGGTGAATAAGGAGTATTATAATGGCTTTTGACCACAACCACTCGTGGTCGTTGAAAAATGACAGCAAAAAAGACCAAAAAATATACCATTTTTAATTTTAGTCTCTTTTAAAAATTATACCTTATATCTCAAAATATGTGGCTTGGAAAATCAAGGGGAAAAAATGCCATACAACACTGTTGTTATGACAAAATTGTATTATAGCTTACTATTTGAAATATTGAAAATAAATATTCAAATGTCATGGCCTATTCAACCGAGAAAAATTATCTTGCATTTCGTCTTTCAAAATGCTCATCAATACACTCAATAAAGCTAATTCAAATCATTCAAATAAGGAAAATTTGTATCTATATTGTAGATAAATAATACAGAGGGGAAAAACTGAAAAAAATAGTAAAGATTGAACTGAATATAATCAATATTTTTGGAGAATATGCTGTCAAAATAGAGACATGACATTTCATTTTAAAGAATATAAGCATTTAAAAAAAGAAATTATTTCTATACAAAGGTAAATGTAACGAAAATGTTGGCTTAAATTTCGTTTTAGTGACAGAGCATGTAATAGTATACGTCTAAGGATTGAGTAAGGGATCGTAATTATTGTAGAATATGAGATTCCTTGGATGTTTTCGAGTCTCAGACTATAAATGCTAATGAAGGGTCTCTGTCTACTTCACAACGGAATGGAGTCATGAACTAAATAAAAATAAAAAAATGCAGCTATTTTCAATAAATTTTAACCAAAAATCACACAGAAACCCTGGCTAAAGATTCTAGAAACTATAATAAAAATTTAATGATCTCCAAGTTAAAGAAAAATAAGAAAAGCGAGGTAAAACCATGCTGAGGTGATGAAAGGTAAAGCAATCCAAGACTGAAGCTATACAACAAACCACTCTGTTAAGTTATGTATTAAGAATGAAAAAAACAGTATATCACACCTCTTAAATAATCTACCGAGATGTTTCAAGGAAGATATTCTTACTTACTCTAATAGAGAAACGCTTCTCCTGGTCCAAAGATTTCCGTTGACATTAGAATTCTTATGGTTCACAACACTCTCTGTTACCCACACTCTTGTAGTCTCCCAAGCTCAAGAACATGAAATTTTAATTTTGCCTATCTAGTTGATTGAACACACAATATGCCATAGGAAATAATGTGACTCCTGTGTATATATTAAAAATCACTATGCAGGTTTCCAGAGGGGTGGGTGAGAGTATTGTGTACTGTAATGAACTATTTTCATATAATGTGACAGATGATTAATTTTTTTTTATTACTGGGGCTATTACTGAATTTAAATTGAAAATTCAAACATAAACAAGACAGCAACATAATCAAAATTTTGACAAGTGCAGACTTAAATGCACGGAAGATTAAGATAAGTAGTGGACATTTTTTTGACAAGATAAGATCTTATGAGGTTTTTTTTTGTCTATGGAATTTTAGAACTATATTGGAATTTCATGAATTTTTTTTTAGCTCCCATAGAATATTAAGGTTGTAATATTCAAAAAATCATTAAAATATATATATATATATGCTGTGTTTTTTAGGTGAGATAATGAATATTATAGGGAGATTTTTGATATGGTAGTGTTGTTGATATTCCCCAAAGGGTGACACGATATTTGCACCTGCACTAGGGTACCCCCCAGGGAATGATTTGAAGTAACAGCTGGACTAAAGAATTAGCATTTTAGCTTGACACTTATATGAAGCCAGAGAATCAACGTGGATAGCCGGCATTTTAACGCTCTGTAGCCATAATTATAATCAAGAATCTAAGTTTCCATGAAAAGGGAGATAGCTTCAAGCGAAAGCAAGAATCGTGTGGAAGAGAATTGGCTTTCGTAACCGCATTGCCTCCATGTTAATGGAATAGAGATTAGAACGAAGCGAAAGTGAATGTCTGCGATACAACACCAATAAATGAATAAATATATCCAGTAACTGACTTACCGATATATCATCTGTAGGGAAGAGTAACAAATCTTGTAAAGGATCTCTGAGGATCTGGGTTCGTTTTTGCACGATTTCGTCTTCATAGCTAATTGGCAAAAGCCCCTGTACGATTTCCTAAAGAAAAAACAAACAAAAAAATGCTATAATTATAAAGGGAAAAAGAATCTGATCACTTCCCTGATGCCTTGAAGGTCGGTAAATTATTTTTATCGGGAAATAAAAGAATTTAGAAATAATTTGCGTTGAGTTTGTAAATAAAAACAAATGATAGGACGAAACCACCAAAGACTGCCTGTAGTGCAAGACTCCTCGCAAATGATTTTATTATTAATTTTGACGCTGCTTATTCCAGTGAATGGAGTTATCATTGCTGTTTAAAGTTATCAAATTTAGCGTGAAAAATCAATGCGCAGTGATTTGAAATTTAACGGGTTGAAGACAAAAGAGGAGAACAGAAATATCGTTGATGGCCACTTCAAGTCAATATTTTGAAAGTTTGCAAGTCATATAGAGTTGTGTATACACACGTGTATTAAGACAGGAATAAAATAAAAATCTCCTTGATTACTTGAAGGGCCGTGTTTATAAGAAATAAATGAATGTCAAGGCTGTAGAAGAAAGCACTTAGCGTGTATTTTAAGGTCTCAGACAAGAAATATCTAGAGATGAGAGAGACGTTATCATGTCTTCCAGGATTAATTTTTTTTTTACACCTCACCTTAAATGGCCTTAAATCTATGGAAAAGTTGGCTTCTGTAGAAATAACAGGTTTTAGGCTGACGACAGATTCTCTGTCTTTCTTTATAGACTTTGAGCTTCTTTTTTCCGCCATGATCAGAAGCTTTAATTGAAGTTTTTTCGTCCCTGTTTCAGTTTGCCCTCATTAGGCGCCATCTTGAGGGCTTGTACACGCACAACCCTCTCTCTCATGTCTGACAAAGGTACGAAACCTCGATGTGGTGAGAACAAACAGCGCTCCCTTCCCACCACGTGTTTTGAAACAAACTTATAAATATTTCAGAACATAACAAGACTTGTTACTAAAATGTCGAAATAATAATAATATTGATTGAGACGATTATTTCATTATGGGAACAAGGTTTTGGGGTCAAAAATATTTTTAAAGTTTCAGGAGAAAAGCCAAGATAGAGAAAGGGAAATGTCACTCTTTTTACCGCAAACTTGTTTTGACGTGCTCTTAAAGTTTTATCGATGACCTTAAAGAATTTTAACGGGAAATTCTAACAAAACACAGCAGGTAGCAAAAGAAGAACTTAAACTCAAGAACGGCAAGCGATTGAAACTCATGATTGGGTTTTTGAACCAAAATGTATTCGTTTGCGCTTAAGAGCCACTTCGTCTCGTAAAAGTTTCGATATCAAATCAGCTTAACGCAGAATACCGACCTTGTTTTGGCCTCGTCAAAAGCGGGGTTTTCTAGAGCTCAAACGGATGTGCTAGATAGGCCTTTTGTATAAAGGTGAAGTGTGAAGCCTAGTCGAAGCAACGAGAACTTTTATTTCGTTCATCTTTTGAGTGAATATGACTGATCACGACATCTTCTATCTTGGTAAGAGACACACTGTGTGGTGCATGTGGGCATATTTGACGGATCAACTCACTAAAACGAGGAGCAAGAGACCTCTTTATAAATCAATACATGGGGTTATCCTAATACATGTTTTCTATTCAGATACTGTTACAAAGCGTTTACTCTGTCATTATAATTGTGGTATCAAATCACTGACATTACGCCACGTGGCTTGACGTAGAAGTTAAGTGGCTGGAAAAAGCGCGGGAAAAAAGCCGATATTGCGCGCAAAAATCTGGTCAGTCACGCAAACTCCAATGCGCTTCAAAGCTTTCAAAACATGTTCGAAAAAAAAAAAAGAATATTATTCTTACCTTAAAACATTTAGGTTCAAAAGAAGACTCATTATCTGCATTCACGAGAAATACCTGAAAAACGATGAAAAGAAAACAGCGTTGAAAACCTTTTCATTGTTATCGCTTCTTCAATAATTGTATTTAAACTGTTAAGAGTAATTAAAGTCATTTGTAGCTGTCACAATGAGAGAGATGAATAGTGTTCGGAAAGTTTCAAAAGAAATACTTAGTAGAAATAAAACCTTTTATCAAAGTGTCTTTAAATAGATACAAGACAAGAAAAGATACCTATATCGACCTATCAAAGCAGTAAAAAAGTGATGGACTTCAAATTTATCGCAGGAAACAAAATGGCTGAGATCACTCAGATATACAGCAAAGAAAAGTATAGTTTATTCTCATTAATTATGGAAATTTGTCAAGTGAGCTTCCTCGGGGCTTTATAAGTGGAACATTATTCAACCCACGTAATCTGTTGTTGGGTATATTTATCGCTGTTGTGTACAGTAATAGCCTGGCTAATTTTGGAACAGAGAAAAGAATGATATTAGATGAAATATCTGGCACTTGAAGAAGTTTTTTTTTTGCAAAGAACGAAAACTGGAAACCAAACACACAAACAGGCAGGCAATTAAAAAACAAACAAACAAACAAACAAGACTGTGAAAAGTTCACGGCACGAACACGGTCGTGACACAGCAAGGGATACACCAGACCAATCACATTGCTCGAGAATTTACTCTCCATCCAATCAAATACCCGGAACACGGCATAAACACGACGCGGACACGGTCACGTCAAGATCACGGCACTTTTAGACCAATCATATTGGGCGTGAAAAAAATCAGCAAATTAAAATTCTAGAAAGTATCACGGTCACGGCACGTCACGCTTACGGCACTGAGCTTTTGACAGTCATACGAAAACTGCACTAAATGACAATGCAGTGAAAATGGAAGCGAAAATGTTCACTTCAATACCATAACATCACAAGAGTGAAACATAGCATAGTGCCACGCCGGTTCACTCACGTCGTCTAACGTTTAACTAAAATGCATTTGTAAATGAACAAATTTGCGAAGTCACGATTACCGCACTCTAAGGGGGTTTTCTTGACTGATACAAAATTAACGACTTCATGATACAAAGCCTCTTGAAAAAAATTGATGTTAATAACTTTTTAAAAAATCTATTGATAAGCCATTTATTCTTAAAACTGAAATTATTGTTCTCCAACAAAAAGTAAACAAAACCGTCACCATAAAATTGAGTTAAAAGCTTAGATAAAACTTTCCATTGAGAAGGAATATTGTTAAAGAATAATCATACCCAAAACCACATCAAAAAACAGACACAGCTTCGATCACAGACTTAAATATTTCTTTCAAAAATCGATTAATCATGAATAAAGTGAAATGTTACCGTATCTCCGGTTTTTGTCTTAGATTTACGATTTATCCATGGACTTCTTGCAGAAGCTCTTTCCCAAATATCAGGCATTCTAAGTTTGAAAATAAAGTCTACGGCTCTTTCGCTTCCTGTGTGCGATTTTGGACGTAACTCTTTTAACTGTGTAAACGATCTCTCTTTCCTTGAAGGCAAAGTAGACTCTATCCTACTGTTTCCAGAAATGCCCTTATCTTCCTGAATTTGCAGAAGAGGAGGTGGAGGAGAAGCAGCTTCGGCCGAAAGCTGGCGTCCAAAATCAGGAGAAGAGTTCGACACTGGAATGTTTTTAACGTCGAAGACTGAAGTATCTGAGAGCGACCGTTGCTTATGAAAGTTTGGTACACGTAGTGCCCAAAGAGGTCTTGAATTATCTTCCAGTTTACTCATAATTATCAATAACGTTCATAGTTTTTAGAAATGGTATCCTGAGTGAAATGTTATGCACAAAGATGATTGGCAAATGGACGAAGGTTCAAAGCTGGAGACATAAAAATGTCTAACATGTTTTCCGACAATAAAAGTGTTTGGCATTAAGTAGAATAGTGTAAACAAAAACGTTTACTTAAAGCAATAAATCACTAAAACTGACAAATTATCGGATTATTGATCATTGTTGAAAACCAAACTGATTTTGTTGAAGGCAGAATCCACGATTGACCACTGACAGAGATCTCCTTCCTTTTGTTGGCTTTCTTTTCATTTCCAAAATTAAGACGACAATATTCGATCCTCGGGTTTCTAAATTCGCTTTCGACCCAATAATGAAAGAAATATATATGTGGTAGGGAATAGTTTATGCAAATTATTATATTATTATTTTTATAAATTGTATTAAGGTATTGGCTAGAACTCGGAAGCGACTCAGAAGCCATATGGCATTTGGAGAAATTTCATTCGATCCATGTTTAGGCTGTATTCGTGCAATGCGGTTGATTTACTGACTTGAAAATTGTTTTCAACAACGACAGTGGTCAGAATAAAGCCTATACAGATTGGTTCAAGATGTTCAAGATATGAATTGAATGTTGTAAAAAACAAAGATTTTGTAAAGTGACTACAATGAGGCAGGATGGAAGACGTCAGATGAATAGAGTACAAAAGTGGAAAATGGTCGAAAAGGAAGGCCGTAGATAAAATGAATAGCGGTAAATCGGATTCTAGTTGATCTTATCAACAAAATTGTGCAATTAATCCCTTGTTGATGGTTGTGAGGAATTCTTCAGTTTCTTATGAATTCAAATCAAACGATTTCTGATCAAAAGTAGTATAGTAAAGAGACTAAAAATCGTATATTATGTACGACACTCCTTATATACTGTTTTTTCCCCTAAAAGTGTTAATTTCGGCAATTCATTTGCCATCATCAGTAGTGAGGAAGAAAGGAAAAGTATACCTATTATCAGATAATGGCATTGAATTGTCAAAATATGTTTAGAAAAAACATTAGTACAAGATAAGGAGTGTTGTAAATACTATACGAAATCAAAACTGGTAGGAAAAAATATGTAAAAAACGAGCAAAACAGACAACAGACTAATGTCAATCAAATAAACCCTTCTAGTAAAAATACACAGGTGATTATTGAAAATCTCGCGCGCTGATTGGTCGAGAAACTCACACTATACACGATAATCACCTCCAGCGATAATCCAAAATGGCGGCCAGCCGCTTTATTGCTGTTACCGGGGGGAAATGTCTTTTATCTTCTTTATTTTTTTTTTTATTTTTTTGTTGTTGAAAGAATCACCTGTGTATTCATACTAAAACAAATTATTTGCCTCAGCCTTAGTAAATATCGGAGAATATTTACCTTGCCGCTCGAAGACTCGCGTCTCGGTAAATATTCTCCGATATTCAATTCGCCCTCGGCGAATAATTGTTAAATAGTGCGGTTCCCATGTACCCCTTTGTGTTCTCTTACGTTTTTATTTTTGTTTTTATTTTTTTGATTGACGGCGGTGTATCGCCCGATTTCCATGTCACGACTTTTGTCTCGATCTCACCCAGTTTCGCTATTGGATCTAAGGTTCTATACTATGTTAAGTTATGGTTACAGGGAAAGGCAGATCTCGTGTGTGCGCTCTTTCATTTGAGGTCACTTTGCCTAATATTTCTGTGTAGAGACGCCATTCAAAATTGAAAGCAAATTCACTTTTCAAAAATCCTTATCTCGTCAGTGCCACGTGAACAAACTAGGGACAAGGTTTCTCTCGGTATTTCTTACACAGGATAACCAAGATTTGTCTCGTACTTACAGTTAAGGAAGGATAATCACTTTTTTGCTTTTGTAACTTCTTCTTGTTTGTCTTCGTGGCTTTATCAATGTCATTTTTCTCTCCCTTACCGTGGATATTGTTCATTTCCTGGGGAAAGGAAGAGTAGAACGGTAATAGATAAGATACCACTTAGGCGTCACTGAGTTCCATAGTGACTGAGGCGTTTGCATAGTGACAAGCGATGGAGTTTCTGTACGCAATACTTATCAAGATCTCATGTAGAACAAACAAGTTATCGAGGCGCGAGTCTAGTATACAAAATAACGTATGCGCATGCGCACAATGTTTTTCTGTAGGTCAATAACATGCATGCGCAAATAATGTTTGAATCGCATGCGCGCAATGTTATAAGTAAATTAATCTCTGGTTGCAATGCAATAATGTTAAGAACTCAATCACCTTCTTGTTGTAAAGCAACAAGATCTCTGGTTGTAATGCAATAAAGCTTAATTCACATGCAATCTGTCACAAGTCAACTAATATGCAACGATGCATATTTCAAATGCGCGTCGGTAATCTGTTATGAATTAAATAATATCTAGTTGTAATGAAATAATGCTTAAGTCACATCTTGTACAAACTTGCAAAAATATACATATTGACCGACTTCAAATCTACCCTGGCAATTGAAGTGGGTATTAAATAACAAATTCCAAAACGTTTAGAGTTATTGGTCTAAAATAACCAGGACCATACTTCCAGACATCGAGTGCTGAACCGTCGTATGGACTTACGGCTACGCTGGAGATTTCGACCCCGACACCGCTATCCCGGGAGGAATTACAGACTGATCAGGAAGCTCGGCCGAAGCCTAAGGGAGAGGTTAGTAGGCCCCTAGACCGTAGATGATTAACCCCTTGCTATGATCAGCAAACCCGGTATCTCGCTTGTGTCGTTAATGGGTAAACATCCATGGTCACTCGTTTCCATGTGGAACGCGTTCAGTTGAAAAACTAGTCCACTCATTAACAGAAATATGGTCAGAGAAAATATACTATTAGTCACCACAAGTACCAAGTCAAAACTCCCCTTCGTGCTATTGAAAAAATATGCAAAGTTAAGTTTCAAAATGAAATGCTAAGTTAAGTTAAGTTAGGTTATTTAATACAAGTTAGATGGTTAGTAAGAATCGGTTATGTAAAGATTAGTTAATAATAATGTTGGTTAGGAATGGTTAGCAAATTATACCAATTAAAAGATAGGGTTAGCTTAGTTAGGTATAATATAGTGTCACGTATTGATTGCCGTCCATCAAAACTTTATTTTCTAACGACTCAATATTGAACGATTGCGCGGCGCGTGATTGCCGGAAAGCATCGTAATAAGATACAGCTGATTTTAACACGTTTATTAATTTAACGCTCACCGTATCGGTGGACGCACGGTTAATTTTGGGCTTTGAGAATGGACTTCCGTTCTTGCTGCTAGGGCTAGGACTATCTTGAGGCGAGAGTTCACAGTCACTCGTGTCCTGGAGGAACAAACAAACCCTTGCAATGCTTTACTTGCTGATGAACGATTTATAACACCAACACTGAAACGTCTAGTTGGCTATTGTATGCGCGTATAATAAGGAATAGACCAGTGTCGAGTTCCAAATTACCGCTGTGTTCCTTGATTACAGACTCATTTACACAGGCTTAGCCTCGTATCAGTGTCTAAATATTCACAATACCAACGGTAAAGTAAAGAATGCACAACTTCAACAATACAAACACTTTGAAATTCCACGGAACCTTCACTGGAACACATGAGTATTCTGCACAAAATCGAGGCTAACCCTGAGCAACAGAGAACTCGAAACTGGAGTATTTATTTAATTTGGACTTTTCAATTAGTCTTTAGAAAAAATATATAAAGAGTTTGAGTCATATTTTTATCCGTTCCTAAAGATAACAAAGAGATTTACACGCGCACGCGCACAACCTACATCCCAATAAATCTGTACGTTTTGCGATCGTTACCAGTCACTCCTCAGCTTTAAGAACTGCGATGACACTAGAAACACGAATGAGATAACCCACCTCGAGTTTCCTAGAAGCCACTAGAGTGGTACTACTGTTGTTTTACTTGGGTATAGGACGTAAAGAAACCCTGGTAGCGACCACCCTCAGTGCCTACACCTCAAAATAACCATCTCTCATATCGTAAATTGCATAAAAAGCATTCACAACTGAGCATTCACAACTCAATGTAAAGCGCCTTCGATTATATCCATATAGAATGGGCGCTCTACAAATCATTATCCTTACCGGTTGACTTCGACTGAGTGCCAACATCTGGACCAACGTGTGTCTTTTCCCACGCGATTCCATACTTCCTGTTTTGGAGATAGAAGTGGACTCCGACATTGCTAGAATAACCTTCAGGTTGGATTCGTTCTGGGGGATAGATAGAGAGAACAAGTGGCTTTAATTCCTACTTAGTACGCTGATAGACTAGGCTTATGGACTTTAGCCTGGAGCCTTTAGGAACACCCTTCCGCGAAAAACCTATTATTCTTTGAGTGCAACAACGTGACCGAAAAATCCCTTGAGATATAAATAACGTACAAGAGAAGCTAATGAGGAATGCTTTGTTATCGTCAATCAAAATGGCGGCTATGACGTAACGTGCACCCCAAGAATATTTGATTTAAACGGAGGTGGAAGATGGACGGTACTGTGTGTAGAAAAGATCGGTCCATTTTAATAAATAGGTTGTTTACTCTCGACGTATGATGAGACAAAATACTACCCCTTCCCCGGCAATAATAGTAAACTGGGTTTGGACTTTAAGAGATGTGACGTCATACATCCGGGAACTGAGTGCCACTCGATCCGAGGCCCACGAATACTTCTGATGATGGTTAAGAAGTATCTAAGCTGAGCATCAGGTGATGGGCGAGGGATTCTGGGCGAGGATAGTTAAGATTCTTTAGCAGTGATTTCAGAGCACCCTCTTATTACGTCACTAAACACACCATAATCTCCATGGCAACCGTGTCGCCGCGGCTGACCAAGCGCGGGGAAAATACATATTTATGACATTCTTTTCGATATTGGAAATATTTCTATTGATTTGTAAATTCTTATATAGTAAATAATATGAATTCAAAAGCATAACAACTGTAAAGGAAATATTTTTAGTGTCGTAGATATGATAGCAGATACGATATTTTTAGTGTAGTAGAAAAT
This sequence comes from Actinia tenebrosa, assembly GCF_029948245.1. Classification (NCBI taxonomy): domain Eukaryota; kingdom Metazoa; phylum Cnidaria; class Anthozoa; order Actiniaria; family Actiniidae; genus Actinia; species Actinia tenebrosa. Next base: position 15,304,172 of record NW_028292569.1, read on the forward strand.
ACTCTTGAGGTATCAAAACATTTGAGAGTATCCTCACAGATAAGGTGAAAGAATGATGTAAAGATAACAAGCACTATCAGAAATCATTCGTAGGAAAAACGTGTAATGCATGACAAAGCAAACAGAGGTCAATGACTACTCTGATTACTTTCCCTACTTCCCAACATACATGGCCAGACAATTAAAAAAAAACAGTTATCGTAAATCAAGAAATTCTGCAAAAATTGAACTAGGCATGAATTTTCGCCTATTTTAAATTCAATGATAAACTAGTGTACCAACAAAAAGACTCCAACAAAGAAAGCTTTTAAAAAACATAAACATGCACCCTGAAGCAAGAGTCAAACTGCATGCAGTAATCAGTTTTAGATCTAAAAACAGCTAAGAATGCTCTTCGACTCAGACGTCAAAGCGAACTCAAATTGATGCAACGTGTTAAAGAGATTCCAGAAAGCAGTCTTCAAGACAGTAGCAGGTCAAAAAAAAACCCGATATATCTGGATGCTATTTAATTGATAACAGCTTCATCTAGATGCCACATTCGAGGATTAGTCGAAGTGTGCATAATTATTCTAATATTTTTTAAACAAGATTTGCTCAAACCTTTGCCTTTTTTGCGAACTAAAAATTTGTTTTCAGTACGTGTGGCTCGAACACATGCAAAAAGAGCGTAAAAACATATGTTGCTAGAGTTGCTTCGCATATTTTTGATTCAATTTCGAGGAGTAATTTGTAATGAAAACATTCTCTTGATGGGCTTTGATTGAGGCTCTCTTCAACACAGTACAGCTAAGTAACGATAAAGTGTTTAAGTCACGTTCCTAAAGTTCTGTTAGGGATTTTTATGAGAACGAAAATATTTATGTATCAAACAGAGGGGTTTGGAACTTACCTTTGAAGATTAAACATGCTCTAAAATCATCATTAAAAATGGTTGAAGTTAAATGGAGCGACAAGTGACCTTAAGCCACTGCTTAGGATTGTTCGGCTTGATTACCTTTCTGACATGTGATTTACGTGTAAAGCTAGAGAAGTATACCCTGATAAATCTACCCAAGTATTTTCTCAATGCAGTAGGCCAAGTGCGAACAATCTATAGCAGAAGACGATACGAGACAAAGGGCTCTTCACACTGGAGAAAGGCTGGACACATACGAACATCTTTTAGTGTTTGTGTGTAATTTGATATAATTAATGGTATTTTTTGATGTGTAATTGTGTAACTTGTCAATTAGAGGATTTGGGTTAATGAGTTGGTCGAAGGTTTGCCGAAAATTCAACGACTGACACCCGAGTTGAAAAATAGTGGGTCATAGCTATCAAAGTAATATTAATTAAGGATAATCATATTGGTATAAAAGTCTTTATGGAGCAACCTTTTAATCACGGGGCGAAGAAGAATAGGCCCAACCACAGGAAGCCCAATTAAGGTATTTATCTCAATTTGGCTTGAGTGGCTGTCAGGTTGACGTATGGTAATATTTAAAGAGTTACACTAATTTTTTTGTAGGACAAAATTTGCAAGTTGTTGGATCGCTATTGTACATGAATTTCTGTACTGAGTAAGAGCAAAAGAATTCGGCTTGAATTTCGATTTAACCCAAGGCAATGGTTCAATCAATCCTTCTCTTAGGTTGCATCCCTCACTCGAAAGGTGAGGGTTGTGAATGACGCATATTTATATTTTAGACTCAAATTTATCCGACGAATAAATAGAAGCTGTTATCCAATAAATTAATCCATTGGATAGGGGATTTATCCGTCGGATAGCGCTATCCACCCTTCGTACATAAGTGGGCCCTGGTTACCACTGAAATCCTGGTTATAGTAACGCAGTCACGACCAGCTATTTAAAACAAGACTTCTACATTAGTTATACATCATGCTATCTACATTTGGTTAACTAATTTTGATATTGGCACTCTGTTGCTATGACAACTAGGTGGATGTAACGGTCGCCTCCGTTCAACCCACCCGACCCATGTCAATCATTAACCGTTATTTATTATTCTAAAGTTTAAATTTAATACCAAATATAAACGTAAAGTTGAGCCACTTTGGAATAGGTTTTAAATCATTAGTAAGACTGGTAATCCAATGAAAACACAACATCTACGTACCTTTTGCCATATCTCGTCCTCACGTGAAACAATTGGCGAGTGATCTGATTTACATAATTTGGCTCTTCTAGCTATCTTCGACTTCGGGCTTAACTCATCTCTTCTTTTCTCCAACTTGGACGAATCCACCGATGTACTCGATACTTCTGATGTATCGTCAACTGATGATGATGGATCATCGCTGCTGTCCAAAGAACTGAGATCTTTAATTCTGGACTTTTTCGATTTCTTGTAGGGCATACTCGTAGTCCCGCTGTATGGATCAATCCAGTAAATCCACACACAAATTCAAAGCTGTTTTAATGACGTTCAGGACCACGGGACGATGGCAAAAAGACCCGCAGTGGACAAGACATGTCCACTGACGAAGAAGATGTAGTATTTAGATACAAGATTTTAAACCATCGTTGAATCCGCTCAACTCAAATCCAACCAAAATATTTCAGAGTTTGTTATTCGGAGGGTTCGGAGCGGCAGGGAACATCGCGCATGCCAGAACTGATCAACAGGGTGTAATCTTTCTTAATAGTCGACTCGTGACGAATGTGTTGATAGCTTGTAGAGCAGTGATCTTTCTATTTTTTTTAACTACATGTGTTGATGACAACCCACCGTACAGGTTACATACAGCAGATTTTGCCACGCACAGGGAGCCCAAGCCATTTTTTGGACAGTCTTTTAAATCTTTTTATTTTATTTAACCCTGGAATAATCTCTTGGCTGATCTAGTTAGAGCACTGCTAATTCATAGATCGCATTGGAACTTAGAGTTTTAGGTTTTGCAGATGGAGAAAAATCTCTGAAGCGAAGGAAGCGACCCAACGATCGGCCTCTCAGTCACATGTGATGCCAGTGTACGGTTAATGTTGGGGGTCCACGTGCCTAATTTTCAGTAATCTTCAATAAAAACTGTTTAGCAGACCTTCAGTAGTGTCTTGATCTTTGCGCATACATTTATGAAGACTTTACAGAAGACTGCAAATAGAGCCTGGGTTACCTGTAGCATTGTGGTAGTATCACAGCCGGATACTGAGTTACTTTCGGAATTAAGATTGGAGTCATATAGAAGCAATATTACTGTGACCTCGAATAAAGTAGACTTTTGTTCCAACTGTGTTACACGACACATGCTGTCACGATGCGGGATCCATGATATCCTTTGAACCAATCACAGAACGCGAATTCTCAGCCAATGAAAATTAATACTTGGACAGGGTACCATGACGGTCACTTCATGGTGGTATCGTAAGTTTTTCACTAAATAGAAGTCGCAGACGGTCGGCGGTCTTTGAAGTCAATGAGCGTGGTGTCATATTTTACCCTTTTGTCATCTGACGGAACTGAAAATTTGTAGTCCAAATCGCCTTCAATGACAAGGAGCTTGGTGTGTTTGGATCGGAGAATCAGTGTGTGGCTCTTGATTTTGGCTTGCTGTTGTCATACATACGTTCCCGATACTTGAAGGAAGATCAACAGTTCGTTCCTGCGTAAGAATGTTCGAGGCATGGTGAGCCAAACCATTTCCTTGTGATTCTGTAATAATAAGAGCCATAAAAGAATAGTGAGCAATAGCTAGACGACTTGAATGCTTAATTTTTCTTGTCATAGTTTTTACTCATCCCGGACCCCCGAGTATCTGTTAAACTCTTAAAATTCCTCGGTCAAAAAATATAACAAACTTATTCTTGCAAAATTTGATTTATGTACTTAGGAATATCCTAGTAAAGAGATGTCAAGGCAGATTACGATTGAATGTGAGCCCGCGATGACATTTCATAACTTAAGTACCAGAATCCTTTTCAAAATCTCTTTGATTCAAATGTTGAAGCTACATAATAAAGTTAGTCACCAAAAACCTAGAAAGCTGGGATCATGGGAAACTTTTCATATCAAAAAAGCATATATATACAAAGCTTTTTAAATACAAACTGCAGCTCGATGATGTTCAGAAGAGGTGAGACTGTAACCGGTAAAAGATTCGCAAGTCCATGAACAGTTATCAAGCGGTTAAACGTGTAAAATGAATCTACCAATAATCCTGGTCGGCCTCAGCTTTATAGCTTTTCAGGTGACTAACTTTATTGAAATAAGTGTATACTTTGAGAATACCAAGAAAAAGCATAACAATCAAATAAAAGAAAAAATGCTACCGAAAGGGATTCTGGAAGTGTAGGCAAAACGTCATCATGCTTGAGGTCTATTCAATTTTCAGAATAACAGAAATATTTGCACAAAAAAAAGTCAAAAGTGATAGGTAATTTATGAAAAAAACTATCCTTGACTCTCTTAGTCTTAAAACAGTTTCAGTTTATATCCTAATGTTTATGTTACTCTTTATTTACGGAAAAGACGTTTTTTCCTTACACGGAAGAATTTCAAAAGTACAACGTGAATGAGCACTAACATGCTTGGGAGTAAACCGTTCCATACAAGAGCAAATTAACATTATCAGATTTCTTTAAAAGTGAAGCTTCCATCCGTGAGGGAAACCGTAAAAAATAAATAAAAACTATACTTTCCCTTACGGCCATTACAAAAGTATATGATAATAATATGAAATAAAAGGTAAATTTTATTCCTATATCAAAACACACTGCGAAACGAAACATCAATTCCAATATATGCATGGGTTTGATATTATAATTTCCTTTCACAAAACAGAAAAAAGAAGTTTCTTGTTTCAATTACGAAAAAAGTGTGTCCCTAATACAGCCCGCTAAAACTGAACATAAAATTAGCAAAATCGTACTGGGATGCGTTTCTTAATTTGTCGTAAAAACCATGTTTGCAAAGAGAGGTTTCGAATTTAAAACGTTGCCTCATCAGCCAATGGAAAATCAAACGACGTGGTTCCCTGCTGAGTCGTTGTTTCAGTTGTGGCTTGCAAATCATACGGAAATTTACTATTAAGATCACATGGTAGTCTTACTCTCTCTGTGATAGGATGACTCCATAATTCTGGATTCCTAATAACGTATATTTGCGAAGAATTTTTATGACTCGACCTCTTGTGTCTGAGCTCTACCTGCCTGGCGAAACTGAGAGCTGCATCCATCACAAACGACGAAACGAAAAATGAGGTTCCTCGAAAGAGTAGAGAGGGATAACGCATTTTTTAGATGTCTGAGAGCTTGTATAAGAATCATTCGCAGCGATCTTTTGCTGTCGTTCATTCTTATTGGTGTCGTGATCGGCTTCATTATCGGGATTGCAGCGAACGGAAACGTAAACGCCATCACCGACATTGAAGACAGGAAAACTGCAGTGATGCTGATAGGATTCCCAGGCGAGCTGTTCATGAACATGCTCAAATTGTTAATCCTTCCTATGATCGTCGCCAGCCTCGTCACTGCTGTTGCATCCCTTGATTCTAAAGCAACAGCCAAAATCGGTCGCCGCACTGTTATATATTACTTGGGCACGACTTTTGTCGCAGTTGTCTTGGGTATTGTCTTAGTGACGTCTATCCAGCCAGGAAAGGGAAGAAAGCCTGACACCAATGGCAGTAAATATACGGCGAAGTTCCGCACCGTGGATGCATTTTTGGACCTCATCAGGTAGGAAGATGTCTAGCTTTTCCGGTTGATCCATTAACTGCATTATTTTTAGTTGTTCATGTGACATGCGCAGAAAGCTTCAATTCCTTTGTGTTTGTACAAATCAAAAATGAACTATCTCTTGTGAAAAGCATGTTTTCCGTTAATTGTTTAAAATCTACACTTAGATGAAGTAGGACGGAAAAAGTTATAGCTTAATTGTGTCCAAATCGTGCAACTCTTTCTCGTATCTGCTTATTTTTTGTAAAGTTTTGAGATCGATGTGTTTAGTAGGAACAAAGTTGTGCGCTGCTTTCTTTATTCATTTCATTTTGGCGAGAGGAAGAAACTCTTTACTACTCACCGTTGATATGTAGTGGATTTGCTTCCTCCCAGGAAACACTGACCGCGACTGTCAATAAGTGAATCGATAGCAAATGAAATTGAAAATCCAATAGAGAAACTTAGCTTAGAGGTTCACAAATCTTGACCTTTACCTTCTTTTTTATTATGTGCATCATGGTACGAAACATTTCCTTTTAAGAAGTTAGTCAATGAATGGTGCTTTGACGCCACAACGCGCAAGGGGATGAAAAAATGGCGCCCTTTGCTCACGACTTCAAAAACAAACCGGAGCGACTCTTATCCCGGTTTCGTCACGCATATTTTTTTTGAATTTTAACAATTAGTTTACTAGCGCAACGCTTTTATTTTTTATATTCGTTCAACAGGAATATGTTTCCACCCAACATCGTCCAAGCTGCCTTTAATCAGGTGAGGTCAAAAGATGCATTGCACTCGTATCATCTACGACTTCAAAAGCAAAATATATTTGTATATTCTTATCATATAATGTATAAGGTTTCATGCTTATACATGGGCGTCCCATTTTCAGTTCAATTGTCACGTGCACATGGAAAGGAATGATTTGTTGAGGTTACTGGTTACCCACTCAATGGAAACCGACATTCCTAGATGCGTTCTTGTGACATAGTATGTATATAAGGTTTCATGCTTATACATGGGCGTCCCATTTTCAGCTCAATTGTCACGGGAACATGGAAAGGAATGATTTGTTGATGTTACTAACCCCCTCAATGGAAACATGCGTTTCCGTTATACATACATAGAGTTTGATAGTCTCTCCTGAGGGATAAGAGATGACAAAAAGTGATAGAAAGAAAAAGGGGGGTTGCAGAATATGAGGGGAATTTGGGAAAAGGTGAACTAGCCAAAAAGGGAAAGAAAGGGAAAGGATTGGATAGAATGGGAATTTATGGGAAGCACATGTGGGGTAGCGGTGAGAGCGCTTGCCTCTGCCTCATCAATGCAACCCGGGTTCGAGTCACGCCGAGCTAGGTGTTGTATGTGAGTAGAGTTGCTTGTTGGTTCTCTCCTGTGTTTCGAGGGTTTTCCAGGTACTCTCTTCTAAATTCAAATTGGAATCCAGTGGAGGAAGAGCCACTCTGTGGAATCCACTGTTAATCCCATTATTATTATTAGGAAAGGGAGAAGATGAAATAGTGGTGTGACAAGCTCGTTACAGTACGCCTAAAATCTTACTGATTTACTTTCAACATCAGAGACAGACGAAATACTCATCACTGGAAGCCAAGTATCGAGAATACAACAAGACAATAGAGACCAACAAACAAAACGAAACAAGCGGAATCATCGCTGAATTTGCCGTGAATGCCACCCACAAGGTCGTCACGGTGAAGGAGCTTGTGAGCAGATCATACAGCAAGATCCCTGCAGGTACTTCCCCCGTTCATGGAAGCTCAATGAATGTTCTTGGTCTGGTACTGTTCTCCATCGTGTTGGGAGCTGTGCTGAGTAGGATGGGAGAGCAGGGAATGCCACTGAAGACGCTGTTTGAGTCGCTAAACCAAGCGGTGATGAGGATGATCACAGTCGTTATGTGGTGAGTTGTATTCATTTTGAAAGTGTAGGTTAAGATGCGAATGCATTTAAAAAACGTGTGTCCCATGGCCTGAACGGCATCAGCTACAGATCAACATTTGTGTTATAATTATGTCTGACATGAAGGAGAGAACACTATACTTAATGTATAATTCGCCGGATACTAGTTGGGACTGCATGCGTTGGATTGTTGAATACAAACAAGTCAATAAGAAGAAAACACAAGCACCGTGTAAAAATAACTTGGACTGAACTGACGATTCGGACTTTGGTCCTTTATCGGAGTATAACAATGTCAACGTTAAGTCAAAAGTTATCGGAAACAAGTTAGACTCATTTGCGTCTGCTTAGTTATTCCATGCTTTGTTTAGTATTAAAGCTCGAGAAATTTCCCCCCCTCATTCCCTACACTGCATTTATGTTTTTACTTCTCCCTTAAAACGGAGTACTGTTTGTGAAAGGAGGTTAAGTGTACACCATCGATAAACCTGAGGTCGTGCACGTGGTTACCATTTTCATACCACCTTTTATTCTTACGTCAAAAGGTACTCTCCAATCGGCATCTGCAGTCTGATCGCGGCCAAGTTTTCAGGCATGGATGATATCCTACAATCCCTAGAGGCATTAGGATTGCTTATGGTCACATCAATTCTAGGAATTCTCATCCATACTTTTATCTCGCTACCACTCGTCTATTTTCTTGTTACGCGAGACCACCCGTACAAGTTTATGGCCAAAATGAGCGACGCGCTTATCACGGCTTGGGGAACAGCATCAAGGTGAGTCAAAACATATTCTGCCCTAAATAACAAAGTGTGACACAAGTGGCGTGACGTTAGTGATATGATGTCATAGTGATAAAAGTACAGCTTCAAGGTGAGTCACAACCGGCAATTATTAGACAAGTTGGGAAACCTTCAAGTGTCCTCATAAGAAAGTGTGACACGAGTTGCGTCAAGACGCCATAATATGGCAAGAGTAACGTTACGTCAGAAAATGCATCTCGTTAGAAGTGTGACCTGAGTAGCTGCATGTGATAGGTATGACAGCCTTGCCAAACAAGACCCAAATAACGAGCCAAAACGATGCCATACCACTATTTTATTTCTACAGTGCTGCAACGCTTCCGACTACGATTAGATGTACGGAAGAGAAGCTCGGTATTGATCCCCGCATCACCAGGTTCGTGTTACCCCTTGGAGCTACAGTCAACATGGATGGTACCGCTCTGTATGAAGCAGTGGGGGCTATCTGGATCGCGCAGATGAACAACATACCAATGGGAGCGGGGAAAATCATCACCACTTGGTATGTACTGATGTTATGATTATTTGCCCAATGACAGCTATGGTATTTTCCAGAGTTCGAAATCCATAAAATTTTAGCTCTTAGATTCCAAAACCTATGGATCCTTCTCATAGTTATCTTGGACGCAATGCTAAGATGAAAACACAAAAGAGATTACAATTTTTTTCGATGGAATTTGTGGCTCCCATCCAAGATTGTGCATGCATTACAAGTACCTATTTTAGTTTTTGAAGTCCGGAATCTAGTTGAACGAGATTCCTCATGGACGGAGATAATTTACGTTTAATCGAGGCCAAATTTAATGGAAGAATCTGCTGTACTGAATTATCCTTTGCTTGTCTCATTTCTGATCATGCAGCCTCACAGCCACTGCTGCAGCCGTCGGAGCCGCCGCTGTCCCGTCAGCGGGCATCGTTACCATGGTGATTGTCTGTCAAGCCATCAACGTTCCCACTGAGGACCTTGGTCTGATCTTCGCAGTCGATTGGTTCATGTAAGTCAAAAGAAAGATAGTATTCTTGGGAGTCTCTTATGGGCATTTTATTTTCAAAGTCATTTGTGAAGACGTCACTTCCGGTAATAGCTCTTTTTTGATGGCTTGTAGAATCCTGGTGGTTGTTTTGATCTCTTGTTTTCTGGTTTGATGTCGTGAAAATAGACAAATACAATAGTTTGAGGACTTATTTTGATATGTTTTGACTTAGCATCCGCTAGTTGCCCCCCAGTCAACCTCTTGTTTGCCCCCCACTCAACTCCAAAAAGTCACGTGATTGATAGTAAGCAATTGCTTGGACTTTCGTCCAAGCAATAGCCAAGCCATGTGCACTACCATTCTCGTACCCACACCCTTCTCAGCGAATAATCGGATTTTCGAAACTTCGATTTTTCGTTAGAAAGCTAAGAAGGGTTTGGGTAATGTCGAGAAAGTGTAAATACTCATTGTAGTAATGTCCAGCGCAATTCACTTTGGAGGACAAATCAATAGAATTTCACTCTCAAGAGAACTGAGATTCAATGTTTTTTCCTGGCAAATTTCAGCTTCCCTGGAACTGAATTGCTGCAAGGGGTCTATTAAAGTGTCTGTGCTCAATTCAGTTCACTTGTTTTATCTTAGTGATCGATTCCGTACTGCTGCCAACATCATGGGAGATGCATTTGGTTCAGGAGTCGTTGGCAAGTTATCTGAAGGAGACCTCGTTGGGGAGAATGCACCCATCGTCGTTGGATCGGAGAACAAAGAAGCGGAAATATCAGAAAAGGACCTCTCACCATACACAAAGCAAAAAACGAGGAAACTCCATTCTAATCATATGACACTACAGTTCGAGATTAAGCTTTGGTTGAAACGAGCAACGCAAATGCAAGCACAAACAAAATAACTTGTGAACTAGAGTAACGCAAACACAAGGAATGACCCTATTATCATTATTATCATTATTATTAATATTAATATTATCATTATTATTATTATTTAGCAACTCGGAGAAATTTAAACTATGTCATCAAATTCGATTCGCGTCCGCTATTTTTAGAAGACATGCACAAATAGGTTTTTTAATTTTTTAATCTATACACGTTTTCTCTGCTCTTGTCAATGTAATTGTACAAATAAAGATATTTTGAATGGAAACATTTTTCATTTTCTTGTGCTTGCATTTTTAACAAGTAAACCGATTTGTTGTATGGAGTAACTTACACAATTCCCAAGAGCAAAGGGATTTTATTGTTTTGCCATCTCACTGCAGGCAGTCCAGGCTGTATTATGGTTTGGGCTAGTGATGCTGCAAAATCTCTATAAAAATGGAAGACAAAAATATTTCTTATGTAAACAAGCAGTACTGCGCATGCGTATCTTAATCTGCTTGTAATTGCGTTTCAACGTGTGAACATTGGGTAAGTCAACTAAATCAGTGTCAAAATGTTAAAGAATTAGGTACGGAGTGAGGTGACGGTCCTCTTGAATATTGATAGTGTTAATGATGATTATTTTCATAATAACGATGATTAATCCTAATATATAGCCTCGACACTAAGAGCACGCAGTCGTAGAACTTTTATGAAATCGATTAGCCTCAAGCCTGGACTAGACATTATGCCACCGTGGGAAATGATAGACAACAGTCGTTCACCCATATCACTTGCATTTTACTAGGATCATAGATCTAAACGCTCAGTTTCACGACAGTTTCGCTCTTGTTGAAAAGCCCTCATGCTTACATGTTTAATAAAGTTGTATTGTGTAATGCATTGTCCCCGCCGCTTGATGTGAGGTCAAGAATTTAAGCTTCGATCCTAACTATTCCTTGCTCCCCACTGAGTTTTTAAACTGCTCTGATTCCGAGAGCTTCGATTACTTGTGAACGATTTATTGCTAATCGGTACTGACTAGACTAAGGCGAATAAAAATATTCTTTACTTGTTATTCAATAAAATGGTTTTCATTAACCCGTTAAATTTTCCGTATGCCGTAAAAAAGACCCCGATAGCCAACTACACAGGCATGTTAACACCTTGTTAATCCGGACACTTTCATTAAAGGTGTCCGTATTGATGAGGTTCCACTGGATAAGATAACAATAGCCTACTAAAGGCATGTGTACACCCTGTTAATCCGGCCACTTTCCTCTCGGTGTTCGTATTGATGAGGTTCCACTGGATAAGATAACAATAGCCTACTAAAGGCATGTGTACACCCTGTTCATCCGGACACACTTCCCTTCGATAATCGTCCGCAATGACGCGGTTCCACTCTAATAGCCAATAATGACATATCTTGAGAACGACATGTAAAATATGGGTATTGATTTGTGACAACATATATATTATTATCACATTGCATTAACTGAAGTACCTCAATATTATACATAGGCCTACCCCGGGTCCTTAAGTCGCCGTAATTTAAAGCAACTTAAGAAAATATGATGGAATTTTGGGTAATTTTTTAGGGCGATTTAGGGCGACTTAAGGCGATTTAAGAAGAAAATATGATGACATTTTGGGTATTTTAAGGGTGATTTAAAGCAACTAAGGTGATTTAAGAGAGCAAAGTTAGTTTCTTGTAAATAAATAAATAAAATGATTTGTCTAATTAAAGGTAAACAAAGGACTGTCTTATTTATACCACGTACGGTATCTAACAGGTGCCAGTATAAAAGCAGAAATGCTAATGCAAACTGTGATTGATTAATAGAGAGACCTGCCTCAGTAGCCTTGGTTCCCCTTTGCATTGGCATTTCTGATCTTCTACTGGCACCTGTTAGATGCCATAAATGGTATGAATAAGGGTGTTAACACATCCTAGCATGCTCGCACTAAACCTATGAACATAAATTAGTACAAAATATTGCTAAGTTACGCTATTTTGTTTTTGTTTTGTCTGCGTAGATATTAGTGCTGTTAGCAACAATTAATTCTCTCATGCGTTTAGTGCAAGTACTCAAGCAGCTAACATTTCTCACTATGATAACCAGTGTTTATTATAGCAAAAACAATATAGTGGCTTAACCTGTAGAAGCAGTCATATGATAGTTGTGAAAATGGTCTATCATTTGTTTCTAACTCTTAATAGACTCTTTGCCCTGATTCCCAAAACAATAAGCTGTATTTTCTCATGTGAAAAAAAACTCATTATTTTGTCCTCCAGTTCATGCAATTCCTCTTGGGAATCAGTGCAAATGGTCTATACCAACATAACAACACTGGAGTAAGCAGACTTTGAAACCCACAAGTTTAATATCTAACACTACTATTTTCATTCCATTGTTTTATATTGATTTGTGTTAAGGTCAAATGACATCATTATGACAACAGAGGCAAAATCTGATTTCTTTCATAAAAACTAGCTTATAAATTTATATATGTTCAGCCTCAATTGCCTACAAAATATTCTTAAAACAGTACCATATAAGCTTAAGCTTATATACCTAATGCAAATCTAATGTTTTACATACCAAAGATGAAGTTTAAGAAAATATGAGCTCAGACAATAGAAATCTTCAAAAAGGTTTCAGAAACTGTTTTTGCTGTTTCCTTGATGATCCGCACACGAAAACTTGGTTGTTGACACATAAGCTCAATCTTTTTATATCAGCTTAACTTTCCTTCTCAGGAACCTATCCTATTCGATGCTTTACGGAGCTTTACGTCAGACCTTAACCAGCAAAATACTCCCAATCCATATCAGCTTCCATAAGCAAGCTTTTTTCTGAATTCAAACACTTCTTCTGACAATCGTCGAGACTCAAAAGCATTTGTTACTACTTCTTTGGTTGATAAAAAAACTTGGAAGGTGTCTTTGACACAGCGTACGTCTTTCTCGTCCTCTTGCTGACTTTTTCAACATCCACAAGAAATCCGCCATTTTGTTCGTTACCAGTCCTTTCAAGTACACTTCCCGTAAACTTTACGGTCTCAAGACGTCCCGAATCCCGCGAGTATGACTATGGCGGAAAGAGTGTTAAAAAAGGTTTCAAAGGACCTTTTGATTTCTTGCCTCGTACGAAACCGTAGGGAGAATCTTCCTATCGGCAATGCAGCTAGTGATCCACTCCATCGAAACTGATACGGTTTGATCTGGAAGTCCGGGCAATTTCATGCTCTGCAAGCCCTCTTTAAAGGTCACGTCACCCCATTGTCGGCTGCGACTACTCCTTCAAACTTGAGAAATTTTTCTCGTTGTAACTTACTGTCCTTACCGACGAAGAACATCCTATCTTTTATATTATCCAAACCCACCCCTCCCTCTCTGCCAATATTTGGAAGACCTACAACAGAGAGAATCTGGGGCGAGAAGTTGTAATTACAACCACAGTTCCTTGCGCGCCAAAATATTTCCAAATGGCGAATGTTATACTGTTTTGTGAATGGCTTTTCGGATGGTTTGTTTTCTTTGAATTTCACAGCGCATTACGATAGTCAGTGTAATAACACCACTAAAATGGAGGAGATGACTAGCTATAAACTAGTAATGATGAAAAGGTAAATTATACACCGTGAAAAGATGAAAAAACTTACTGACGTTTCGGACGCTAGTCCTTCGTCGAGTAAAAGAGAAAGAAGTGGTAGAAAGGAGTGTATATATGATAGAATAAGACAAAAGAAACCAATGAGAGCAAGGTAGGCAAGGAAACAAAAACAAACAATCAAAAGACATCTTTTACTCTTACGTCAGTAAGTTTTTTCATCTTTTCACGGTGTATAATTTACCTTTTCATCATTACTGTTTCATTAGAAACACCGACGCAGCTCACACTAGTTTTTAGCTAGTTATATCTTTTTATTAGCTATAAACTAGGGTGAGCTGCATGCGAATGTGAAAGTGATCGGAATGAAGGGACTTTAATTCCTATGGCTGCATGGCGATAGCTCGCATGTGAGTAGATAATGTTCTAGAATGTTCTCGATCTGCCTGTAAAGTACGTCTTATTTATCAAACATAGTAAAAGCTTTCATTAATAAAGTCAAATGTGTCTAGGTATACAAGTGTATGTGTATTTCTAGGCCTTAAAGTTCCAGCATTATTCATATACATATGCTTACTTAGCTAAATTTTCTGAGCCAAATTTAAAGATGAATTGCAAAAAATATAAGCTTAAATCAAATGCACGTAAAGAGGAATCAGTGCTTTATATAGTTTGTATAATTTTGGAGTAGTGATGACGTGGTCTGCGATAAAAACTTTCTGAGAACCTCAGTAATCTCAGTCAAAAAAGTATTGGTTGGAAAATCAAATATTCTTATTTACCAAAAACCACATATTTTAGCAAGATTGACTTCAAAATACATTAAGACTTATAGAATTTTAAAACATTATCCATTTTAAAATTATCTAACATCAAATGACCCAACAGAGAGAAATAAAACTTAGTATAGCAGCTTATATCAGTGAGGTATTCTGGCTGCTCATATATAGCATATGTCTTAATATTATTTACATATTATATCTGATTATTTTCATATTATGAGAACATATCAGTTTGTTATTATATGTATGATGATAGAGTACAAACACTAAAAGTGTGCAACACTCGATGATGATTATGATGATGATGATGATGATTTAGCTTTATTACCATAATTTTTCAAAGTTATTTACAATATAATATTGAAACAGGTATTGGTAATAGCTACTCAGTAGTAAATAGCGCTAATTAACCAATAGAAAACAATAGGATTAGCATAATTTAGTATTTAGTGGTATTTATGTTACACACTTATAGAGTTTGTACTCTAAGTGACATGTCTTAAATATTTACATAATATTATATGTCGAGTTTATGCCAGTTTTTTATTATTCATATGACTATGAGTGCTCTGCTATAATAGCTAGGACATTTGCATTGTGGTGTCATGAACCTCTGCTACCAGAATTCCTTTGTTTTGTTCATTTCATCAATTTTCTTATTTTTCTCATGAGGGAATTTGCAAAGCATTCTGGTAATGGTGGTCAAATAATGCATGAATGATAGAAGTAATGAAAACAAAAATGTATAAAATAAGTCTGAAAAGATCAAACTTAAGGCATTTTAAGGCGACTTTAGGCGATTTAAGGCGATTTAAGGCGACTTAATGACCCGGGGTAGGCCTATACATAATGAATATAAAGGCATGGATAATGAACACAGAGGCATGGATAATGATTATAGTAACTGAAGCACCTCAGTAATGAGTTTGCCTAATGGTCGTGGGTCGTGGGTACAAAGTCGTGGGTACGAAGTCGTGGGTCGTGGGTACGAAGTCGTGGGTTCCATTTTTTTCCCAAATTTCCAAATTTATCATTTCTTCACTATTCTTCTAAAACGAGATTGTGTAGCTTTCTTCCTGTAAATTCGCGAACTCGACTCGAAGTATTAACGTAAAGCTTATAGCTTTTTGTCTCTATTATTAGTTTATAGGTTTTTTTATAGGTTTAAATATCGACTCTACTATGCAAAGTGGTTCTCAGTAAGGTGGTTCTCAAAACTGCGCAAGCTCGCCGCGTTATAACTCTGGGTTTTTCCTGTTTTTGAAAAGGCAAACCAAGCTCTGAACCAGGATTAACCGGTAACGTCTATAAAATCCCCAAACTTTGCTGTCCTCAAAATTAGCTAGTCACGCAATTCTTGACCTCTTGGGTCACATATTTCTTGTTTGTCATTGGGAGTTGTTAAAAGCAAATATTTTGAGTTTTGGCTTGATAATAGAAAACGAAAGGAGCATCTTATCAGATATTTCCATAAACTTTACACCAACAATTAGAAGCAAAAATAGACTATGTGAAAAGCGATCGAATTAGAAGTGTGTTGAGAATGATTCGAAATTCAAAAAAGTTTTTGTAGGGTCCACACAGCGTGAGCAATGCAGAGTAAAATATTTCAATCTATGGCATAGCTAGGCTCTTTCCAGTCGCACCCAATACGAAAAGATACTAGATCTCTCGTATACATTAAGACAGGAAATTAAAATTTGGTTCCAATAAAACTGAATAAAAGGTTTGAGACTGGTGATGAAGATGAAGATGGAGACACGTGTTGGAATCTCCTAAACCGGCGATTATTCATTCCATGTAGTTGGTGGACATGATTTTTAGACAGCTGACTCTATTGGAATTTCTACTTTCCTTATAATTTAGGTATAGACCCGCAAAATCAAGAATAAAACATCGTTTTGATTATACTTACATCAAATCGGTTCTTCTCTAAGTTACTAAATATAACTTCTTTGACCTTCTTGGTATTTAAGCCCAACTGATACGCTGTCGCTGCATAAAAGCAGTCCCTATCAACCTTGGAGTCGTAGGTAACGGTAAACCCCGCACTTTCGAGTCGTTTACTCAGGATTTGCATACTAACATAGAAAACTACTAAGAAATAGTGAAACAAGCTTTCTCGCAACGACAAAAAAATTTATGTTTGAACAGCAAGGCCAATATAAATGAAATGTAAGAAAGTGCTAAAAGGTTTTCCAGGCCACCAATTTTGGTGTATTTTTATAACACTGTCACGCAAATCAGACACAGACTACCTTGAACAACCCACAATTACACCGAATTTATAGGAACAAAGCCACACGATTTCGTTTTGGAAGTATAGTGATAAATTTAAATTTATAAATGATAAATTTGGAAAAAAATTGGAACCCACGACTTCGTACCCACGACCCACGACTTTGTACCCACGACCCACGACTTCGTACCCACGACCCACGACTTCGTACCCACGACCCACGACCCACGACCATTAGGCAAACTCCTCAGTACACCTTTTGCCGTTCATTAACAGAAAATGTACATTCATTTGTGCCAATAGTTGTATCAATAACGTGTAATGTACTTTCATCAACACCACAAGTAACATCATTAACGCGAATCAACTTTCAATAACGATATTTGACCATGCGTGTACATTCATAGGCATCAATGGACAATCAATAGCGCGTTTGTACATTCATGTGCGCGGAATGTATTTTCTTGTTCGCGAAATTCAACTTCAATAACACCAAATGACAGACAATTGCATTTATGGACAATCATTTACCCAAAAGTGAAAATTCATTAGTGCTATTAGCATAATCATTGACAATCTATAACGCGTTTGGACAATTATGAGGGTCAACGTTATATTCTTTAGCGTGGCTCGACAAACATTTGCATGATTCGAATGAACAATAAGAGAAATAAAACAATCATTAGCGATTTAAAAAAAAACTATTTCAGCCTTCAATTTCTTCGCCATTTATACATCGTGGCAAATACGTTTGCATATATCTGAACCACTGATCACATTTAGCGATAGTGATAGTTGCCACATTTCTCTGGAACCCTGCCATTAGCAACTGCTTTCTGTAGAGACCTAGAGCAATCCCTTGTCGTCTTGCCTCAGCCCAATAGTTCGTATGTTGTTGGATCTCTGGACGGCTGATGTCGGCTTTAATTGCTGCTTTTAAGTGAGCTAATTGCTATTCTCCTACGCAGCCGCTATTATGGAGGCAGTTTCCTGAGTTTTTTATATGTATTAAAGTGATTGAAAAAAAAAACGCTAATGATTGTTTTATTTCTCTTATTGTTTATTCGAATCATGCAAATGTTTGTCGAACCACGCTATAGAATATAACATTGACCCTCATGATTGTCCAAGCGCGTTATAGATTGTCAATGATTATGCTAATAGCACTAATGAATTTTCACTTTTGGGTAAATGATTGTCCATAAATGCAATTGTCTGTCATTTGGTGTTATTGAAGTTGAATTTCGCGAACAAGAAAATACATTCCGCGCATATGAATGTACAAACGCGCTATTGATTGTCCATTGATGCCTATGAATGTACACGCATAGTCAAATATCGTTGTTGAAAGTTGATCCGCGCTAATAATGTTACTTGTGGTGTTGATGAAAGTACATTACACGTTATTGATACAACTATTGGCACAAATGAATGTACATTTTCTGTTAATGAACAGCAAAAGGTGTAATAGACCTATTTAGCTTCGTTGTTTGTTCTTGCGTTGATTCTTTCATGCGTAAATATTTTAACCATCAATATTTCAATCGTCATTAAAAAAATTCTCAAGGAGATGTCATGTGATCTGAAACTGGAATTTTGCATACAAAATTCTTTCAATGACAATAGGGGTGCAGTTTTTTCCTCAATATTTGTTGGACAAGGTACGTAGTTCGTAAAGGAAACCATCGCAGAACAGAAAAATGGCGAAATGGTTAGAAAGAAGAGAGAACGACAATGTTTGCTGCGGGTGTCTCCGTGCCTTCTTTCGCTTCCTGCGCAGCGATCTTTTGCTGACATTCATTCTTATTGGTGTCGTGATCGGCTTTATCATTGGAATAACAGCAAATGGAAAAATCAACGACATCACCGACGTTGAAGACAGGAAAACTGCAGTGATGCTGATAGGATTCCCAGGCGAGCTGTTCATGAACATGCTCAAATTGTTAATCCTTCCTCTGATCGTCGCCAGCCTCGTCACTGCTGTTGCATCCCTTGATTCTAAAGCAACAGCCAAAATCGGTCGCCGCACTGTTATATATTTCTTGAGTACGACTTTTGTCGCAGTTGTCCTGGGTATTATCTTAGTGACGTCCATCCAGCCAGGAAAGGGAGGAAAACCAAATGTTGATGGGAAATACACGCCAAAATTTCGGACTGTTGATTCGTTCCTCGATCTGATCAGGTATGACAATGATCCAAATTTATGCCCGACTTGTAACTTGATTCTCCTTCCGCATCCAGAGATTCACAATGTCAAAATTCATGATAAATTGCTCTTGTAAAGCTGAAATTCATTCGTAATCATAAAGTAGTAGTAACATGAAGGGGTTTAATCGATACTATAGCTCACTAAAGAAAAGGTTTGCTGAATGACGACCGATTAGCAAGGAGATTGGAATGGGGTTTCGAGGTTGCGAGAGCTTTGAAACTTCAAACCAGTTTCGACCAACATCAAGCGTTTTATTTAAATCATACAATTTCAGTGACACCAGTCGGTGGTGGAGAAAACATACTTATGGATATAAATGATTAGAATTACTCTGATACAAATAGGAATATTGAACGCCTTGAATGTGCAGTGATGCTTCAGCATTCAAAATTCCTCGATCAAATTACTGAACTGCTGGGTAAGAAACATTAGGAGCGCTGGTCACGGGAACTTCGTTATGATACAGTTAAGTCACTAGATGATAAATAAGAAAGCATGAAAAAGGGCGATTTGATTCCTTTTAAATAAACAATTAATCTTAATCAAATGGGATTAATAATAACCATTATTAATAAATAATAACTATTTTAGAACATACTTTAAGGAGGCTCAGGGTAGTTTTGGTCTGGCACACCTAAGCCGCATTGAAACGGCTACAACTTCGTCTTGAAGAACTCGATCTGCAAGCGCTTTTCACACAATGTCAGGAAAGGATTAAAGGTTTCAAAAATGATAAATTAGTTTAAAGCGGCCTTTTCAGTATGACGTAACGATGACATCATAGAAATCGTTTACCGCTTATTTTCTCGAAAACTAGACCTAAATTTTCAAAGCGACTTGCACCAGTCGATAGTATTCATCAAGGCACCCAACATATTGCAATATGAAAAAAATGTATGAGAGCGTTTTCCAAATATTACGCGGTGAATATTTTCATGGACTTTTACTATTATTTCCAGCGTGTCAACTTTATACCCTCAAAATCGGGACTTTAATTTAGTGAATTCAATATTTTTAGTAGCTAGAATATAGGTACGGATATAGACACTGTCCTTATTGAGTATGAATCAAATTGTGACTTTCTTTCTAACGTTATGGATTTTTTGATATGAAGCTAAATGACCCCATTTGTTGTCAAACGCGATAGAAAATATCGTTGAAAGCGGCATTCAAAAAATCGTCGAACGATTTTTTTCTAAATGAAGTCACTAAAAGATGTATATTTTACAACTATTTTCCTTTAATTTCATATGCATTGAAGGGTTTTAAGGTAGTCAAATAAAAATAAGTACGCTCACAACTAACAGCACACGACAAGGAATAACACGGAAGTCAAGCGTGAATAATCAACAAGCAGCCGTGGGCGAAAGTAGTTATGAGCGTACTTATTTTTATTTGACTGCCTTAAAACCCTTCAATGCATATGAAATTAAAGGAAAATATTTGTAAAATATACATCTTTTAGTGACTTCATTTAGAAAAAAATCGTTCGACGATTTTTTGAATGCCGCTTTCAACGATATTTTCTATCGCGTTTGACAACAAATGGGGTCATTTAGCTTCATATCAAAAAATCCATAACGTTAGAAAGAAAGTCACAATTTGATTCATACTCAATAAGGACAGTGTCTATATCCGTACCTATATTCTAGCTACTAAAAATATTGAATTCACTAAATTAAAGTCCCGATTTTGAGGGTATAAAGTTGACACGCTGGAAATAATAGTAAAAGTCCATGAAAATATTCACCGCGTAATATTTGGAAAACGCTCTCATACATTTTTTTCATATTGCAATATGTTGGGTGCCTTGATGAATACTATCGACTGGTGCAAGTCGCTTTGAAAGTTTAGGTCTAGTTTTCGAGAAAATAAGCGGTAAATGATTTCTATGATGTCACCATTACGTCATACTGAAAAGGCCGCTTTAAACTAATTTATCATTTTTGAAACCTTTAATCCTTTCCTGACATTGTGTGAAAAGCGCTTGCAGATCGAGTTCTTCAAGACGAAGTTGTAGCCGTTTCAATGCAGCTAGGTGTGCCAGACTAAAACTACCCAGAGCCTCCTTAAGAGGAAAATAGTTCTATATTCCTTAAGTAATATATACAAACGGAGGCAACTTTTCCTTCTCTGTGCACGGTCAACGTCATACAAAAATGGATAAAGTCGAACAAAATCTTAGAACAATAAGTTTTCAAACCATTAACTATATTATTTAATAAAATTCAAATTCAAATCAAACTTGTTTTTCGAGAAAAAATTAGCTTCATAATAGACAATCACATCTCTAAAATGAGCTTGGTTTCTCCTATTCTTCTCTCTTTTTATTCCCTAGTAGTTCTCGTAAATTAATCTTATCCTTTTAATCAGTTTCATACTAATGTTGGTTCATTGTTTTTCGTATCATTAGGAGTTTATTTCCACCAAACATCGCCGAAGCTACCTTTAATCAAGTAAGTGCCGAAATTTGCATTTCTGATGTTCACGAGAGAATGAGCAGCAAGTCGTAAGTCAGAAAAAAGAATATAAACTGATTTTCTATTCTTCTAACATACGTCCCAAATAAAACTGTAGAGACAGACGAAATACTCATCACTGGAAGCCAAGTATCGAGAATACAACAAGACAATAGAGACAAACAAACAAAACGAAACAAGCGGAATCATCGCTGAATTTGCCGTGAATGCCACCCACAAGGTCGTCACGGTGAAGGAGCTTGTGAGCAGATCATACAGCAAGATCCCTGCAGGTACTTCCCCCGTTCATGGAAGCTCAATGAATGTTCTTGGTCTGGTACTGTTCTCCATCGTGTTGGGAGCTGTGCTGAGTAGGATGGGAGAGCAGGGAATGCCACTGAAGACGCTGTTTGAGTCGCTAAACCAAGCGGTGATGAGGATGATCACAGTCGTTATGTGGTAAGTCAAATGACATCGAATCAAGTGTGGCTTGAGATATTGTGAAATAACTAACTTTCACTAACAATTAAGCAGAAACAGATCTCACGACCACGCTGCTAGTCCAGTCAAGACGCTGGTATGTGGCACACAAAGCGTCATAATGTGAGATGCAGCTTTCTGTTCGTCCAATGAGGACGCTGGATTCCCCGTATGACAATGTCAAGGTCTTACTAAATTTACTCTTACTATAATTCCTTGCGTCCACAGGTCCTCTCCAATCGGCATCTGCAGTCTGACCGCGGCCAAGTTGGTTGCCATGGATGACATACTAAAATCCCTAGAGGCCTTAGGATTGTTTATGGTCACCTCAATTGTAGGGGTTCTCATCCATACGTTAATTATCCTACCTCTCATCTACTTTATTGTAACGCGAACTAACCCGTACAAGTTTATGGCCAAAATGAGTGACGCGCTTATCACGGCTTGGGGAACAGCATCCAGGTGAGTCACAACATATTCTGCATACAAAAGCAAGTGTAACACGAGTAGCGTGATGTGAGTGGCATGACATCAGCATGATAAGAGTACAGCATCCAGGTGAGTCACCACACATTCTGCATACTTAAGAAAATGTGACGTAATATGGGTGATGTGACGGCCATGAAGTTATAGTGTGATAAGAGCACAGTATTTAGGTAAATCACAACGTATTGTTAGACAAGTAGGGCAATCTTCCTTAAGTTTCCAACATAAGTCAGCGTGACATGAGTGACACGCAAACGCAGTATCAATAAACCTTCTTAACATAGGCGTTAATTTTTCCATTTCAGACCACGTATCTTTCCCTTGTGTTTTATTTATTTATTAACCAATAGCGCTTGTGAAGTGACATGAGTATAAATGTATTGGAAATGCATAACGGAAATTAAGGTCTTTAACAAGGCCTCTAAGTGTCAAAGAATCACTATAAGTATCACCGCTGTTTTTGGCCTACCTCAGCGGTACACCTGCCATAACGAACTCTATGTACGACAGAAGTCATTCTTTCATCAACATTTTTATAATTAAAGCAAACTCATTTCGGATATTTATGTTTGTAAAATTGTCTCCATCCATAATAGTGCTGCAACGCTTCCGACCACGATTCGATGTACGGAAGAGAAGCTCGGTATTGATCCCCGCATCACCAGGTTCGTGTTACCCCTTGGAGCTACAGTCAACATGGATGGTACTGCTCTGTATGAAGCAGTGGGGGCTATCTGGATCGCGCAGATGAACAACATACCAATGGGAGCGGGGAAAATCATCACCACTTGGTACGTATAGCAGTTATTGCGCCACAAGCTTGTAACTAGCCTTCCAGTGAACTTTCTTCAAATAGTCCCCTTCACAGTTCCCTGCGCCATCTTGAAAGGTAGCCATGCCTTCGCATCCCAGCTAGATGAACGATGAGCTTGCAATGATAAAGACATGCGAATAATTGTCCAAGGTGTTACAAAAGGTCTCATTGGTCTCGCTTCAATGCAAAGGCACGGTTG
Source organism: Actinia tenebrosa (assembly GCF_029948245.1). NCBI lineage: Eukaryota > Metazoa > Cnidaria > Anthozoa > Actiniaria > Actiniidae > Actinia > Actinia tenebrosa. The sequence goes on from NW_028292569.1 coordinate 15,327,688, forward strand.
CCTTTCAAGATGGCCCAGGGAGCTGTATTTCATCGGTACCAAATTTTTACGTGCTTCATAAATAAAAAATACCGTCGTTGTCTGTTTTGTCAGCCTCACAGCCACTGCTGCCGCCGTTGGAGCCGCTGCTGTTCCATCAGCAGGTCTCATTACCATGGTGATTGTCTGTCAAGCCATCAATGTTCCTGCAGAAGACATTGGTCTGATCTTCGCGGTCGATTGGTTCATGTAAGTCACTAGATTATCGTGGATGTAATAAATCCTTGCCTGATGGCTCAGCACAAACTCCATACTCTCCTTATCCCCCTTTCCCGATCCTAGCATTTCCTTGTATATCATTAAAATTATTAATAGATCACGTGACTGTAGACGAACTAATAGACGAACTGTACCATTATGCAATCTTGAGAAATTGTTCAGATTTTTGTTATTTTGTTTAGTGATCGATTCCGTACCGCCTCCAACGTCATGGGCGACGCCTTTGGCTCAGGAGTCGTTTTCAAGTTATCCAAAGAAGATCTCCTTCATGATGACCCAATTGATGGGAATAGAAAACGACAAACCATACACCAAGGATAACGGCTTGGGGAAAGCTAACCTACTACACGAAAACACTGCTCTGTAATCGTACAAGATTAGTTTGCTTATTTTCCCTTTCTAAACATTCAAAAGACCTGGTAAACTCCGATAACGCGGTTTACTATTTTTTCTAATAACACTAGAACACGAAGCACGAAAAATGCTAAAACACATGTGTAAAGATGATAATAATAATAAAATTATTATTTTCTAACAACAAGCACACGAAGCACGAAAATTTTTAAAACACATATATGTAAAGATAATGATACTACTACTACTACTACTGCTGCTGCTGCTGCTGCTGCTGCTGCTGCTGCTGCTGCTGCTGCTGCTGCTACTACTACTACTAAAGATAATAATAAAGATAATAATAAAATATTTTCGACGAGCTGCAGCCGTGGTCGCAAATTTCCCGTCATTTTATTAAACCGTTAAGGATGATAACGTTTACAATTTTTTCTATTAACAAGAACACGAAGCACGAAAAATGCTAAAACACATGTGTAAAGATGATAACAATAATAAAACTGTACACTACATGCAGTTCTGTGTTAGTTGTCTTGTTTGATTTAAGAATTACTCTGGTAAGTATAAGCAACTCAATCAAAGATATTTGGAGTCGCTGCCAGCAAAATATTTTCAACGAGTTGCAGCCGTCGCAAATTTTCTGCCATTTTATTTATTCCTTTCATGCGCAAACGAATACATTCCACTCCTACGTATTTCCTTCCGCTGACCGCTTTTTTATTTACAAATTTTTAAAATTGACATACTTTAAGAAATCAAGGCAATTATGGCACAATAAAGGATTACCTCTGAATATGAAGAGAAAAGAAATTAAGATTAGACCATGAAAGCAGCCGTTAGCATGGCAACATCGAATTTACATTACGAACACCACACGAAACTATTATCAACAAAATCAAAACAACAAAAAAGTGTATAAACAATATCAAACAACTCTCTAGGAATACAAAAGTTTTTTTTCAGAAGATTCTATGATTATGCCTTAACTGATTTCAAGGCTTTCAACAATGCCGTATGAGGTCTTTTCCTGTTTGAAGTTCGTTGTTCAAAACGTGGCTATGATTGGCTGAAAATCGTAGTGTTTTGTTTTGCATTTGTATTGCTTGTGAAGAGTCTTTTGTTCTCCAAACCACCCTCCGGCAGTCATTTTTTTATACACATTTCAAATTATTCATCAATCCTGCACAAGATTTCAAAGATATTTGACGTTTACCGAAGCTGAAAGTTTCTGTTTTAGGAAGCCAAGTTCAAGTCTGTCGCCCTGAGGAAAGCATAAAGACAGTTGTTACCAAACTTGAGAAGAGGGAGGCTTCGAGAAAAGGAATGATAACTGCTTATTTGTGTTTTAATCAACATTTGTTGACTCGTTTAATAAGCATCGATCAATCCAAAGAGTGACTGATTACATACTTGGACTGCAGCTGTCTTCTAGTACTTTGGAAAACTTTGGCTATCGCTGCCAAAGACAAGCCGAACAAGAGTACGATCAAGATTAATTATTTCTTGAAATTCAAAGTGGAATTTCAGCTCAAGTTCACTACTTCGTAAGCAGTTAAGCGAGAAAGACTTGCTTGAAATTGAACTCAGCTACTTTACTATTTATGTGTTTTGCGATTCAAGAAGACGAACGAACGACAGCATGCAATAAATTGCTTAGTGACTTGCTCCAGCTTTCTACGTCTTAGAGTTTTGCGTTGTAAAAGAAAACGTCCGAGCCAAGGCAGACATTTCACACTTGTTAAGTGAAAGAGAGAGCACCCGAAAGACCAAGCCAAGACTTTGGATTTTTCGATACAACTCAGAAGACTTCAGTTCAACACAAAGGTTTTAACATTCGCGTGGTATCCCTGTTGTTTACATTTTTTCAAGTATTCCCATCAAAACACTCGTAAAAGTTGGCTTTCTTTGGCCAAACTAAGATTGCTACACATTTTAAAGCATAGGAATCTACGTTCTAGAACTCTACAAGTTTTTCCGGGGTATTGATAAGATACTCGGATGGTTTACACGGAAGGTGCCAGCCATCTTTCGAGGCAACGGCCCATTAGATACCCAAGTCACCTCTAAGCATCGACATAAAAGCATCACCTGTGTGTCTTGATGGACTGTCATATTTGGTGACCCATTGAATCAACAACAAAGCTTTAGCTGAACTACTGACGCATTCAGTACGTCGAGTTTGTATGTTTAAGGATTTGATTAGCGGCTTCAAAATCAACAGTCTTTCTAATTCTTTAGACACGTAGCAAGTTTTGATCGGATTTATTATGCCTGATCAAATGAGTCTGACCGATGGAATTAGCCCTTACCTTAACACCATCTATCTATGTGTCGCACTGTTGACCATACTATGTTCTCTTGTCTGTAATTTATTCGTAATTACAATAATATATGGCTGGAACGAAATCCTGAAGCCACTAGACTGGTTCATGATAAACCTCTTGTCCTGGGATATCGTGTCGTTGTTATTTGCAACGTTGACGGTCGACAATGTCGAAATGAATTGGCATATCTCTGACGATTTTCTGCAAGGCCAGTTTTTCAATGGTATACATAGGTTATGGAGTAACGGTCCTGACACTTTGCGCGGTATGCCTCGAAAGGTATTATGGGATCTGCAAACCCGTGTCGTACCAGAAGTGTATAAATTCCATGACCTGGAAGTGGGCATTTCCTGGAATATGGCTTCTCAGCTTCGCTTTGTTTGGTGTCTATTTCCACGTTTATGGCAGAAAAACCGTCACAACTCCAGGTGGAGCACTAGGGCACGTCTGTGACGAGACCTGGAAGACTGGGTCCAGTGGCATCTTCTACTTACTCGTCCCAGTCCTCCTGCTTACAGTTGTACCTATAATCTTCATGGTTCTCACGTTTGTCAAGATAATCAAGAAACTTAAAGTGTCTCGCACACCATCCTCGGGTGGGAGTGCCGTGCTTTACATGAGACGAAGGCAAACAGTCAAAATGTTGGTATATTTGGTACTTGTTCATTACCTTTGCTGGTTGCCTGCCATCATCTTGAAACTTGTTGGCACGTTTGGGACCCAATCACCATGGTACTGGATCACACTGGCGTTTTGTGACCTACCCCATTATGCACGTGCCATATTTTACACCCTGATTACTACAGGATGTACCACGTTTTCACGAGGACCTCAGGGGTGGCTTGTAAAGACTGCTTTTGCTGCTGCACTACGAGAAAGAAGAGTTTACATTAATGAACACCAAGTCAAATAGGATTCTTTTTACTATTATTATGAATTTATAACTGATTTATAAACTTATTTTTATACACAAACCACCAATATATGCACCATTGTTGTCGAAATTGATTAAATTCAGTGTCCATACTTACTTCTTCATTCCATCTCGTCTGAAAACCAGTTCCATGTACCCTATACCGAAATGCTCTCTCAATTGCTCTTTTAAGAATTTCGTTTTCAGGTCAAGCAATGCTCCTTGGAGTTCAGCTTCATCGGGAAAGTGGCGCGGTTCAAGGAGCTGAGTGTCAGAAGGAGGACCTCTTTTACTAAAGATATCTGTTTAAGGGGCGAGTTTCATTTCAGACGAAAATCCTGTTAAAAAATAAAAAGGATAGAATAAATATGAATTGCATGGTAGCGAAGAGAAATCTTGACAAACTCATTTAGGGCAAATTTTGTTAAGAAACAAAATGGTAAAGAAACATTCTATCTACGACGTTTGACTCTCAAGTGGCGTCCACTCCAAACAAATGAAAAAGAGAAGTAAAAGAAGAGGAAAGATGAAAGAGAATACAGAAAGGAAACGAAATGAGACCGAGCGGGGAAGAAGGACATGTGAGGACGGAGCCGGAACTGATACATCATCTACACATCTCTACTTCAACCACCGCACCAGTTTGCCTTAATTCCCCCTATTAATCTATTAATATATATATATTTTTTACAAGCATGATAATCTAAACTTACACACAAATTGATAAATACGCACTACAGCCAGTACACTTGGAGCACCTAGTCCATAATGCAACGGGGCCCGACTAACGTAATCCCGAATAGCCACAAGTTACTGTACCACGGTTTTAACAATGAATGACAAACTATAATCATAGAATTATTTCTAGTTCCACATGGACTATAAGCTAGAAAACAATTGTACTATCATGGAAAGGAGAACTGGTTACTTTAATTTTAAGTAATTTTCTATGACACTACGTACATGTCCTTTGCCATTTCTTATTTTCGTTTAGTTTCAAAAATTAAAGAATTTTCACAACTCTTTTTGTTGGGTGTATTTCATTGTCGTACAAGGTTCATTGTATTGCATGCAGACTTGTCTAACGCTCATTTATGTTTATAAATTTCTTCAATATTCTGAAATTTGTGATGGCCTGCAGGCAACAGTAAGAAAAACTTTTTCTTTTCTATTCCTTTTTTTCTTCAAATTTTCGTTTTTCAGTTTGCGAGCTTTAAATGCACAATGAAAAACTGATGTTGTTTGGTGTTAATAATTCAATTCGATTAAACTTAGTTAAGTGGTTACATTGTTTCGACATAATTTTAGCGTCGGCTTATAGGTGTCCTTTACAATTGATACAAATGGTGCGCTTTTCATTGACAACCTTTCAACAATTCTGAAATCATCATCAAAAAAATATTTGATTGTCTCAAAGAAAAACTTTGATTAGACGACAAAAAGTAATAAAAGAAATATACGGCTGAATCACCTAGGTTAAACAGCGAAAGAGCAAACAAAAACGCCGAAAATACTTACGCAAACACTGGCCGAGATTAGGAGGCGAAAGGCGTTAGTACAGCTGGATGACAGGGACTGTTAAAGAAAGTTATGACAACATGGCGCGTATTTGGTAATGGCACATTTTTTATTAGGTCTGCCTATGGAAACATTTTTGATTACTAATACGTCTTTGATGTGCCGTGTGTTTGAAGAGTGGATTTTAATTTTGAGCCACGGTTTGGTTGATTAACCGACAAAGGTGTCTTTGTGGTAATTGAAAAGGCACAAGTGTTGTAATTCCCTTCAAGATCAGAGTCCGAGACAGGACCTGTAATGGAGAATGCGTGACTCTACCTACACTCTTGCACCAGGGGCCGGGAGTAATCTAGATGAAGAAAAATCAGTGAAGTTTATTATAATAATCGCCTCTTTCTTGCTGTCGTACTTTTATAATCCCAAAATAAACTATCAAAGAAATGAACTTTTTCAAAATTTACGTTTACATTTTTTTTTTTACATTTGTGTGCTTCTCATAGGCTCAAAACCGCTGCAGGAGAAACTCCAAGTTTTCCACTGCTAATACTGATTACTCTAAAGAACGGATGGTCATTTCATTCTCTGCACAAGTTTAACATCTTATTTCGGGGAGCGAACTAAGGTTGCTAAGCAATTTTTCCGCACAAAGACGTGATGTTATCAACATTCAAAACTAATCAAAGAGAATGACATAGCTATGAAAAACAACACATGAATTTTCGTTATTTTATTTTCTACCTCTCTGTTGACATTCGATGGCGAACAAAACCATCATTAGCGACTGTTACGTCACAGGTAAACTAAACACAGATTTCTAGATTCAATAATAAATCATATGAATAGATTTGGTGGGCTTTCGTGTGTTTGTGTCGGGAGGGGGGTGGGGCTTACTTACATTTTTCACAAAAATACAAAGTGCTCTAACAGTACACAGTGTTTTCATAAAGTAATTCCTTTTAGTTTTAGCTTCTTTTGGGTCAAGTAATGTCAAAAATTACACTGGAAGTCGTCAAACTTATATTAAAAGTTCAATAAATGTGACCACTACAGGTTGAATTTCAATGAAAAGTATTTACTTTACTGATAAAAAACAAAAAAAGAAATTCGCACGTGTGACCTAAATCACAGACAACCTTCCAAACAATATTTCAAGGTTTCAAAAGAGCTGCGTCCTGTTTTAGCTAGTCTATTAAAGCCGGGAAGGGTTGAAATCTTCACGATTGGGTGGAAGTATGATGAACAAAGATACTTAAGGGCAAACTCAAGGGCATATTCGATAGAGTGTGGAGAAGAACTAGGGTGGGTAATGTGACTTCTTTTCAACCATTTTCAATTCCCAATTTTCAAGAAGAACTAAGGCCCGTCAAACATGGTCTCTCGACTTTTGCTATAAAACTTCTATTAGTGTCGTTGGACAAAATGACATGTGATACGTCTATAAATAGCATCAAAATAAACATTTATTTGGTGCCATGTTGGAATGGAACAATTGCTGACAATTTCCATGACAAATAAAATGAACAAGACCAGAAAGTTCATTCCTTGCAACAAAAAGACTTGTTTATGTCTTAACATGTATCCCTTTGTTTGTCCTTGGAAATTCAAGTCGATTTTTAATCACTCTGCAAATGAATTACCCGAAACATTTAAAAAAACCAGACACAAGCTTTCTTACGCCGCATAATCCCTGTGGATATAGCTCTTTTGTTTAATCCCTTTTAAGATGATAAATGAGTCAAAAGAATCGAGAAACCATTGAAGTAGAATTAGTGTGTTCGGTTTTACAAACGGCAGAAAAGTCAAATATCACCCCACGTGTTGTGATAATAATACTCGAACGATTCACCAAGGTATTAACGCATAATCTTTGTATAAACACAGGGTCTCTATAGAAAGGCAGCACCCACGTTCTTCAACTTTGGGACGGCTTATGAGTCTGTCACGAGAAAATCCGAAAGCAAATAGCTGAGTAAAAAAAATACAAATTTGTCTCTGCACGCAACGAAGTCTAGTCAAGAACGAGCGTAAAAATTCCCAGTTATTCTTATCTTTGTATGGTTAGAACGACAATCAGCAGCGCCTTCGAGGCGCCTTTGGGAAATTACCAAGAGATTTAGCGAAATTAAGAAAAGATTCCTCAAATTGAATGGAGTTGTACTGTTAGTTTGGGAATTAGCACTAGCAACAAAGGAGCCGAAGAAATATCGAGATTTCTGTGGTATTTGGTAGTAATTTTCAGATACAACTAAGATCTTACCGCTGTAGTGTACGGTTGAACCTTGTGGAGCTCAAGCCAGCGACCTTATGTTACCTAACTGACTTGTTGAGAAGTTCATTCATTCCAAAATATGAGTTACTCACGAAAATAGAACTCAACTCTACGATATATTATTACTAGATAAACTAACATATCTTGAATTTTTCCATTTTGGGAACAATTGACTTTATTTAGTATATTAGACGAAAAATGCAAGTGTTTTTGCAAAACTGAATGACAAAATTAAGGGAAAAGTATAGGAAAACATGACTGAAAGTCAACTCCGTTGTTAACTAAAAATAACAAGCGATTTGAGCGCAAACCTTTAGCGTTTTTTATCACAATAAACTGAATTAGAAAAGATTTATAAAGGAATTTGTTATTGACCTCCATCTAAACTTTTTTCCACTTTCACACCGCTTAATTTTGAAAATAAATTAAGTTTCCTACCCTCACGAAATTACCACGAGGGATTTTCAATTTAACCCGTCCAGCACTTGATTGTCTTCAATTAACTATCTATGTTATGGCAAATGTTTTTTCTTCATTCAAATCACTTCGAACTTTTCCATGTCGGCAGCTTTCTACTCAGTTTTCTAAAGAGACAAATATCCCATTTAACCCTCGCTGTTTAGTAAGTTTACTCAACGAGAACAAAACAATCCATTGAAACAAAAAGCTAGGTGGATTTTTTTCATTCATGATTTTGTCATACGAAATAAGCTTCTTGACCTCAAATAATATGGTCAATAGCCAATATCCCGTGTCCTGTAGCTAGGCTTTTGTGCTGGTTTTTGCAGTCCTTTGTGCGGCTGGAGACCCCAATAAAGCGTTCTATTGTCGGCCGTGTCGTTATTTGTATACGGAATCATTATTTAAACAAGAAGCCTTAAGTAATTTCATCAAGGTTTTTTTATTAGCACGGCTGTCGGTTATTTTCATCGAGGGCCTTGGAAGCCTAGAACGACGGAAAACGTAATCCCTTCTTGTTCTATCGGTGTTTCACTGCTGTCATTCTTATTGTCTTGATTTAAAGCGCCATATATACCCATCCCTGTTCTATAGAACACGATCATTTAATTCCCCTCAAAGTATTGCGGAGAACAGCTTAATTCCCTAAGCCGGGCCGCAAGCAATTGGTTTCTTAAGAACAAATTACTATCAGTTATTAAAATACAGCCGACAAGAGTTCTGTGGATTCGTCAGTAGATATGATTTTAGCTTTGAGTGGAGTGAAGAGTATCAAAAGAGGTTGTGATTTGTGTCAAGCCATCAAGAATGACTTTGATTGGCTTTCTAACGTTTTGACTTTCAACGCTTCTCATTTAGATTTAGCAATTCAGTATTAAACTACTGCTGTGGTATGACTAAGAAAGAAAACTACTTCATCAAACTATAGAAACGTCGTCAGTTTTTGGACAACTTGCAAACACTTTAAAACAGGCCAAAGAAGGACAAAAAAGAAGGAAGGAAAGAAAGAAAGAAAGAAAGAAAGAAAGAAAGAAAGAAAGAGTGAATGAAAGAATGAGAAAAGAAAGAAGGAAGGAAGAAAAGACAAGAAGAAGAGGAAGGAAAAAAGGAAATAACAAGAGACTTCACACTCATACAGAAATAAATTATATTATTTTCAAACTGAGTATTCCAGCAATTAAACCAGCCTTTAAAAATGATATATTTTGATTATATCATAACCTAGAACAGTCGTAATTCCACAGCAGTACAGACTAACCTCGGGGCATTCGACTGACAATATAAATCTCCCACAAAGCTATTTTATTTAGTTATTTTCCCCATTTTGTTATTAACTGCTCTTGATTCGAAGCAAGGTATCTTCGCCTCACAGCATGGTGACCTGCGTGCGTGTCTGGTAGCGAGCTCAGAATCGCTGTTAAACTCGAGGTAAAATACTCGCTGTTAAATCTTGTTAATATTACAGTTAGTGCTTATGAGTTAATCTGACGTGTACAACACGATTTTCTTGGGCTTTTGATGACAAATAGGAAGGTAAAGATTTAAATTAAATATTAGTTGAATCAAGTCAAATATAACAACGTTGCTCTGAGGAACGCCTATCTCGCCACAACAGCAAATCTTGGAATCATTTTTTAATCTTTTTTTAAGTACTACTTTGAGTTGGGATGTAATAATCAATTCAAGGTGTTCATCACTGCAATAGCCTTGAGCTCATGGAATTATAGAAAGAAAGAATTGTATATGAATATCAGAGCAAAATTAAGATAGCAAAAAGCGACTAAGGGTTCGACATATTATTAGAAATTTTGTTCACTTTGAAGCTTTTTTAATCGAAAAAAATTGTCAAGAAAATGTAATGTCCAAGTGAAAGTTTTTAAAAAATAGTTACCTCAGATAAAATGGATTCCATAAACTCAGAGAGACGACATTTCCGAGTTATTGCGGCCGTGAAACCGCTGCAAGTTCATGCAGATCTAACTATTTCACTAGTTTACTTTATAGAGAAGTGTAGGCATACGATTTTCTAGATTATTTTCACTCAGACTATAGAAATTGTTGTAAAATAAAGATTAAAAATGACAAATCCTTTTGACCACTTTGATGGAATGAAAAAATCATTGTGTATTGGATGGAGGAAATGAATATGGCGTCAGTTGATCTAGGTCAGAATCCGGCATACAAATTTTTTTTACCAGGTTTAATGTACCAGATTCTAGGGATTTTTGGAATTGATTCTACTTAGTTAACGAAATTTCAGCTTAAAATTCATTGAAAAAAGCGAGAAAAATCAATATCATTTATGCTTTTCACTAAGAAAGAGTCCTTTTGCATTAGACTAAGTATTGTAACTCAAATTATTATTAACATTTTTTCGTTCAAGTTCCGGATTCATGAAAATTTTATGAAATATTGAAAAAAGTTATTTTGAGTCATTTTTATCAACGTTTTATGCCTGCGTTAAGCGCAAAGAACCAGTTTTTACATCAAACCAAGAGTATCGTAGCTAAAATTATTCCGACATTTTTCGTTCAAGTTGGTGGCACCTTTGCATCGTTTGCATATATGCTCTTCCTTGTTCTGCATATTCCTGCATGACTTGCTCAGGTCGGCGATAATAATCATGTCCAATGGATATTAATAATCATTCTTCGTCATATAATGTTTACATTAAGCGGGAGGGTCATCCGGAGAACGCTTCGAAGCGTTACTTCTTTGATCTCAGTCTTCTATGTAAGATTTCCTTTATTTTACATATTAAATTTTTCTCCAACACGTTAGTTTTGAATTTCAATACCGATAACCCATGAAAAAAACTTTTAGCCAAAAATTCTATATTGCGCAGGTTGTTCTTGACTCTGAACTTATAAAATTCTTTTTATAGGTTGCAGGATTTCTGCCGATCTCGTAACAAAACCTTTTTTAACAGAACCGTTGCTAATAGCAACGAAACAAGCGTCCCATTTTCACAATCATAACACCTTTTAATTTTCATGTTTCTTCTAAAATCTAATGAACTCTCAAAAGTAAGCCTTTTCACATCCATATATCAAGAACGCGTGATATATTGCCAAATTAATTCTTTAATCAAAAGAGGTATGGGGAAAAAATTAGTGTTTTTGCATTGATTTTTTTTCCACGAACCAACTAGATGTCCTGAATGTACACAAAAGCCATCAGTGATGGAGATTTGCCTTTGAAATTCCGACAGGCAATTTTTATCCTCGCTTTTTAATTGCAGAATACAAAGCGGTTTGCGCCCTGAAAGATGCCGCCAACACCGACCAAAACAGAGGAAATCATTTATGCAAACTTTACACTTTGCTATGAAAAGACAAGAATATGAAAACTATTTGGTTATTAAAGCGAGATAGTACGTGTGTTGTCTTTAACGGAATGAAAGAGCCTCATTTGGACCAATGATTGAAAATTATCGGGAGATAAATTATCGAACACTGATTACGGTCTTGGCTAACAAATCCAGATATGAGAAGCGCGTCGTTGCGCTAAACAAACATGTGTATTCTACAAAAGTCTAGCTACACGAGATCTGAACTCAACAATAGATTTTACGCGTATGATTGATAGTAAGTACTAATGCAATGCTAGTTTGACTTGAGCTATTAGCGTCTAATTTTGAGGTAATAAGGAGGGAATGTGCTGGTATTTTTTGATTAAGGAATGTGAGGTACGAAGGATGAAGAAATGCCTATACAATGACGCAATGAAAAGGATTTTAAGCTTAGAGTTCAAATAAGTTATATATCTAACATTACTGTGATAAGAAACGTCTGTATTTGCTTGAGAAAGCTGTGACAGTCGCCTTATGATTTTAATAATGAGATACTGGTAAAAGAAAGGATGACCGAATGCGTGCGAAAAAATAACTGATTTGAAAGATAAATGGATAGGTACAAAAAATATGATACTGGAAGAGTTTGAAGGAATGTAGAGAAGATGCAGAGAGGCTAAAGAATGAATATGTCAATGGATGGATGGATGGATGGATGGATGGATGGATGGATGGATGGATGGATGGATGGATGGATGGATGGATGGATGGATGGATGGATGGATGGATGGATGGATGGATGGATGGATGGATATGTACAAAAAAAGATGACATTGAAAAGGTTTGAAGAAATGTAGAGAATAAACAGAGAAGCCAAAAAAAAAAAAAAAAAAAGTAAAAGGATGAGGGTATGAAAAAGAGGGCATTGAAAGAGCTTGAAGGAATGTAGACTGAGAATAAGCAGAGAAGCTAAAAAAATGAAAAAATGGTGCGAAAAAGACTATGACATTGAATGGGCTTGACTAAGGAACGGAGAGAATAAACAGAGAAGCCAAAAAAAAAAAAAAATGAATGGATGAGGGTATGAAAAAGATGGCATTGAAAGAGCTTAAAGGAATGTAGATTGAGAATAAGCAGAGAAGCTAAGAAAATGAAAAAATGGGTGCAAAAAGACTATGACATTGAATGGGCTTGAAGGAACGGAGAGAATAAGCAGAGAAGCCAAAAATATATATAAATGGATACGAAAAAGATGACATTGAAAGGGCTTGAAGGAATGGAGAGAATAAACATAAGATGACACTGAAATAATTTGAAGGAATGTAGAGAATATGGAAAGCCATAAAGACTAATATTAAGGAAGCGATGAAAACATATAAACTCTAAGGAAAATGGTAATTTAAACCACGCCAGAGAGGATAGCCGATAATGGTCTCTATAGAAAGAAAATTCTTTCAAAAACAAACAGAAAAAGGGTAGAAAGTTGCTAAATTATTGGAGTTACTATAGGAATTGTATCACCTAATTTTGAAAACAGCTTAGAGTAAACATAGATAATTATTAATTTCACTGGTATTTGACCCTAAAGTAAAAAGACCTCACATGAAGAAAATACACAATATTGCTTGGTTGAGTTTGCAAACCACTTAATAATAGCGAAACTTAAATACCTTTGTTTCACAAAATACGGCTTATTTGCTTCCAATAAACGTTTTCAATAACTTTTTTATTAAATGGATGTTAAATGCTTCTGACTTAAGCAAAATAATTAACGATAAATTTTCTTATATCTTTCCTGGAAATTATCTTGGTGGAATCGACGAACACCTGGAGATTTTCCAGAGGTTTTTTCATCATAAATAAAACGTTTAAAACGTTAGTAAGTTTTAAGTATCGTTCGCGATGTCTACATTATCGTTAGAGTTCTATAAATATATAGAAAAAATGTGGTCAAGAAATTACGTTTTTTCCCCGTAGATTGTTTTTGTTAAAACATTCTAACCATGAACCAGTTATGTCAACAAATTGACTTTCTATATCGACGATCTATTTGTTTTTCTATTTTATTTTAAACGGCTCCCAGAATACAGTCAATCTCGCAAAATATAATCATAAGGTCAATGTTGTGCTGACAGTCAAATTGTTTCGCCTTTGTAGCTAAAGTTCTTAATTATCAATCGTGTTTTTGGAAGACATTTGACGTAAGTAAAACACAAAAATACAATCTTTGAATAGAATTCCAGGTTTATTTGTTATTATACACGGATTCTTTGTGATGATTTTTTGTTTGTACAAAACAAAGCATCAAAAGTAACCGACTTGAAGTAAAAAAAAAAAAATGTCGCTTGCTCGGACGCATTTTCGTTTCAATATCGATAACAAAATACTTCCTAGAAATTTTCAATTTTGCCGGCTTTGTTCTTTATTTTCTCTGTTGTAACATTGAAAGGGTTTTCTATTCTCTTTTTTTAGCGAACATAAAGAATTCATGAGCGAAAGTGAAAGAGTTAATGAAGAGAAAAAGGGAGTAAAAGCAAAGCCTGAAATTAAGGTCACAGAGTGGTGAGAATGGTGAGGTAGTCAATGTGAGTTTTCATGAATAAGAAATGCCTTCTATACTTTTCGATTAACTTATTAACGGTTATTAGTGAAGTTATCTTCTGAGCTATCTTAATTACATCGGCAAAACGCTAACAAAGATTAAAATGGTAGGCGTTGCCGTCTGAAATGAAAAAAAATATTTTCCAACCAAGATGTCGCCAAAGGGCAGAAAAAATTATGAAAATTTTAGGAAATAAAAGTCGTACAAAGGAATGCTCGAACGTCGAGATTGCTATGATTTGAATGAATTTTTAAACATAAACACTTTTGTTGGATTATTTGTATTGAGCATTGAAAAACATGGACACTGCGAAGGTCAATAATAAACAAGAATTATCACCAAATAAAAGCCAAGGAAAAGTTCAAACAAGCCGTTATGAGGTCCTGCCTCAAACAAACACACACACACACGAGGGAGCTCTCCCCAGCCAAATCACCGAACGAGCCCTGCGGTACCAAATTGAGAAAGAATATCTATCTTAGAATGAGATTCACAATATGAATGGGCCAAAATAAATAAAATTTATGCGATTAAAGATTTAAAAATAAGACAAGTTTTGGAGTTTTAGTTAATGTGATGGTAAACTCGGAGAGTTACGAAAAGTGTGGTGTTTCATGGAGAAAGCAAGTGCAGTCTTTCTCTCTACAAATTCAACGGTAATAAGCAAAGATTGATGTGGTATAAAACATATTTAAAAAGTAATGCTATAATGAGATGGCCGACTCCTTAATAGAACTACATGAGGCCATTTGAAATAATAATACACAACTGAGGTCGAGCAATCGCACAGTAGGACACCAAGTCAAAGCTACGAAAAAGAATTACAGCGGGTAACCATTTCGCAACAGTTTACCATCGAAAATTGCAATAGATCTTCCATTTACATCGCGGTGAGGCACTTTTCCTTTAGATTGGCTCTGTTGGATACGGTTTTTCAATTCAAAAACACGATAATTATCAAAGATAAGGTCCAGAAAAGCACAGAAAAGCTTTATCCCAAAGAATGAGAAACAGAATGAAATCACTAAAAAGATCTCGTAAAGCCGTTTGAAAGAATTCATTAGAAAGAGAGAGTCCATTACTTCAGTTTTCTTTGTAAAATACAGACAAAAAGGGCCTAACAATGAGAAGAAAAGGTCCTATTTTCAATTTTTTTTCGTATGTGTCAAAGTAATTTTACACGGAAATACAAAATTTAAAGACGAGAAATCTTGGGCATGAGAATAAGGCAAATGAAATTTGTAGGATATATAGATATCGTTTGCGGTCAAACGACACTTCTTAATATTTCTGGGCTTTGAAGTGTGTGGTTTAGCGATTCCGTGTACCTATAAACGAACCCGTAAAGCATTTATACTCTGATCTAGCAGCTTAGCTCAAAACAAGCGAAAAAAAATTGAAGAAGACAAAGCTATTCCCTCTAATACAAACTCGTTAATTACTGTGTTCTTAATGATGATCTGCGATAGAGCATTATCACTCAAATTTATCATTATACTTGCTTTTAAAAAATCTTAAGAGTATTTTTTCGTTTTATTTCAAAAATGTTCTATTTGCTTCTGATTCGGATTAGCACCGAGAAAAATCCCTGAAATAGTATTAAGTTGTAATTTTAGTGTTTCGTACTGAACTAGAAGCCAGGGAAGCAATAGGGTGACACTAGTAATATCAGCTGTCTACAGCTGAAGACATGAGGTTTAGTTTCACATCCACGATGTGTTTAACGACGGTATTAGCATGATCATGAGTTAACTATTTCGCAAACAGAAGCCAAAAAAATTATCCTTATCTTAAAAATGGCATGGTTTCCACGGAAAACAAAGAAAAAATTACCATAAACTTATCAATTTGAATTTATCAACGACGATATTTTTCAACCTTTTGAAAAAATTAAGAAATTATTTTTTTAATTTTGATAATAATTATAGCAAAAAAAAAGAGCAAGTATGATCCAGCAACACAGACTTTTCAAAGTATAGACCAAACATACAAACAAGTGTGTTTATTTTTTTAGAAATAATAGGCAAAGCTTTGTAGCTAATGAAAAATCTAGCCTATTCAATAGTACAAATTGCAGTGAAAGCGTTTTGATTATAGTTACTATAAGATCCATTGTTCGTTTTTCAGAAGTCAAGTTGAGCTCGCATTCAAGACACAAAAAGATCGGCGTGATAAAAGATGGTTAAATAGGAAATTTCACAGTGGAACTCCCGTTGCTCTGGGTAAAATATTTAGGTAAACAGTAGCTTTCATACTGATAAAAATTGAAAATGGCTCAAAAAGAACAGCAAAATATAGGATGGCAAGAGATAGGTTTATCGGCAGGCTTCCATTAGACGTAATTACAAATGTTCAGCTGCTATTGTAGATTTTTCTTTCTTCACAGCAGTTCCTTTTTCCGTTGATTAGAATATATAAAATTTTTCAAATCTCGAGTCTTTAGAATTTACTTTAGAAAAGGAAGACAATATAAAATATTACAATGAATGGAGAAAAGGTTCTAGAACACCTGGTCGGTGCATGGGCTTTAGGCTATAACATACAACTGGCTTCCACACGTGGATGGAAGGGCGCCTGAAAACTGATTTTCAACTCGTATACTTCTAACCGAACTGTTATGTAAATATAGACTTAAACCTGGCCAAGAACTGGTCAAGATTCTCTTTATTTGTGAACATCAAATAAAAATTACTAAGTCAATACAAACAACAACAAAAAAGACAACAAAACAACAGATTGCAGCGTGAAAACACTTGTAATGTTTTACCCCTTCCGACTATTGCGACATTTCTAAACGGGGAAAAAATTGATCTTTTCGAGTTGTTCGAATCTTTTAAAATACCTATTGTCCTCAGTCCCATTCAGCCTTTTCCACTTAGTACGAGCACATATGCTTGATATTGTCAACATTCTCGTTCTAACGGGGCAAATTTTAGTAGGAAGTTTAATTGTGAAAAAAATAAAAGACTTTTGTGACTTTAGGGATATTTTCTAAAAATTGATCATTATAATACCCTTAAGAAAGTTACCTTGAGAGTGGCTTTGATTATTCATGAAGAAAATACACCAACAATGGATAACTGAAAAATATTCGATTTCTTTAGCCGTTTATTTTTGTATAACAACTTTAATGCAAGGCCAGTATAAGGGTCTGTGAGGGCAGCTCTTTACTCGAATGGCGCCAATTGTAACAGATTGGCTTTAATCTTCTTAGCCATATTAACCTATCGTTAGACTTTTAGACTGGGTACAGAATATAGAATTTTATTCTAAAACAACAATAAAGCCATTAAAAAAAGAAATCCATAAAAAAATATTGAGTCTATCTAGCGGTGCGAAAATCAATATCTATTAAACTGCTACCAAATAATATAAAAATTAGCACCTTGTATATATTCTTTTTTACGAAAAGAAATTAGATTTATTTGACTAGGTGAAGTTTGATATTAGGGTTGCGTTGGTGACGAAGGGTAATCAAGAATATTCAAGCTTGTAGTTTATACACCAGATCAAGATAAGTCCTAAATGTTCGATAATTTTGTCAATTGAAAAGCGAAGCACCTTCTTTATACCCAATGCCAATATCAAATATTCCTGAATTGAAACAATAAATGTGTAACTTTAAGTTTGAAATTATCCACTTGGAATCGTGAAAGAAGTACGTTTATCATATTGATATTGTGAATATTTAGCCGATCAGTAAACTAAAGTCGACTCAAAGACCTTGATAGCCTAACTAGATCTAAGCTAAAATCAATATTTTCTTGTAAATTTAGTCAAATGTTTACTAAGCTTCGATAACTAGATAAATACTGGTAATTTTTGGTCTTTAAGCACGGAATATATATCCACATATCTTTCAGTTATCTATTCTATCTTTATTGCTTTCATATTCACTCGTTTAAATCCCTATCTCACAAATCTTATTTTCGACGGATCGAAATAATTTTATCGTAAACCTATTTGACAAAGATTCGCGACTTCAGTCTTTCCAAGTAGTTTTCCTCCCATAAAAACCATCTTAAAACCCACATATACGTCTATTGTACTAAATCTTAACACAAAAGCACTTGTTTCCTTTCTATGCAGCCACATTCAAGCTAAAATAGAAGTTATATAAAGAACTTATTCCGGGATTAGAACGAAAGGAGTAAAGTGCCCAAATCGATTAATCTAGCATTTTGGTCTTAACAATATATTTTCCCGCGATAATCAAACTTGTATTTATGAACACGTTCAAAGATAGTTTTAAATATTTGCATAAGAGCTTTGCGTACAAGGGGCTTTTATGTAATTTATTTGAGTTGATCTTAAAATATAATATACATTTTTTTTGTAAAGAATAAGATGAGTTGTCTCACCCCGGGGGGAAGTCATTTCCTTTCCCCATACAATCAATCTTCACCGCTATCGTAACTAAAATCCTCTTCTAATTCACACATTACGTTCGTCTAATATCACTATGAACTAAAGAGCTAGAGCCCTTGAGAATTCGACCGTTATTGAAAGAGAAAAGACAAATAAACTCCAATATAACGACTACTCTTCGTGCTGCTATCGAAATCATCAACAACCCGAAAGCAGAGACAGATTTTCGACTAAAACAA
Source organism: Actinia tenebrosa (assembly GCF_029948245.1). Taxonomy (NCBI): domain Eukaryota; kingdom Metazoa; phylum Cnidaria; class Anthozoa; order Actiniaria; family Actiniidae; genus Actinia; species Actinia tenebrosa. Next base: position 15,346,281 of record NW_028292569.1, read on the forward strand.
AAAACATATATTTCCATCGTCGTAGACCAAAAATTATACAATTTTGTTTCCAAATTTTTTGTTAAAATCTAAATGTTTCTATAAGAGTATTAGTAAACAAGTTAATGAATAAACGCTTATAAATTATTTGTGGCCCATTTAAAAAAAGAGATTTCTTTTTTTTGCTTGGAATCACCCAATGAATGAAAAATCGGTTTTGCTATTCTCTTTAGTAAACAGCTGAAACACGCTTTTGTAATCTTTCAGAGTTCGTAAATATTTTATCGAAACAGTAGTTTTAATATCCAATTTTTTTTTTCCACTTTCATACTACTGCTAGTCTTTTTTGCGATTTAAAACTCTAGTAACTGTTTTTAAAACAAACACTACTTCCTAAAGGAGTGAACGCACATCGCGAAGGACTTAGAATGACAATTCAGTCTTGCCGTTGGCGATGGTGAAGGAAAATAAAACGTTCTGAAAAGAAGAGAAAAAACCGCATTGTTTTATAGTTTGTTTTAAAAATATTTCTGGTTGCGTTGTTTTGAAATATCAGTGATTTGAGTTATAGTGGAGATCTTGTGCAAGACAATAGCGGGCGAACTTTCGCACAAAGAGAGGCTTGCCACAAAAAATCGACCTCACTTCCAACTGCGAAAACAAACGTAAAAAAAAGCTTTTGACCGCATAAAGAACCTTTAGTGCGATCGTGTGGCGTCAACTGCTTAGATAATTTAGGTTATTTAGCTTGAAGTGTACCGCGTGGCTTACATTGAATTTTTAAAGATTGACGAAAAGTTCAATGTGGATTGGTGCCTCAACACTGATTGTTTGTATCCGCTGAGGACATTTCAAGTCTTTTCAATAGAAAACACACATACAGTTATGTTGGGCTTAATTAGCCCGACCGTTATCAATAGGTATTACTGTGTAGAGGGCTAAACTGTCGACTTGATCACAAATTAATTCGTTTTACGACCAAACAAACAGTCTTCACCTCACAATAGATCTATTTTTTTGACCCTTTAGAAAACCAAAGCTTAAAGCTGACAGCTTTTCAAAGGAATAATCCTCGACAACTCCGTTCCTTGTTTGGCTTGCTGAAAAGTGTCCTCCACGAAAAGAACCGTATGCGTTTGATGAACGTTTTGTCAGTGATTGTTTTGACGAAAGGCCGTGTTCATCTTCCGGCTAGTTTGCCGATCACATTTGCGATAAGATAGAAAAAAATTGAAAATAACTTTTCGCCTCTCGAGTATGATAGCGCTCTGCGATAGCGCAATCATTAGAATAATAACAGTACAATACAATTCACTTGAAACTGTCAGTCTTTGAGAGATCTAGTCGCGGTGACTCCACGTAATTGCTTTTCAGTGGTTTGTGTTCACTCCTCGTGAAATCATCGATAATTCGCTCGTCTAAACGAACAAATCTAGGGTGATTTCTTGTGGGTACATATTTAATTTAAAGATATGGTTTCTCATAAATGATCCTATTATGTAGCTATTCCAACTTCTGTGATGGCAATATTCTCATTCCTTTGGCGGAACCCCTTATGAAAACACCTTTTCAACACTCTCTTTCATGAATTACTAACATAACTAGGACCTCCTTTGAAAATAATGTTCGCAAACAAAGGATTATTATAAAAAAGGAAATAAAACTTGTTCATAAAAGACATTTATTCTTCAGTTTCCTCTAACGCCTCAAGCATTAAATCCACACAAAAACCAAAAGCTTGGAATTGGAAAATGCAAACGAGGCTTATCCAGAGATAAAGTAATGAAAAGAAGCAGTAAAAACGAAATCTATATCGTTATCCTAATTGGGTAAATTGTGAAGAAAAAACTTCAATAACTTCGCTATTTAGATGAACATTAGGAAAAAACACGTTAGCTTGGATGGAAGGAAAAGATTTGCGCCTAGCGATAGGAGGACTACTTACTGAACGCGGCGAACCTTTCTTGTGTGTTTATGTCAAAATTTCTTTTCCAGTTACCAATTTCAGTGGCAAGACAAAGCAACTCGTAAGCAGGAGGTATTCTTATGCTAAACGACTGAATAAAAGGCCTGATAATTGATCATTTGTAAGGCAATTCGCTTATGAAAATGACAGGGGCATGAACTGAATCGGATGTGTAGGTTATATTTACTTTACTATATTTTCGATATCAATTAATAATTTTCGCCCGTCCAAGTTGAATATTAACAATTTGTTTGACGAGATCTGAGCGAATATTCGGACCACGCTCTAAAGTACGCAGCCGTTAAAATTAAATCCCAAAAAGAAAGAAAAAAAACTGATTGCTGTTAGAGTCAGCGTGTTATACAAAAACCTTTGAAACGCTAAGATATCTGAATTTCCAATGTATTGTTTCCACACAATAGGACTTCAATTGGTGCCGAAAACACAAAAGTGGACCATTGTGTAATTCCAATACGAGAATAGAAATGTATTTACAAAATCTAAATATCCCTTTGAAGAACCAATCAAAGAAATACACCCTCAATATGACAATTCTTTGCTCGGCACTCCAGGGGAAATTTTCAAATATAACATCCTTAATTCTAATTGGATGGCCCTTTTCAGTAAATGACGTGTTGAGAAGATTTTTGAATACAGGACACGACTCAATTACTGCACACGCATGCTCTTGTTTTGGTGTGTTTGATGTTACCGCGTTGCCGACACCAAGCAAGCTCCAGTCTGAGCTAAGCCATCAACGAGATAGGTTCTCTTCTCTGACCACCTAGAACTTCCTGGGAGATACATAACTGACGACAAGGGGAAAACCTCGAATGGAGATGAGTCTGACCAAAAATATGGAACATGTCAAGCGACCAATGAATGCATTTATGGTGTGGTCCCGAGAGGAGCGTAGAAAAATTGCCCAAGAAAACCCAAAGATGCATAACTCGGAGATAAGCAAGCGACTTGGAACGGAGTGGAAACAGCTCACAGACGACGACAAGAAACCTTATGTTGAGGAAGCCAAAAAGCTCAGAGCACAGCACATGAAGGATTACCCAGATTACAAATACAGACCACGACGAAAGCCTAAATCGCTGCTGAAGAAGGCTGATAGGTATCCTTTCCACTTGACTTGCCTCCCAACTCCTGAAGAAATGGCCAAATGTGGCTCACTCCCCTCGACGACGTCCTTGATGACTGATAGCTACTCTTCCATAGGCGGAAAAGCCCGCTCTTTTCTACCTGTTTCAACGCCGTATCCGTACGACATCAACAGTTTAACTTCCGTAAGCCATGCGTCACTCACAGGTTCGAGGATAGGCGAGCGAGGTTTAGAAATGCCGAGTGCCATTCGACCTGACATTTTGTCCAGTGGACAATTATACCAACATGGTGTGTATCAAAGTGGGCCAGCTAGTAACTCAAGTTTGTTGAACGCTTCTGGAGTCTCGGTTCATCCTGGTGGGCAACTTAGTCCCCACTCGCATCTCCACGCTGTACAAGGCGCGAACGGACAGTATTCTATACCTTGTAACTGCTCATGGCAACCGCAGGATGTTCGAAGGCCAGTGGCGTACTTGTTACTCTAACTTTGAACATTTTCTCGACTGCAATCTATTTATCAAAATGTTGTTCTATGTATTTATGTACTCAAGTCCGACCGATGTCCAAGGACACACCGTGTAAATGATCGTAAAATGATGAACATATTTTTATTACCAAGTATACACAAGTTGATAATACTTGATTTTCTTTGATGAATTGACGAAGACATGCTGAATTTGTCTAAGGTACTGTCGAAATAATGAGCTTTTTAAGGACATACAACTTAAACTAACGACTGCTTGAGCTCTTGCTTGAGTAAATCGTGTCAAGAATTCACAGATTACTAAAACTTACACTGTGAATATTAAACAATTGAAGCAATTGTGAATCATTTCGATGGGTTAGTGGCTTCTTTGCCCGTCTTTATGGCTCGAATGATGGCTGTTTATATGAGCCTAAAGCCATTCTATATTGACTATAAGTGAATTTCATTTGTAAATTTGAATTTGACAAAACTAACCTAATATTGCTAGGCAGTTGACACATAAAAATTAGCAGTCAATGTAATTTCAGTTTGTTTTCTTATCTTAGCTGGGTTAGAGTTGGGCCTGAGACAAGCTGTTAGTTTTGAAGGTTTTTTGGTAATGAAATGGGTACTTTATGCGCAAGTTAGTCATCCTACGGAAACTTTGCCCTGTAAAGACCACTGTGTCCTCGCGCCTTCATTATTGAAAGGTGTTAAGTATCTAAACGTGGTTTATATAAGCGCATACTTCTGCTGCTTGGATATTTTAAACTCCCCGGGATCATAGCATTTGAACCGTGAACGAGCGCAGGTAGCCACTTCAAACGGTCTTTGATTTGCAATTCTAGTTCAGCGCTTGATCACAAAGGAATTTGTTTCTGTTCAAAACAAGCTAGCCTGTCGAATAATTTCACCGTAACACCAAACACACGGTATCCCGCTAAGAAAATTATTTCCTGAACGCGCAACTATATAGCGGAAGCCAGTGTAATCTTCTTTCTGTTTGCTATATTCTTTAGACATGGCTGAGGCATTATTGAAGAGCTAACAGTTTTTCGTGCGTTTCGAGTCCTGCTGGGGCCAAGATCCAGCCACGCGCGCATTGAAAATCAAGGACCCGACTAGATGGTAATTATATAAAAGAAATAGTTGAACAAGAGGCGAGAATAACAACATAATCAAAAATACATGAGGTGATGAATGAAAAGGATGACATAAATAAATAAATAGACGATCAGGAGAAGATAAAATGAATAACAATGGTGAATGAATTACAATTGTCTTAATACCTATATCACCATAACAATAGATTACATCAACAATAGACAATAAGTGAATAGCGGCAAGAGAAAGACTTAGGTAAATAAACCAAACAGGAATGAAAGGAATGGTCAGCGATGGGCGCGAAAGTGATGAAAACAAGTTTGTATGCTTATACTATGTTTATCGATGCTTAAGTGAAATACGTCGATAACAATCGGTTCAAAGACCCAGCCGCTTAGCCTGTATCTAAAATAAATATCTTTCCAAAATGAGAAGGAATGGCTTTCAAGTTTAGACAATTTGCTTATTAAAGAACGAATATTGAAATAAAAAAAGGCTGTCGAGTTTCTATGCAACCGAACTCTCCTGAATGAATTTGTCAGCACTTTTCCCCGAGAAAAACTTATCGCTTCAAATGTTTTAGACAGATGGCCCATAGCTTCTTTTATGAGGTTTAGATAAGAAAAGAAAAGAGACATTTATTTGGCTTAAAGAGGCAGAGTCTCCGATGGAAATCGAAGATCCCAATTATGTCTGTATTGTTTTAACAGTACTCTATAACTCATTTGTAAAACAATCCTAACCAGATTTCTCTTGTAGTTAATTTTTCACGGTCCTAGGAGTTAACGATTCAACAACACATTATGAAATATATAAAAAAATTAAATTCTTTGCTAGCTTATTTTTATAGCGTATTTGTAATTTCTGTCATTGATTTTTATTTATTTATTTATTCATTCTTAGTGAGCGGTAGCGGCCTTTACCTAAACGATGGCGGGCTTTTCTTCTACACACAAGATAACACCCAATGATTGAATAAAAAGGAAAGCGTAAAAAAAAAACGATAAATGTCGGCAAACACGGTTTATATACACACGCACTGTGGCGGTGTTATTAACTATTGAAATACCTTATCGTTATATTATACATTCTCTTGTGTAGGTTTTTCCTTTTTATGAGGATTGTAATAACAATTTTTTTGTATTTTCAGTAAAACATTTGTTTGTATGTATGTTTTATTTCGGTGCTTTTTCCATTCGACTTCCATCCATGCCAATTCCTGTTCAAACGGTCACGTCTCATTTACAAATTGTATTATACAGCTTGAGCTGATTTGTTTCAAATTTATATTGTAAACATCAAAAATGGTTAACTTCGAGATTTTATTTTTAAGTGTGTGATTTTGCTTCGTTTTTTGAATAAAGGGAGGAAAATTGAAGGTTCAATTCTGCAAGTTTTTTTCATTTCGTGGGACTTCAACGCCTCTTTTTGTTCGTCAAGAAACGAAAAGAGAATTAAAGTTTGCACGAATCTTTTGATGATTGTAAAAACCTATATATACGATTGTTGTCATGGCTTTTTAGCGCTTTCCTCACTTCCTTTTTGATTCGCAAATCGCTTTCAAAAACTAACAAAAAACGAAGAAAGACAAGCTTAGCTTTGTCTGATTCTTTTATCAGCGGAAAAGAAAAAAGAAAACCCGAAAAAACGGTAAAAAGAAAGTTCATCCGAGTAATCTTATCTTTTGTGCCTGTTATTAAACCAAGAAGCAAGGCTCTTTATAATTAACTTTGGTACTTTTTCCTCCGAATGTCCTATGAATTGTTTTCCTAGACAGATGGTTCGAGAAAAGGAGAGAATCGGGGAAAAAACATTTCTTTAGCCCACCGCCCGCCGACTTGAACACTTTATTACTTACATAACAAAAGCTTAAAATGAAAATCAGCCTGGCGTTTGATTCTTACAAATACAGCAATTACTCAATAGTGATAATATTAGAACAATAGCCTCATAGGAATCAGTAGTTTTTGATTCATAAATCCCATATTTCTTCAAAAAACGTCAAATGAAACATAATTGATAAGGCAGAGTAACTCGGATGGCATTGACCGATGTCCAATCGGTTGGACTAATAAATTATGCAGGAATCTTTACATACTATCTAATGAAAAAGTCTCCATTACAAAAATTGTCCCAAACAAAAACGCGAAGGGCTGCTTGAGGATGACAAATAGGAAAAAGAAACCTTGAGGGTTTGTTGATAGGTTTTTACAGTTCTTTGTTAATTCTGTTCATTTGAAGTGAAGTTAGTTATTGCAAATTACAACTCAAAAATGGCGGGTCATTTGAGGCAAGTCGAAAAAGTGACACTCAAAAGATCTTTATAATCATTTCACAAAACTGAGAATTCGGGCTAATAACCTTATGAAAAGACACCGACAGATATTAAGAGACCTCGAATTGATGAGACATCTAAGTCATAAAAGCTTTGTTTGAAATCCCAAGTAATAAAATCAAACTAGCCCTGTTAGATTGTTTGTTTGATTCCACGACTTTTACACCTTTAATTTTCAATAACGCATATTGTAAATTTTAACAAAACAACCGACAACTCACAGAAATGAAAATTTGGCCTCTCAAAGAACCTATTCAATCAAGAAGTAGATTAAAAATACTCCTATTATAGTAAGTTTTATTGTTTATTTAGATTTAATGCGAGTCTCAAGAGTTTCAAACCTATTGGAAAAAACTCATGTTTTATAAAGCCACTCTCGAGCTTGTTCAAATTATCGTTTATTCAAATTTTTTTACTCTTTTTCATTCACGATACGATTTTGAAAACTTTCTTTTATCTTTCTTGTCGTGTCAGCTGTAAAACATAAGTCCTGGAGGAGTTGGTTTTCAATATTTGATAAATTACGTAGTGATTTGAAATTGAAACATGATAATCTACTTTTAATACCCTAAGAACTAGTCTTGTTATTTTAAATCAAGCTTCGTTTACGATTTAATGTTCGCCATAAGCGCGTGGAATTCTTCGCTATAAAAACAAACCAATTTTAGATCCTCAAACTTTCTAAAAATAAACTTTAGATTTTTAATGTTCTTCTTACCCTCAAGTCCTTTAATTGTTTTGGGAAGAATAAAACTGAATATCGTAAATGTTAAAACTAGTATTGTATTATTACTGTTTTGGTTCATCGAAAGTTTAAAGGGTTGGGCTTCCGCTAAAGTACGAAGTTAATGAAATAAGAAAAAGTGTCGATTATTCTTAATTATTGGTTTAGATTCTGAAAACAATTTCTTGGAAATACATCTTCGAAAAGCTTAGAAATAAAATTCAAATTGGAAAAAGTATGGGCCAGTTCTCTTTATCGAATTCTGACTGAAAGAATTACCGCAATTTCTTGGAATTACAACTTTAGATGACTCAACAAATAAAGCTCCTTCTTATTACTTTTATCATTATTTATTATTATTATTATTATCATTTATTTTTTTACTCCTTTACTATTTTTTCGATTCCAAAAATAAAGAAGTGAAGAATGAAGAGAAAAGAGACGAGCTCATCATGAGGAAAATGAATTTTCTACGGAATTCGATGTTTTCTTTCCTTCCTTTGATTCAGAAAAAAATTAAGCCTCTATATTTAATTAATGTCAGAAACCCAACGTACAACTTGAGAAGATTTCTTTGCACGTGACGGAGGATAAGAACTTAGAACTTCCTCAACGAAAATTACCAATTATCCAGGAGATCATGACGCTGTTAAATGTTTAGGGCTTCTGATAAAAACATATTATTGTAGAATTGTTGTATATGACAATCTTTCTTCCTGTTTACCTCTGCAACTGGTCGCGTAATTTGAGCGTGATTATTTCGAAAATTAAACTAGTATTCTTCACATCATTTTGAAGTCTACAATGCTTAGAGCAGAAATACAGAGTTTAAAAAATAACGTATATTGTCATTTATCTCTTTCTATTCAGGTTTGAGAAAGGAGAATCATAGTAATAGTAATTTGTGAAGTAAACTGGGGAAAAAAAGCGAGATGAATTACTGGTATTTTTCGATTTTGTTAATGACAGTTTAGACTTCTGGTCAATCAATCCACTTCCCGCCCAAATGTTTGTCTCGACATGAATAAAAACTTCATGACCTTGAAGGATGTTAGAGTCCAATAAATTATTGTTGATTAAATATCAACAAAAGCCGTTTTAGAATTTGCTTGGTTTACTGATTACAACCCTTTGTTATTGAATAAAAAGAGAAGTTCTCGAAATATCTAGCAATTAAGTATTTTGACTACTCATTCACATGAAAAAAAGAAAACCACAAAAAAAGTAACAAACATTTTTGTACAAAATTCACTTTTTTCGCTATAAGGATAATGTTTTGGGTTTTTGGTCGTGTCAGGTAAAAAGAAGGCGTGACTTTAATTTTCCATTTTAGACTAGTCAGTTTATTTTCTTTTCTAGTCGTTTCAATGAACAACAAACATCTGTCAAGCATCATATATACGTTTCATTGGTTTTTCTTTGTTTGTTAGAGTTTACTTCATATAGTGTAGCTTCTAAATAGGTGTGGGTTAATAATTCAAATCTTATTCTTTAAAAACAAATTTGAAATGGAAAACCCATAGAAACTTATTTTTTAAAGCAGAATCGATCATTCTTATTAACTCATAAATAAATAATTATTTCGTTCGTGCTAAATTTACCACCAAACCTAGAGAATAAGTTTAAATCTATAGGATCTGAACTAATCTTTTATGTTATATAAGAACAAATTTGAGATGAAAAAAATCCCACATTTTTTAAACCACTGATATTAAGTTGAGTTACCTATATTTTAAAATGTATTTGTGCTAGAACTAAATAATGCAAAGGTTAACGGTGTAGTAAACAAATGCCAAACTTTTTAAAGAGACATGATGTCGAAAAGCAACTAATTTCGTTCTAAAATAAACAGTTATTTAAACATGAAGTTTATTTAGTTGTTTTGACTGGTAGTTTGAATTCATAACCCGAGGCTCGGGCAGCTTGGCGCGTACTGCGGAGTTAAGAGAGACTGACGTTAAAAACGATGTACATCAAAACACAACATGGCTGGCAATAAACTCTCCTAACACTTGACTAATCGTCTGATGCCTCGTCTACTTCGATAATGTCTTAAACATAATCCTATAGACTAAATGCTATTAGCAATATATGATTTTATATTTGAGTTTGAAGTTTTACAAAAAGTTAAATATTGTACGGTCGCCAGAAAAAATCTTGTCAGACATTTTATTTTTAGAATAAAGCGCCCAAATCCATCTTGACTGTTCGTAAGGTATCCTTGCTATTATAGTGGGGGGGAAACCATTATATCAACTTTGAGGCGTGTCAGGTTTTCGCTGCCAAACCTTTGCAATTACGAAGTAGAAGAGAAAACCCTTGGATTTTATTTACATTCTGCATTAAATTTTTCAAGCCTTTTTCTTTGTTTTGCATCGAGAAAAACTGAGATAAAAATCTTCACCAAGTACTGGCTTCCTCCGAAAGTGATTTCTAATATTGAAAAAAGGGTGGTTAAAGAATCCACTTCATAAATATTGTAATTGGTATACTATCTGAAGAGGCTGTTTTTGACTCTAATTCAAGCCTCTTAATCTTTATTGTCTTATTTGATTTATTGCCGAGTTTGAAGAGTAATAAAACGGAAATCCTTATACCGTACACACCCTATACTCTACCCGCGCATGCGCAGGAGTTAGAGCTCAAACATGGCGGATGCTTGAAGACACTTGAAATCTATTCAGCGACTCAAGTGGACTTGGGAAAGATAAGACTGAATGAATAAAGAAATCTTTTGTCAGCCGGCTGACGAAGAATTCAAAGGAACTGATAACTCTTAAGATACACGCGGATGACTCTAATTTTTATTTTTCAATTTAACCTCAATTGGGAGTTTCAGTCATGAACATGAATTGGCTATTAATGATAAGTAGGCCAGTAAAGAGACAGTCAGACAGACAGACTAACAGCCGGCCAGCCAGATCGAGAGAGAGAGAGGCAGGCAGGCAGGCAGGGAGGTATATTTCCATGATAAAGGATTAAAATCATATTCTCTCCAGGGTGATGAATAGTGATGAAATAAAGCTAAACACTCCCCCCTTTGCAATGCAGTTACCCGAGCCCCCCTCCCCCACCACATCTACGTTACGTAAATGCAAATTACACTGAAGATTCAATAGATTTTGTTCCCAAAAGAATTCAGTAATATTATAATTGCATTATAATGGTCTATAATCATATATCTTACCTGCTTAAGTGTCACAGAAAATCAGTATTAAAATTTCTAGACAAAAGATAGACAAAAGATCTCAAAAGATCGCTGAGTTAAAATTCATCTTACCTCAAAAATTTGAAACTATTTCTTGCTTCTACCAACGCAGAGAACATTAAAGCTTAAACACAGGTTATTTCTCTAAAGATCTCCTTTCAAATTCCGCTAAAATCCACAGATTTTTAGCAGTAAATCCTGCAAGAACTGCAACCAAACATTAACAAATTTTCCCGGGCAAATTACCCAGAGATCCCTTCGCGCTTGGTCTCAGATGAGTACGCAGTTTCTGCAAGTCAGCTGTTTTGCCCATGACATCAAGTGTATTTTTAGTCGTCAAGATGGAGGAAGTACAGTAAAATACTTAATCATTCTTGGATCTTTTCTCTTTGATTTACTCTCAAAATATTACCAAAAATGAGCTGGATGAACATATTTGGTGGTAGTTCTTCTAACGTAGCGAAACCTAATATTCCTGCAACGACAGCACTGCAACAACAAAGGTTAAAACAGATCGATACTTTAAAGTCCATCTTTCACAGGTAAAATCATACAAAATTAATTCCGTCATCTTTCAATACCTTTAGAATAAAAAAAAATTTCCTAAGAGTTTAATGAAACATTTCAGTATGAAATAAAGGCGTTGAGCTAACGTCTATACATGAATAATAACGGGATTATAGTGCGCGAGTGAGCTTCGCCTTTATATATAAATGTGTACATCAATTTATATTTTATCAAGACTTATTAGAAATTTTATGAGGATTATTTTGAAATAATAGTTCGACTTATTACATAAATTTAGTTCTATAAGTTTATAACATACTTCTTCGACATATAATTGCAAGTGTGTGTGTTGCCTTGCCTCATTTTCATTTCATCCTTTTCCCATTTCTAATTACACTTTTCATTCCCTTGAGTAGCTTTTCTTTACTTACCAGGAATGATTGCTAACACATTTAATATGGGTAACGATGAAACAAAGGACCTTATTATCAAGGAATGGGTCTTATATACTCACACAGAATCCATGTTTATTATGTTTATAAATTTATTCTCAAGCACTTGAAGCGAGGCTATGTGTGAAAGGATCTATTGTTCCATTCAACATGGCTGTTGCCTGAGTAATGCCCATGGGATGGAAAATGAACAAGTTTTGTATTCATTTTGTTGTTGTTTTGTAGTGTAACTGAAGTCCAGAGAGATGTGGAGTACAGAGTCACATTCAGTGTGGGCACCTCTACTATGTTTCTTAATGTGTATGTATCTTATAAAGAATAAGGTTAAAAATGGTTGTTATCTTATGGAACCCTATTTATAGGGGAGGGGTGGGATGGGTTGGGGTAACCAGGTATAGATCCCTTTCATGTGAAGTCAAAGCAGCTCAATTTTGAGGACAAAACAAAAGAATTTCAATATCCTGAAAATTGGAAACCTTGTTATGTCCTCCAAATTTAGCTGTGGTCCGACCTGCTGCAAGGGGTCTATTCACCACTTCTAGAAGTGAAATCCTGGATTTTGTGAATAGAGTTCTTTGTTGGTTCTCTCCCATTGTCTGATGGTTTTTCTCCAGGCACTCCGGTTTTCCTCCCTCTCCAAATCTCTCTCCACGGCATATGTATTTGTATGTTTTATTACTGATTACTTACTATCTTATCCTGCAGGAATCTACCTCCTCAATTCCCAAATGAAAAACCTATTGTTAAGGTATCACCTCCAGTACACCATCCTTGGGTCAGTGACCAGGTCAGTCCTATATATATAGCTAAAATACAATTGTAGTTACAGTTCATATGTCAAAACCCACAGATGAACCGTGCTCACTAACAGTTTAAGTGTTGCTACCCTGATAACTATATATTATATTTACTATTTATCAACTCACTGTCTTGCCTATCTTTAGATGGTAGTGACAGGATGTCCTGCATTAAATATGGTAAGTTGTTGAGCTTCTATCAAACTTCAATGCCATAAATATATGTTTACTGGAAGTACATATTTTTAACAGGTGACCAGCAGGAAAATCTTTCCTTCATGTTTATATATTTTTTTGTTGATAGTTCTATATGCACTCTAGTCTTGGGAAGGCAGTGCAAGATGTTGTGCGGGAGTTTTCAGAACACCCACCACAGCTTATTACTCAACCAACAACAGGATCACAACCTTCTATGTAAGTTTATTAAGAATAATTGAACTTCATACAACTTTTCCAGTGGACAACCTCCTTACCACAATATATAGGTCTGCATGATTGGCCATTGGCCTTGTCAGATAGGAAAACAATAAAACCCCTTTTCTCATGGGAATTGAATTCTTTCTCATGTAAAACAATAGACTTCTTTATCTTGAGTGTAATGTTTATTCATTTCATACCACATGTCATTCCCTAGAGTATCTTTTCTTTGTTTAATGGTTGCTCATGAGAAGACAAATGCATATGGATACAAATTAAAGTATCTTATTTTCAAGAGAATGACATGGTTTGAAATGGGAAACATTATGCCCAAGGCAATGGAGCCCTGCCATTATGTGAACATGGGAAACCTTTGTCATTTTCATTTTTGTATTTAGGCCATCATCAGGAATAGTTGGTGGTTATCAGCCCTCGTCTACATACAGTTTTTCTGGATATCAGCCCCAGGTTACACCATTTTCATCAACAGGGTATGGTGGAGTACCCAATACTAATCATATGTTTCCAATGACCTCAACTTCTGGGGTAACCCCTGTTAGTTCTACACAGGTAAAGATTCAAATTTTGATATCATTTATGTGTTTTGTTCAGCACCTCAATAAAAACCTTCAAATTTTCTAAGAACAACCTCTGGGCTGACCTAAGTCTGGGCATGGCTAACTCAGAGATCAAACCCTGAAACAACCTCTGGGCTGACCTAAGTCTGGGCATGGCTAACTTACAGATCAAACCCTGAAACAACCTCTGGGCTGATCAAAGTCAGGACATGGCTAACTCACAGATCAAAACCTGAAACCACCTCTGGGCTGATCAAAGTCAGGGCATGGCTAACTCACAGATCAAATTGTAATTTACCTTGTTCAATAAAGGTCACAATCCTTTGTTCCAAATGACTTTTTCACCTTCCATGTTTGTTTATATTGGATGTTTATTATGTTATAAATCTGCTATGGGTAAAATAATTTCAGTTTTTATCACACTTATGTGATTGACAAATGGTTTATGTTACGTTATAGAGAAATTCTCCTAATTCTGATGAGGTACCAACTTGTACTTCACAAGAGTTTCCAGAATTGAATGGATTAAGGTGAGAATGATCCCTATTTCCTCAGGAATTTTTCTTTCCTCTCCCTCTTTCTTTTTCCATCTTTCTTTCTTTCCCTCTTTCTCCTTTCCATATTCTGCCCCTTCCTTTCCTCGACCCTTCTATTCCCTCTTCTCCCTTCCCTCCACTTTTCCTCCAGAAAAAGAGGTCATGTGGGCAGAAATTATGAAAATATCCACTCTACATACCAGTGGCGGATCCAGGGGAGGGGTGCAGGGGGTGCGCACCCCTCCCTGGTTCAACTTTGTGGCCCTACTTCGAAGATAACCAATACAAAATAATGTTTTTTCCCTTTGGTTCTAAGGGGTGCACCCCTCCCTGGGTTAACTTTGTGCGCAGCACTCCTCCCTGAACAAATTCCTGGATCCGTCCCTGCATACAGTTGAGTCTTTTCTTAACATGTCTGAAACAATTCCTTTTTCAGTTTAATAGAATTGAAGGAACTAAATGACAATAAAGAATTACTAGAAGAGTTTGTTAAAAGTAAATTAGAACCAGTAAGTGACATTGCTTTTTTATCTTTAAGTGTTTAATTTTACCTTAGTTTTTTATGTGGAATGCGTTTTGACATATAGATTTGTCCTTGTGTAGCATCACATTCATTTGTTTCAGGATGAGTTTTCCATGGATAATGAATAATGGTTTTATTCTCATGAAAATAAAATCATGGGTGCTGCATAATGAAGATCCAATGGAATGTACAATAGACCTCCTCGGCTCTGGCATAGTGTTGTCCTATTTCAGACCAGGTGTCATTCCCTAGAGTATCATTTCTTTGTTTAACAGTTGCACTCAGCTGCACATGAGAAATCACATGAATTTGGATACAACTCCAACAAAAAATCTTATTCTCGAGGAAATGACACATTGTCTGAAATGGGACAACATTATGCCCGAGCCGAGGTGGTCTATACATCTTAAATTCATCATATTAAATCCTCATTTCTTTATCTTACCTACAAGGTAAAGAAACTTCAAGTAAAAAAAGAAGACATCACTAAAGAGAATGAACTAATTGCTAGTAAGTGTGGATTAAAATTCTGATTTGTGCTTCAGCATTGTGCTTCAGTCCAAGAGAATTGATAAAGAAGTGTTGCGAAGTCAACTTTAGCCTGCGCATTCTAACTTTTAACTCTAGCTAAGACATTTAATTCAGGCTGCATGCAGGCCAAGACATCTGCAGATTGGGAACATTTTTTCACAGTTGTCATAGACACATGAAAGATTGCATCGTAGTAGCGTTCAATTTGTTTCACAAAAATAGAGGTTAGAGTATAGCATAGTATAGAGTTGAATGTTCTTAATTTCTATTTCTTTTAGGAAATAACTTATCATTACAACCAAAATTTGAAGCTTTAAAACACAGCATTTTAACAAATGTAAGTAGAAAGGGAAAAGATGATGATGATAATGATGATGATGGTTGGTGATGATGCTGTTGCTAATAGTGGTGATCAAGATGATGAAAGTGGTGATGATGATGTTGGTGGTGATGATGATGTGGTGGTGATGATGATGGCGATGATGTGGTGTTGGTGATGATGCCATTGCTGATAGTATTGATGCTGCTGATAGTATTGATGCTGATGACGATGGTGGTGTTGATGAGGATGCAATGAATAATCAATTCAAATTAGTTTTGTAGAAATTGTGTTCTTGCAGATGGCTTAACTCTTTCTTGCTTAATCATATATAGCACGAGTTACAATCATCATTGACAACAGAATTTGCTCAAAGAAGTCAAAAACAAAAATACTTATCAGAGGTTTGTACTTGGAATTGTATGAAAAATAATTCAACCTTCACTTGTTCCACCCTTTTCTTAAAATAAGAACGAACACTAAATACTTATGTACAAGAATGGAAAGCTAGAAAGGTATTGATATACCAGACTTGGTAGAACTTTTCCCTCCATTCCTCCTCCTATGCCCAATGCAAGATTACTTACCCCACCGCCCCTTTTGTAGACCCTATTAATAAATTCATTTATTAAGAAATGAAATTTATTGTTTTCAATTTCATTCAAAAGAATAAATTTGACATAAAACACAGAAAATATACCCTGCCAGCAGAGGTTTTTTTCTGATCCTCCTTGGGCTGGCTGGCTGGTTGGGGAAAAAATATTTTTTCTCTCCGACTAGCCAGCCCACGGAGGGTCAGAAAAAAACCTCTGCTCGCAGGGTACAGAAAATAAGGCATGCCTGGCATAGCAGGATTTATTAGAAGTGTCTGTAGCTCTGGCTTTTAGGTATAAATGCACCATTAAGGTAAAGACACTTGCCTTGCATCGTTGACTGCCCCCTCCTCCCTTCAGTCCATTTTGGGTCACCATTGATAACCACACCCATCTTGCCTTCTAGATTTACTCGATTAGCAGTATTCACACCAACATGGAACTAGCTGCTGCAGAGGCAGATCAGGACTCGGAGGTACTTATCAACCTATATTTTTATCATTCAATTCATCTTTCTACCATGATATTCTAAGCACATTAGATCATATTTTTATATATTTTGTGCTATATAAATAATAAATTGTAATCATCATCATCACTATTACTACTATCACTGTCACTATCACTTTCACTATTTACATTTTTGAGTATTTACGTGTTGTACCTTGTTTCACAGGCAATTGCTGACAGTTTCCTGAATGGTAAGTGCATAATAGAATCACACGACTAACATTATTAGGGCCATGTTAGTATAAAACTAATATAGAGACTAATACAAATGCTTTAATCTACTTTTTTACAGGTGAAATCAAAACAGATGAATTTATTCAGACTTATATGGAAAAAAGAAAGGTACAGAATAGCACAATGCACAGAATAGACCTCTTTATCTTGGAAATAAGGTTTCTCCTTTTAGACCATATCATTCTCTTGGATAGGATTTTTTGTTCAACTTATATATTCATGTTCATGTCGGGGGTAAAAGTGGTAAAAGTGGTGACAACCCCCCCCCCCCCCCCCCAATATACACACACGCACATTAGATGGAAAAACATTATACTGTAGCTAAATTAAAAGAGGTCTGCTGGTGATAAATCGCAGTGAAGTTGATGCAAATTTGCACTACTAGATTTCAAGCATGTTTGGATTTGCAGCGATTTGGCTACAATCAGTTGCCATAAATTAGCAATATTGAAATCGCTGCTTAAGAAAACGGGCCTTCAGAGTTCCTTCTTGCAAGGCTAAAACTAATATCTAAACCTTCAATATCTAATTGTTTTTCAGCTTTGCCACTTGAGAAGAGCAAAGGAAGAAAAGATGAGATACCTACATACTCATTTTTAAAGAGGGAGAGGAAAAAATAATCTAGCTCTTTGGATCCCTTGCACTAAATAAGATTGTTCAGGGAAGACACCATTTGAGATCAGGATAATACACTTCGTTGGCATACCATCAATTTGGTAGAAAATTGAGCATAAAAGGTATAGCTGTCTTGAGCATTAAGAGGACTCACACCTGCTTAAACACTGTATGCTACTACTCATCCACGTTATGCAGAACAAGTGAATGGTGGACCCTTGCTCAATCAAGGCAGCAGCAATGAAGTTATTTTTTCTGGTGCTTTGGCTTCCCTTAATAGACCTTATTTGTCTTTGTGCAATGCTTTCCCATTACAGACAATGTGTCATTCCCTAGAGTATCATTTCTTTGTTTAATGACGGTTGCACATGAGAGGACATCAAATGAATATGAATACCACTTAAATAAAGAATATTTTTATCTAGGGAATGATACATAGTCTGAAGTGGAAAAACATTGCACCATGATGAATAAGGGCTATCAGTCTTACAGTAGTCCGGGTATTACATTTTGATCATTAGCAGAAGTCCATAACTATCTGGTTATGAACTCATGTCATTAGGATAAAAAGTACCAGTTATTCAAAACGAGCTATAACTGAATTATCTTCAATGTTTTTAATGATGTCCGCAAGGTCGATTAGCCAGGTCTCCTACAACCAACTTCATTTCAAACACAGAAATTAGAAAACCTAGGTTATTCAGCGGTGTTTTGCTGCCACGAGCAATAGAGATGACTACATTGCTTACTGAGGAATATCAATTTATTCTCAAATGCAAATGGTATATTTACAATTTCATCAAAGCATGTCAAATCACTAAGTGGCATAGTAAGGTTCAAAAAAGAGACCTTGGAAAACCATGACGAATGAATGTTTTATGTATAAGAATAAAATATAAATTTATACAACATTAAAATGTATTTGACTAATTTTTTTCAATATTTCCGAGCTTCAACAGGCAAGTTGCTCTTATAAATCACGTGATCGTGATACGTAATCTTGGGTGTTAAAAAACCATGTAAAAACCAGCATTCCGAGGTTGAGGAAAAACTGGGTTGAGTTAGTATTGCATTGCATTGCATTGTGAGACGGTTTTAAGGAAAAATTTCCAAGATGGCATATATTTCATCCGCTGAACAGTCCTGCAATGTACTGCTATGCCAACATTTAATACCAGTTTTTTCCCTCAACCTCTGAATGGGTAATACCCAACTCCTAGTCATCCAAGATGGCAGGTGACTGATCACATGATTTATAAGTGCATATATCGCCAATCCATGCAGGGAGGAGGGAAGGAAAATCTCCGTCCCACCTTCCTGATCTACCACAAAACAAAACTCAATACTATTCTTTCTTGGGATTGCGAACTCGTTCAAACTTTTCAAAAACGTTAAGAAATTTAAAACTCTTACACTCGATGCGTTTGCAAGTGTACGCAATCCCAAGAAAGGTCAGCCTAAAATTGGACTTTTGGCCTACCTTCATCAAGAGACCCCTAGTATCCTCTGAGAAATAATATTTACAAAAATCTGAATTTGTACAAAATAAGTCGGAGAGCATAAATGTTTTGAACGCATGAGAAAAGACATAGTAGATCCTGGAACAAATCGTATTGCTGTTGACCAACCAATGATCCTATCAAGCGCTCATGTAAAGAAGAGGGTCAAACTAATTACCAATTTTTTTCTGCATATGAAGTCAAAACTAAGGTTACTAATTAAGCTTTTTAACCACAAATTGCCAGGAAAGTCTTTCATTCTGTGATGATTTATAAATCTCTTGGTACGCTGCTAGGAGGATTTGCCTTGATTCGTTTCAGTTCCTCAAGCAGCTGTTCTTTTTTCTCGTTCAATCTGTGAATTTTACTTTCTCTAAGCTGTGAACTTCTCTCTGGAATGAATATATTCTCCTCGCCATCGTCTCCACTTAACGCCGCCATTTCCTTGACGCCGCCATCTTGGCTATAAAGTGAGTTTTCATTTGAAGGTGAATCAGACACTTCTAAGTCACTAAGCAATAGATCTTGAGTGGGTCTGTCTATATCATCTGTAGGATATATTGAAGATGTAGGGTCTTGGTTGCTTTGAATGGCTCTCTTAAGCCGTCCTGATGCAAGGGTTTTAAATATTGGAGAAATCTTGATGGCTTCATTTATAATTCTTTCATCGTTGTCATCAACTTCATCTTCATCCTCAATAATTCTCAGCTCTAAAAGCGCTCGTTTTTTTGGCGGGGGAGAAGACTCGGGTAGTCTAGAGAACCATTCCTTGCCCTCCGTTAACCCTTGTATTTCAGTTCCATCAGTCAATAGACTTTCAAAGGCTGATCGTTTTTGGTCAGAAGGGCCTCCGGTTCGCTTCCAACGTCTTCTGAAGACTGCCTTGTGCGAGCTTTCGTCCAGTTCCATGGTCCAAACATCATCAGAATCTGATTCAGTCACCTTGCAATCCCCAGCATGTTTCTTCCTTCTGATTTCAGTAGTTGCTAAAGGGTCTTTGATTATGTTAGACAGTCCCGGTGAAAGTCGTTGGGATCCCTCCCTATTCGTGCTCAATTCGCCGTCGATCTGATTGTGTTTTTTATCTGAAATACTATTTTCACTGGCACTAGCATTATTTGAACTATTTTTTTCTCGATTCATCATATTTTTTGCACAGTAGTTTTCTTCTTGATCCTCGGGTTTTTCAGGAGAGGTTTCATCAGGACCAACTAATTTCTTTCTTCGGTCGAACAATTTCACCCTGTCAAAGAGATTCACCAGAATACGAGGCTGCAACAACGTGGTTTTATCAAGAATTTTGGGAGACGTTTGACAAGGGTTTGCGAAGGAAGAAAGTAGACTTGCAGAATCTTCAGGCAAAGAAGATGGGTCATTGTCGACCGTTACCCGCATGGTGTCGGTTTTGTTTCCTATGTTACTATTTGACGTTATCATGGTAGCATTTGTTGATGTCATAGTGATAGTAGCATTTGCGTTAGATACTACATCAGTGTTGGTCTCCATGATCGAACTTGTATTTGTCTCAGCACAAAAAGATGATGTCATGTTAGTGCATATAGCATCACTTTCCTGCTCAGCGCTATTACTGTTGGTTTCCATGGTAGCATTCGGTGTTTCCTCCCCATCAATCTCAGTTTCCATGTTGATCTCTGGTGATAACATTCTCACGTCACTTTCCGTTTCCATGGTGATCTTGGGTGGTGCAGCCCCATCACTCGGAGTGTCCTTAGTGATCTTTGTTGCTGTCACCTTATCACTCTTGGTTGCCATGGTGATCTTTGGTGCGGTCTCCATGGTAATGTTTGGGGATTTCATCCTGGTTTCTGAAGAAATATTCCGTGAGGTTACGAAATCACTCATTGACTCGAAATTACTAGAAGTCCTGGGTATGTCATTTTTGGTTTCCATCGTGGTCTCCTCTACATCTTCGTTTTTCGTCACGATACCAACTGTCACCTCATTGACTCTACTGCTGTCCTTTCCGCCGTCAGTCGGCAATTCCCTGGCTTTGGGTGTGTTTGTGCCGTCCCTATTCAATCTCAGCTTCTCTAGTTTTGCTCGCGCTTCTAATATCTGATTTAATATTTTAAATTTCTTGATGTCATCGGTTTCTTGATTGAAATCTATTTGCCATGCATTAATCATTCTTAATAATCTTCTTATCATCATCTCTCGATCAATAACATCTTTTGGCTGCGCAGCTTCTTCTTGGCCAACATTTGTAACAGTTTTAGCCTCGTTCTGGTGTTTAGCCATGTAATATTTAGGTGACTCGGGCAATTGAGCATTTGGGCTTACTGCTTCACATTTATCCAAAGACTTCGTTGATTGGTCCTACGGTAAAACATTAAAATTAGCTGATCATTCCACGTCTACTCTATTCTATTCATTCATTTATTCATCCATCCATCCATTCTTCCCTTCCTCCCTCACTCCTATTCATCCTTCTTCCATTAATGACATTCATTCATCTGTTCTCTCGATCAAGTTTATTAACATTCTCTTCATTTCTCAGTGTGTTTGTTTAAAATTTCTTTTATTAAATCAGGTTTGACTGAGACGTAACTGTGACCGGATTCAGTAAAAGACTAAAGCTAAGACTCAGCTCAGTGCAAAAGAAAAAAATAAGCAAGTCTCGGCAATACCCACCTTGTCATTGTCTTCTATCTTCATATACTCCGCAGTCTTTTCTGACGGATCACTGGTCTTTTCTGTCTCAGCCAACGTATATTCTGTCTTTGGATCAATGGAGGAGTAGCGATTCTCCAAACACACCTTGAACACAAGAACCGATATGAATATCTTTGTGGTATATGCGACGTCACAAACGCCATGCTTAATAACGGTAAACAAGTGATTTGATCTCATTTTAAATGTTAATCAACACGATGTCTTTAAATTAACTTTTTTTTATAGAGGATAACACTTGACAGTAATTCAACTGCTAAACTCGTGGTTCTCTTTTAACATATCGTGGTCATCCGAGCCACGTGAAGGTCTAACCATTTGCAGATGTAATTACAAAGGCAGCACCTTCTCCTTGGTCCGGCCGAGGCTTGAACCACGACCTCCCGCACTCTTACAACTGAGCTAACCGGATGGCGGTGGCTATTGTCCTCTTATTTTCATGAGAAGAGACGGCAGGTTTCTATTTTTAGAAATGACGTCACATGACGTAAACAATAGATTTGGTTCTTGTTTTTAATGCCAATCAACATGGTGGCCATGTCTTTTATCCTATCATTTTCATGACATCAGGCACAGACGTCAGGCTCTTATTTTTAGTTTCTCTACTTTAATGCTGTCTTATTCCAAACTGACATATCAAGAACCTCGTGTTAGCAGTTAGCTATCATATCTTTAAGTACCTAGCATCCCGGGTATAAGACCAGTGGGCTTATACAATGGACTAGTTCGATGATATGGCGGCCGTTTTGCCAGGGGGAAAAACGAAACAAAAAATATTGTAACCGGAGGATGGGACTTATGACATGGGTTCTATGGTATGTTTTCCTTTCGCCTCTGAAAAATCTTTACAAGATAGCGCGGAGCTCCGCGAAACATCAAGCGGAGCGCAGAAATAGAGCGCGATAGTTGCAAATGATTCTTAAGTAATAAGATTATATATACTTTCAATTACCTTCGGTGATGATCTTGGATAAGTAATAGTATCACTGCAGGCCGACTCTTCGGCATAAACAGTGGGTAGTTTTGACTCCAATGGTAACAACGTTGCTCCTTGTAACTGCTCGCTCACAAACACAGGAGACGATGGTAAAGAATGAACAGAAACAATTTTGGGCAAATCATGATGATCATACGCAACCCCTCCCGGTCGCAATGGAGTACTACTGATTGATCCTTTCGAAGTCAGGGTAGTGCTTGTCTTGAAAGTGGGTGGAGGTGATAGGTCTGATGGAATGTTGTGAATCTCCGTTAGTGGGTATGTGCGGGATTCGGGATAACACGCGGGATGCTGGATATGCTGTGGTTCTGTCGGTATAGGAGGATGAAATGGTCGTTCCAGGTGTGTTGGTTGCGTGAATATTAGAGGAGCACCTGGTCCAAAATCAATTTAAAAAACAATGATTGGTAAGCAATCGTTCCAATAGGTTTGTAACTGTAACTGCTGTGGTTCTGTCGGTATAGGAGGATGAAATGGTCGTTCCGGGTGTGTTGGTTGCGTGAATATTAGAGGAGCACCTGGTCCAAAATCAATTTAAAAAACAATGATTGCTAAGCAATCGTTCCAATAGGTTTGTAACTGTAACTGCTGTGGTTCTGTCGGTATAGGAGGATGAAATGGTCGTTCCGGGTGTGTTGGTTGCGTGAATATTAGAGGAGCACCTGGTCCAAAATCAATTTAAAAAACAATGATTGCTAAGCAATCGTTCCAATAGGTTTGTAACTGTTAATTTATAACTGTACGAACCCTTAGTGTTATTCCTTGATATTTTTTTTAAAAATCCGATAACATTAAAATGTATGAGCAAGCACAAGACAGGCGAATATTTAAGACTTATGACGCTTCTCTTCTCTATTCTCTAAGTAAGCCGTCCCTAACGACACTTTAATCATCACGAACAACCCCCCTCCATTTATTAACTTTGTCTATATGCCCAATTATTGTATATTAACCTCCTGGAATATAATCCGTATATATTGTAAAATAATCCAAATTACCTCGAGGATGGATTGGAGGCTGGCTTCTCTCTTGATACTGTGGCTGTAGATAAGACCCTTGTGCTGGATAGAGCCCCTGTTTATGAGAGTGGGGTTGCATTACCATGGGCCAGGACGTCAAATAGAGCGGTGGCTGACCTTGTGCAGTATAGTATCGATCCATTTCTTGGGCGTTTATTAGCGAACATGTGTCACAACAGCATCTGGCAGGGTTGGTCGCTTCGCTGAATGAAACAATAACAGTTATAAGCCATAATACCCAGTTATTTTATTTATTATTATTATTTATTTATTAGCTTTTTAACTAGTACTTACCAAATACTGCTAATAAAAAACATAATAACATACATGAAATCAAGAGAAAATGAAGAGAAGGAATCTCTGGTATGATACAGTACGAGTTAAGTTAATCGTCAACTTTATCAACATCAAAATGTTGAAAAATTTTATCTGAAACTATCTAGTATTCTTAGAGCGATTCTCGACCAAGCTGGTCTACTGAGTCTGCAGAGGTATTTTAATTGGGCAAAACGGAAATTAAAACGCAGATGGGTTTGTTATGGGAAAGATAGGAATAAATATAAATGTCAAAACAGATCTTACAGCAGTTAAAAGTAATCCAAGAATCTGGCTTGCTTCCATTCTTGCTCTTCGATAAACCGCTTTTGCAAACGTTTAACGAGGTAGTCAATAATGCATCACACATCAGTGATAACGAATGCGTACTTTGAAACGCCGCCGCCTTCGTGAGCGCGCGCGGTTTTCTAATTTTACCGCGGTAGTCGACTGCGGGCGGCTCCGAGAAAGCGTATGAACCACACGGCTTACTGTGCATCTTTATGTTGACATTTACTAAGCAAGACTCCGCATTAGTTTCGGTCCCAGAACGGCTGAGGAGGAGACTAAGCGCAACCAATTAATTAACTGTTTTTTTGTATAAGAAAGTGAGGCTTCTTCTTAAAAAACGGAGTAGCCAATTCAAGGCACATTGGTAATCATAGAAAGCCAGCTCTGGCAAGACCATTTCTTGTTTCTCGCTACGGAATTTTGCCCCTTGGGTTATCGAGGATTTGGCAAGGCGTCCACGTAGTGTGACACCTCCGTGGTTAATGAGTCGAACGGATATCGGCAAGATCGCATAGTTGACGATACATCAATAATGTGATAAAATGACATAAGATTTCTTTTGTTCAACATGTCATAAAAGCTTTTAATTCTTTAACACCGTATCTAATCTTGTTCGGGTCTCTAATCGTTGGCTTGTTAACCCTGGGTTTAATAGGACACACAGACACACACACAGATCACAGGCTATCGACATCTTGTCTATACCTACGAAAATTATAGTTCTACTTCTATCATTGGACATTGGCCCAAATTTGAGTAGCTTTCTATCTTTTGGGCTGTGATTTCACCACGTTATTTTCATAACACTGTTTTCAAACAGATATCACCTGTCCCGCTGGGCTGAGGGCCATGCGAGCTTGCTTCGGTTTAACAAAATAAAGGCCATCATATCACAAAGACTACTTTCTACAGCCATGCTTTCAGTGGTAAACATTCTTGTCGATAGTCAAAACAACTGCATAATTTTCTGATCCACCAAAAATAATTCCATCAAATGGCAGACCTTATTTTATTGATTGTTATCACTGAGATGTTTAAATCACTAGCTTTCATATGCCTTTAATAAATACTTTGTATTTCTGTTCTTCAAGATGAGCTGTTATTATTTGATAAAAACAGTTGCTTCAAGTTTGATACGTTATCTAGAGTTCATGATCGTGTGGTTTGAAGATAAAAAGAAAAAACACTAGGAATTCTGTTTATTATAAATGGCCTATCGTGAGTAAACAATTTTTTAACAAAAGATAAAAAATCAAATATTATTTTAAGAAAAAACAGGTCATATAATATACTAATGGAATAATATTATAATAGAATCAATAAATAAAGACTTTATTAGGGTAAAGCCCAAGGATTACGGTTGTTTACGTTTTTAGGAATCTTTTTTATAATTTATTAGTTTGTAAAGAAAAAATGACAAAGAGTTCTCTATTTATAATTTAGAAATAATAGGACGATCTAAGCTTATATAAACACGCTGCTATGAAGGACACTATGGAGATCTTGTAAAGACATTGATAGGAAGAAAGAGCAAATAATGTCCAGGGATAAAACTTGCAGTAATCTTTTTTTTACTTTACGATCTATTTGTTACGCTTTAGCTTCAATTATAGGCTGTGCATTAGAAAAACTGCAAAATCTCAATGGACTCGAAGATTGCACTGAGTCAAAGGTAAGCTCGCCTTGGCTTCAGCTCAATATGAATCTAATAAGCCAAAGTGCTTGAATTAATTACGAAAACTGAAGTAGATTTGAGAGTAGGACGGCTTTATTAGACAATAAATTAGAAATCTCATAAGTATTTTTAAATTTAATGAGCTTTCGCAAACTTTGTTCTCCAGTTTTTGAAGATCATACTTCACAACAAAATTTATACTTCATCAACAACAAACATTACGGCGAAGCTTTGCCAAATTTGAAGTTCTCAAAATACAAAACCCTGAATGAAAAAGTTCATAATATACCAACAGACCTACCGGTTATTGTGTATTTGTGAAGGAAACCCCCGATAATCTGGATTATAATTCAAAGCCATCCTCGTCGACGTCCATGAGTCTTGTTGTAGGTGGTGGGAAGACCGTCGACGAATGGAAAGCTGCTCTTCGACTGCCTTTGTCCAGAGTTCCATTCTTTTCCTTTGCCACATTCCAGCGTTCAAGATAATTACCAAACGTTAACGATTAACTCAACGAATTTTTTCTATATCTAAAAGTGCGACCTTCTTTCAAAATAAACTAAACTATACTACCCAAAGCAAGTTCTCATTCAGCAAGTCCTAATCCTGCAAGCTCAGATGAAATACTACACCAAACTAAGCATCCCATAATTTATTCCCTTGCCATCACTCTAGCTAGTTTCAAATTCTCTCGATATTTACACCCAATTTTCACACCGATATCAAGGATATAAAATACTGCGTTTCCAATCCAATCTTTTGATAGTTTTCTTAATTACTCTGCGATATTTCTTAGTTGAAAAAACTTTAAATTTTAGCTTTTCATTCACGCATGGGAATTTTTTCAACGTGATTTAACTGTGACAACTAGTTAAAGAAGGTGTGAATATTTCTGCTAATTGCTTGATGTCAAAAAGACAGAAGCGATAAAAATTTTGTTGATAGAGCTGTAATGTATCGGAAATACCGCTACCTGCTTCTACGGTGGTCTAGTTTTTGTGGTTCAAAAATTTGCTTCAGTATTTTCAGGATTTTCTTTTCGCGCGCAAACTTTACTCTTGATTATTCATTGTTTATTGATTATTCCAGATTCGCACGAGAAAAGCATGCAAACGATTTTCACGGTAAAAGTGCAAGAAATCTTAATACATTAATTTCACACGTTTTGCTAATTAGTCCAAAATGGCCGCCATATCTTTTTTCACCGACGATATAACAAATCCCTACATCCTGCTTGAAGAAGTCTTTCTGCTAGCAAGGTAAACAGTCCCCTGCTACAAAATCCAAATTTTTAATCCTTTTGGCTTTTCTTTCTCGCTGTTTTCGGAATACATGAAAATAGCTCTTCCAGCTATCAAGGTTGGAAGATTCAAGATTTTGTTTTTTCAAGTTTGATTTCAAACTTATTAGACAAAATGAAACGGAACTTTTGAATCTCAAATCAGGTTTCGATTAAATCTCGATTTGCGATTCAGTGATTATCCTTGTGATACAAATACAACAAGTTAGACTGCTAGAGTTGTGATTTTTTTTTCCTTTGCGTATATTTTATTATCAAAATATTTTCGTTAATACAGAAAACATGTAATCTAGCTCACAGCAATATATTCAATCAGTATAACCGCTATCGATGAGAATATTTTTTAATGAAATCCCATATATTATAACTGTTTTCTTTTTGTGGTGTATTTTCTTGATCCGCGTCAATTTTCTCTTTTTTTATTATTACATGTTCTTCTTTGGCATCACTTTTTCGCTTTTCTTTCCTCAAAATGTTTTTCGAAGCAGGACTGTCCCTTGCAGCATTGGAAATATTGGCACTTTCCCCAAATTGGTCAGCTCTGGTCAGTTCTGGAAAAGCTCTATCTGAAATACTATTAGTACTTTCGTTTGAAAGGTCTTGAATTTCTGGTAGTTGAATGGCCTGCGCTTCACCATTAGTTATACGTGTGCTCTCAATAATATAACTGTCGCGGTTCATCAGTGGTAAACTTTCGGTCGATAAGTTTGTTGTAGTTTTCTTCGGTACTGACTTGTCTGACTTATCTTGCTTCCCCTTATAGGGAAAAGAGAGTCCTCTATTTTCTTGATTCTCATTTTGCAGAGGAGAGGATACTTCTAGGTGATTATTTAGAGAAAAGGGAGTTGAAGATTTTTCACCGGAAGTCTCATC
This sequence comes from Actinia tenebrosa, assembly GCF_029948245.1. Classification (NCBI taxonomy): domain Eukaryota; kingdom Metazoa; phylum Cnidaria; class Anthozoa; order Actiniaria; family Actiniidae; genus Actinia; species Actinia tenebrosa. Next base: position 15,374,445 of record NW_028292569.1, read on the forward strand.
TTGCCGATTTCGAGGCTTTTCGACAAAAGCTTCTATCGCATCTTCCAGAATGAAGGCCTCTTCAACGTTTGATTCCCGAATGACTTCACTCTTTTCTGAGAGGCCATCTTTCGTGGAGGGGTCCGCCATTGGATTTGTCTCCTCGGACAAAACAGGATTTTCTTCTTCCATATCTAATTTGTTGTTTAAATCAGTCGCTATACTCTCTAATGCAGATCCTTCTTCGCTAGTGACTTCTTCAGCTTGATCAGTAGCCTCGTTGGACAGACGTTCGTTTTCCTGGTTCATTCCCGCGTTTGATTTAGGCATTTCAAGGCTATCGGCACTATTTCTTGTAAATTCGCAGACGTTTTCTTGATCAGGAACTGCATCGAGAGGAAAACGATTTTCCACAACTATAAGTGCAGCGTTCACTTCCGGCGCAGCCTCTGCCTCAAGACTTTCCATGTTTTGTGGATTGTCTTCAATGTTTCTGCCTTCCAAATCTTCATCATTTAGGGACGACGGTTCTTCAGGCAGAAATCCATATTTCCCTCTTATCCTATCAATCTTCTTGAACAAAATTTTTCGAGCTTTAAGACAATTTTTTCTTATCCACGCAACGTTTTGATTTTTCAATTTCTCTTGATTCATTTCAAGCCTTTTTTCAAGGTTATCTATCGCTTCTCTATCCTGTAAACTCATCTCGTACTTCTGGCGAATTCTTTCGATCTTCTTCAGCAAATACAATCGTTCTTTGAGATATTTCGTTCTTATCGGCACAACGTTCTGATTCTTTAATTTTTCTTCGTTTTCTTCAAGTTCTCTTTCGAGGCTTTCCATTGCTTCTTTATCCTGTAAACTCATCTCAGTTATAGTGCATATTCGTTGGCTGATTGTTCGACTAGTAGCAAAATGTTCGACACTTTTTGTATTTCTTCGTACAGTTTCATCATTGTCTTGATCAGCAAGTTCCCCGCCTTCCATCAATACGTATTTCTGATAGTTTCGATCTCCTTTATCGTATTCGCTTTCAGATGGACCACAATCGGAGTTAGCGCGTTGTTTTAAAAAGTTTATGCAATGCTCTAGTGATTTGATTCTTTTCGTCAGTGTAGCCAAAGGATAGTTGTCGTCACCAACAATTTCATCACTTCTCTCATTTGAGACGTTTCTTTGGGTGGCGTCAGCATCTTGGTCAATATCAGTAACTCCAAAAACACTCTGCCGGTCTACATTTATATCCTCAGTAATATGGCCTTGATTAACGTTTTCTTCGACACTTTCAGTAGCAGGCTGTGTGTCCATGGTGACGCCTTCAGTGACACCGTATTGAGCAATACTTTCTTGATTAACATCAAAAGCAGTCTGTGTGTCTATGGCGATTATTGTGCCAGGGTCTTCTTCTTGAGTAATACTTTCTGCAGTAACCTCAGAAGTAGTCTGTATATCCGTGGTGATGTCTTCAGTGACATGCTCTAGAATAATACTTTCGTCGGGAGCTTCAGTAGCAGCCTGTATTTCCATAGTGACACGATCTTGAACAATACTCTTTTCAGTAACTTTATAAGCTGTCAGTTGATCTGTGGCTATGTCTTCACTGGTACGGTCTATAATCGTATTCCTTCCTTCTGAAAATTCAGAAGAAGCCTCTTGGCCAACCATAGTGCTACTCTCGGTGACATTTTGACCACCCCTATCGGTGGCGTCTGAGGTAGGTTGTGTAGATAAATCTTCAGAAACGGCTACCTGTTGCCTGTCTACAGCATTGCTGTCGCTGACAGACTCTTGAATAGAAACAGAATCCGAATTCAAGCTGTTATCAATAGAGTTCTGTTCATTTCTTCCAGAATTTGTTCCCATATGTAAAACACCATCTTCAGTAAGTAGTTTTCTAGCCATTAAACGCATTTGATTGACAATGTTATTTATAACGCTCTGACTCTTTTCCGCATGAGCCACTTCCTCTTTATCCGCTGGTTCTTGTTTTACTTTGACTGATTCCGAGTGAGACTCCGAGGAACAAGCCCACTCATCGACATCTATCCGTTCAATGGGTCCACGTTCTGCGTCTTTAGTTGTTACCTTTGTTATTATAAGTTCAGGCTCTTCATCACTAGAATCCTTCGGTTCTTTTTCTTTTTCATTGGCTAGACCAACAGCGGCAATGGCCTTCTTTATAGGACAGGTACCTAATAAGCTGCAGTCAAGGCAACTGTTCGGATCATGCTCAGCGTTTTTTGAAAAATCATAGCCAGGACTAGAAGGAGTTGTAGTGTTCGAAGTAGTTACGTGGGTAGCACGAGGCGATGGTTGAACAATATTGGTGTGATTACTCAAAGGTTCAACTCTTGCAGTTCTGGTCGCCCTATGGGGATATGAAAACCTGTAGTCTCTATATGCATTTATTCCAGCTGGCTGAATAGATAACGCCACCGGAATAGAGGTCAAAGGGTGACGAATGTAACAAGAACTGCTGTTGACGCTAGGTGCACTTGGAACGCTGCGAAGAGGTCGGGGGTAAGATGATGGCACAGGAGTGCGCATATAGACGCCAGGGGTCTGTCCATGTGTCATGTGCGAGACGTTTTGATGATTGAAGCTCGTACTGTAACTCGTCAATTGATTTGTTTGGCGATCATATCTTCCACTAGCGTTGCGATTCGAAATACCCGTATTGTAACTTGCTCTTTGATTCGCTTGGAGATCATGATTTCCACTAGTAGACAGGTTTGAAGTATTCACACTGTAATTTGTTCTCCGTTTTGATTGAGTATCATAACTTCCAGCAGCATTGGGATTACCATTATTAGTATTGTATAATGTTCTCTGATTTGATTGAATGTTATGACGTCCAGTACTGGGGAAATTTGGGGTATTCGTAATGTAGCTTGTTCTTTGATTTGATTGGGGATCAAGACTGCCACTAGTATTGGGATACGCACTAGATTGATTGAAAGTTGAAACAATCTGATTGGCAGAAGTTTCCTGTTGCCTATTTTCATAGGCATTGGCAGGTACCGAATTCACTGCCCTATCCTGGGAACTACTCCCTACTCGAGGACCAAACAGCCGACTCTCAACTCTTGAAACCTGATTAGAATCTTTATCGTTTTCTTCAGATGCACTATTCAAACCAACTGTTGCCGTTTTAACATTGCCAGCAGTTTGGTCTTTCGGAAAACTGGGATTGAGAAAGTTGTCAAAGGTACCATCAAGAATGAGTCTCGCAAGCTCTGCCATTTTTATCTTTCCCATCCTAGAGAGTGGATTGTTACTGCTTGGCTCTTTCGATCCAACGGCCAATGAGGTGTTTACCCTTTCCTGTCCCACAATACCTTGCACTGAGTGGACAGAGCCGATCCTTGGGAGCTTACCCCAGTCGAACGCAACTCCGTTGTTAGAATTGAGTTGGCGCTTAGAGCACTCAACACCTTTATTTTGATGAGCATTTACTCTCTTTTCGAATTGGGAAAGAACTTCCATTAGCAGTTCTTGGCGGCAATTAATTCGGTCGTTGCTTACTGTTTCTTGATTAGTTGATGTTGCAGGTCTCAAAGCGCCATCAGAAGGGACCGTCGTTTCTTGAATCGTTTGATTTGCAGATGACATAGAATCTTGTATGGACGTACTTGGATGGAGAGAACCCGTATTCTGTGATGGACGCTGTACCGTTTTTATATTCTGATCACTCCTCAAGAGATTTGCAAGAACGCTGGAAGAATGGCCATTGTTGGTAACACTAAGCGAGAAAAGAATTTTAAAAAGATGTTTTTAAAAGTCATAAAACAAGTGAAATCCGAACGATTGGTGTTGAGATTCGGGCTAAGACAATGGCCCGTTTTCATGTACTAAATATATAAGAAAGAAAGGAATGAGGTAACCTTCTTTCCCCTAATTAGATTAGGTACGAAAAGTTCAAGGTATTGCTCGGGCATTTTTCCATTTTTTATAGTTCCAGAAAGGAAAATAGAAATCATCTTCTTATGTTCTTTTCAAAGCGAAATAATAAGCTGGTTTAGAAATAATAGTTAAGTCGCTGATAGCTTGATAGCTTGTTATCATTACATAGTACTTACTTAGTTCTTTCATCAGCTTCTCTACTGTACTGTTGCTGCGATAAATACATTCTTCTCTCTTGTATTCTCTGGAACTGTCTTGAAATCAGAGTGGGATCTGTACCATTATTGAACATCCCGACACGCTTCTCAAGTGGCCGTGATCCTAATAAAAAATCAGTCATGCAATCGTTATGAAACACAGTGTTTTACCCTGAAAAAAAAAACACTTCGTCAAAATAGCGGTTCCATTTTCTAATACCGCTAGGTAGGGAACATCATATCATACAAAAAAGTTTTTAGAGTTTCTTGAAGGTGTTGATATACTCATGCAAACATCCTGAAACCAATAGCTTAACTGTGTCCATAAATAATATATCCTTAGAAAACCGCACCTGTTGACTTAGTCTACTATCGCTTTTTTTTATTAATTTTTACTAACTTTGACTGACAGTATTAATTTCTATATTGTTCTAGCTAGACTCATTATTCGTACTCTACGCTATTTTGACTTAACAGTAATCTGCAATCTATCCACAAGCATTGAAGAATGTCAGACTGAAAAAGATTGCTATACTAAGTTTCTTGTTGCTAACCTTGAGCTCGAGCAAATGACAGCAAATACGTTACAAAATAAACCTAATCAGATCAAAGACACAGGGCACTTGAAAACGATAACAGCGTATTATTGTAACTTACAAAAAAGCGTACAAGTCTTTAAGAGATGAGGCGGTAAGCCGTGTGGGATGGGCTTGGAAATCAAAAGTCTTTACTTCCTTTACTTTAATTGGATGAATCCCGGATCGCGAAGAGTTTGATTGGATGCCCTAAGGGATTCCCCTTAGGCCTTTATTGTCCAGGATTTGCTCCAAAATGTTGAAAAATTATTATCTCTGAGATTGTATGGCTGATTTGTTTTCGGAGTCAGCCGCATAACTAAGTCCTATATCCTCAACTGACTTCAGGGCAAGTGCTTTAACTCAGTAATAAAATACAAACCCAGTTGTTTAAAAACAATGTAAAAAAGACAAATAGCAACCGAACAACACTATCCTCCATGCGGTATTGTAAAAGGCTGACAACAAAGCAAAACGAAGAACAAAACGATCAAAGTGACCACTAATTGGATTGTCCAGGTTCGCGCTTGAATTAATTGAAAATGCAATGCCACAAAAAAAAAAAAAAAAAAAACACACACTCCTTTCTATAACCTCTTTCTCTTTTACTCCGACGAAGGACTAGCGTCCGAAACGTCAGTAAGTTTTTTCATCTTTTCACGGTGTATAATTTACCTTTTGATCATTACTGTTTCATTAGAAACACCGACGCAGCTCACACTAGTTTTTAGCTAGTTATCTCTTCAAAAAAACTAGTGAATGTGTTGAATACAAGTCAATAGGTAGTGTAAAACATTAGGCAACTGTACTGAAGTTAGTGCTTTGTCAGTGCACAGTAAAAAAGTGCCGGTTTTTTTAGTTCACATCATGAGATTATTGGTGAAAAGGGATTAGTTGAGCCTATTTTCTGTAATATTTGAAATACCATCACATGATATACATTTGAAATGTTTCAAAACTTCGATCATGGTGTTTGAAGACTGTTTTCAAACAATTTCTCCTGGAAAGTGAGAGAATAGCTAAGATGAGACAGATTCTCACATTAAAAACGAAAGCCCGCAGGCAACAGCGCATTTTTCAGCCCGTAATCCTAATCGCCTTTACTGAATATGTCAAATGTTTGAGTGAAGTATTTTTGACAGTTCTGTTGCAAAACTCCTACGCTTCTTCTGGTGGTCCTCGATCCTGAGAAAACGTTATTAGTTTTCTCTGCTGGAATCATACTGATAGACACTTTCTCACAAGGTTAGCTTGAGAAGGTTTGTCCAAAATTTGCACAAATTATAAGAGAAAATATTTTAGGTAGTTTCAAATTAACCGAATTGTTTGCATTGCTCTTTTTCTGCCAATCAAACTAAAATTTAAACACACCCACGTGTAAATAATTGACTCACACCCACGTAATAAGCTGAAATTCAACGAAGTTTGCATAAAAGAAGTCTTGTTTTGCTTTTTTCAAAAAGGACTAGACCAGACTTCTTGAAAAAAAATCATCTCAGGTAATTGTTGAATTGTAATGCAGTAGCTCAAGAGTTGGAGCATAACTATCGGACTATCCAACAATACCGATCTCAACGATTCTCTCATCTATACATATATATGCACAAACATGCATGCTTAAGTAACTTGAGATATTAAATGTTCAATATATTTTAGTCAAAAGTTGCAAACGAGATTAATAAGCAAAGCAATACAAGTTATTAAAAGCAATACACGTTGTTAATATTAAAGGCATTCAAAGCCATTAAAAGAGCAAGTTTTATAGGAATCTTGAAAAATCTTCATACCGTGTGCCGTCGAGCGGTCAGCTTTATTCCATCGCATGTTTGCGATTATCTTCAAGATCGATTTATTTTCGAACACAGTCTAATATACTGCAGACAAAAACAAGACACGCTGCTAGAAAGCCAAACTAAAGGTTGTTGCTCTATTAACTATGGTTGGTGTTAATCTAACTTACGTAATTCGTTCTGCTTCGTTTGACTTTGAAGTTTTAAGCAGTGAACCGGAACTAGCCGAGGAATTACACGTGGTTGTTTAGAAATCGTGTTGTTAAGAATTGTTTTGGTAAATAATTTCTTTTTTTGAAAAGGAAGTGTTGACTTTCGCGGTGTAATTTGTTTTCCAAAGTTTTTTTCCTATAATTTTTTCGGTTTTTGTTGTTGATGTTAAACAGATATTGATCATTATTGTGAATAATTGAAGCTGAAGTTGATGCGATGTGATGTCCATCCGCACCTCGACGAACATGTGCAGGAAAAGGTTTCCAGAGCTATGTTGCATCAGTTTATATTGCATATGAAGATGCACTATAGTTAATATTTACTATGGTTGCACAAAGCGAGGGAACGACTTTTTAAACAACGAGAAAATACTCAGGAATTATGTTAAAAAACATCTTTTACCCCTGGCAAATTGATGTGTTTTTTTTGACATTCTTTCAAAACTATCCAATCACAGCTCTCTGTAGAAACAAAGGAATCAAACATTTTTTAGGCGCCATCCAATCACGACAAACGGCGAAAAATCTCTAGATGTTTTATTTTTAGCTCACTCCGCCCGAACTAATGAACTGCTATACTGTCGCACATAGTGCAAACTTTCAATAATTTACAAAAATAAAACAAAAATATCGTTCATTGACGAAGTAGCTGTTATGAAATAATTGATACACTTTATATTGTAAATTTTTAAAAATTTTAACGGCAACCACAACCCAATAGACTGACATTGCACGAAAAAAAATGTTGGAACCTGTGTATGAATCTGGCTTCTAATTGGATTACTCGCAAAATGCTTAAAATAACCTTGAAGTGTTCGTGGTACGAGTGTCCGCACAGTGAAAGGTCACTAATTTCTTAGTATTTTTAGCTAAAAAATTGGATATTTTCTAGACGTTTAAACAGCATTTACTTGGCATTTGCGATAACTGGAAAGCTTATCAGTTGATGTCAAATGCCGATCCATTTGCATATCGCGATATCAGAGTGATTGGGATTCCCTTATGTACTCTTGTTTTCACAACAAATAAAGAAGTAATTTGTTACAAAAGAATTTATTCCGGGAACGAATCGACTATATCCATGTCAAGGGACAAGGCTCTAGCCCTCATTAGCCTGCATGCAGCCCAACTTTAACTTTGGTGTTTCTCTTTAGTTTCCACTACTATTGTTACTGCTTTGCTTAGTCAGAATGCTGCTCCAATTTACACAGAGTTTGTACCTCTGTTCGATCTTATCATGGGGCTTTTATTTGGCGATTTCTAACTGGTTTATCCTGTAATGGCAGTGCATGGTATAGTTGGAGGCAACTCCCTAAGTTATCAAAAAAAAAAAAAAAAAAAGAAAGAAAGAAAGAAAAAAAGCATATAATTTTGGGCTTCTTGTGGCATTTTGGACCCTATATTCTGTGATCCGCCTGAGGTGGAGTTCCATGTTTATAGTATTGATAGATGGTTGATATGACAGATTAATAAACGGCAAAAGGAATTGAGGTAGGTAATATCTTATGAAAAGATATATTCAATATAAACACCCTAATAGCATTGACGACGCATTGTCTGCAGCTACGTGTGTATCTTGACATGACTCAGACGAAAACTGAACGCCGAAAAAAATCAACAAAAAAAATCAATGTTGGAATTCGTTTAAAAGGAGTTGTTCTTCCATTCAGTCCTTTCATTCTTGTTTTTCTCAGCTCACTTTTCTTTCCTTTCCTATTTCACTTGAAGCATAAGGGTTTATAATAAGATGATATTGACGATCTTTACTTTCTTTCTGTCCGACCACATGTCAGATTTTACTTTACATACACATCAGATTGGCAAAGAAAAAGTGACAAGACAAATCCCAACATCTGTATGTTTGGCAGCGTCTCAGGTAAAGATGTCATTACTAAATACACATCAGATTGGCAAAGAAAAAGTGACAAGACAAATCCCAACATCTGTATGTTTGGCAGCGTCTCAGGTAAAGATGTCATTACTAAATGTTTGAAAGAAAAAAAGTAAATAAACAGACAACAAAAAATGCCTCATGCTATAAAACATTAGCATATTTCAAGTAGTATCTTTGTTCATTAAGTAGATAGTACTATTTTGAGAAAGAGTTATATACTGTCTCCAGTCTCTCTTCAAATCCGGCAGACATGGACAAAAACAAAATCAAAATCTGAGCACAACTGATCTTAGGGCTCGCCGATGTATATAAAGCCGTGAGCTTTGGCCAGGAAGCGGCAAACACCTGCAACACAATAAGCCATACAAACCACAAAGCTATTATGTTTTTAATACAGTCTATTGGTTGTTGAAGGTGTCGTTGCACGTTTTACAGGCAAAAAGAATCATATTCAGCAGTACGTGAGTTAAAATATCCTATTCAAAAAGAAAAAGGTTTAAAAATGGTACTCCGTTTTGTGTGAAAGTAAATAACTTCGGTAAATGACTCTGACTTTGCAATGAACTGAAGAAACATTAAAATTTTATGATATTAACCGATGAATCTGAAGGATGTCATCTTGAGGAACGATAATTTGCTTTGACGATCAAATAACATGGCAAAATAAAGTTAAGATTCCTTCAATGGATAATGTTGAATTAAATTAAGCGATTCCCATCTTTTCGTCCCATTAAAAGAACAGATCTTACTTGTCGCTACAGTTTAGAGATCAATTTAGGTGTAGGTAATATAATAATGATGAGAAAATGTTGGTAACCGTAACATAATATGCTCGACTCAATGTTTTCAGACAAGAAAGGTCGTACAAAAAAAGGCGAAGAAACTACCCTGCAAGAAGAGATAACTAGCTAAAAACTAGTGTAATCTTTGCCAGCTTAGTTGCTATGTAGTCTATAGGAATTATTCTTAATGGCAAGTTGATTTAGGATAAAGCATTCATACTATCCCCTGAGAGGTCGATTAAATTAAACTATAATTGGAGGCCGTGTCAGCGAGCGAATGCTACTGAAATACAAAAACTAACCTGCTGAAGACGCTCTGGGCTGTCTTCCTGGAATTCAATAGGGTTCAATATGATTCCAATGCAGTTCCTTAACGTGGTTGAGAACGTTAAGCACTTAATTCCTTAGATTTTCAAATCGTATATACAAAGCTCAGAAGCATAGAGAAAGCCGTCACATATGTCAAACATTCTCCCAGCTGTGTGTTGACATGAATATTGGATGGTTGTGCATACTAATACTCAGTAGATTCAAATAAGACAACAAACATTGTATCGGCCGAATAGCCTCACTTGTATGATTCTTAAAACAAAAGAATTTCTCATTGCGGGCTCAACTGTAATAACAGCTATTGAATTTGATTCAGTAGCTTTCGCCAAGATGACCTTAGAGTGAGGAGATTGTATAACAAGAGATGTCGAGATGTCAATGAGTGAAAGTATTGGGATACCTGTTTTCGCTACGTCACTCGAAAAAATGAAGCACCGATAGAGATGCCACCGGAAAATAGTAACCAAAACAATAGTTCATCTAATAACTTATCCAATAGACTTATACTTTGTCTCCCCAGCAGCTGTTCTTAGTGTCTTCATGCAAAGCTCACTCCCCACTTAGTGTCGTCACGCAATGCTCACTCCCCACTTAGTGTCGTCACGCGATGCTCACTCCCCACTTAGTTTCATCATGCAACGCTCAACGCAATCGGCGACGACACTAAGAAACGGCTGTGAAGGATACTAGTACTTATAATTAAAGAAACTTTTCCCATGATTCTCCATTACAATATCCAAAGTTTAAATATGTGCTAGCGTGTTGCTCAAGGTTTTAACTCCAAAGACCTGAAGTTCATCGTTGAAGAATGGCAAAATTTCGGAAGGGGTAGGTAGGGGTGTGGCTCACAGTAATTAACCTCATACTTAGAAATCAAGGTGATAAAAGATAGGAGTATACAGGAGCAAGGATGTAGGAAGGACGTAGGGGTGTGGCTCACAGTAATTAACCTCATACTTAGAAATCAAGGTGATAAAAGATAGGAGTATACAGAAGCAAGGATGAAATCAAACTTGGCCATAAGGAAGACTACCGAACATTTATTCTCTATTTATGTACCCTCTTTAAATAAAGTGTCGGTATATATCTAAATTTGATCATTTTGCACGGGTTATAAATACAATACTGTATTAGAGTTATTTAGGCTGTTTTTTAGCAGCACACTTCCGGTAATATCTGTGCTTTGACTTGGGGGCAATTAACATTTGGAAGCTCAAAGGACCTTGGAGGTTGTACAAGTATATCTTGATTTCTCGTTTCAGGGGGTAGAAATAGTGAGGTAGAATACTTTGAGATTACTAATTATTTCTCAATTGACACGGTTTTCTCTGTTATTCACAAGGTTTTATTTTTGTTATAACCCTCATTATAGATGCAAGGTCAATATATAGTTAGTTATTAACCTGGTTGATAACTATATATAGACTTCGCATTAATAATGAGCAACATTTGATAGAAAACCTTCTCAATTGATAAATAAAATACTTAATTACCTTGAACATTGACAATAAGCATATACATCCCTCCAGCCTGCGGCCCTCAGGATGTATATGGTTTATTGCCTCCGTTCTTGGTAATTAACTCTTACTTTGACATGTTTTGACATATCAGTTACTATTTGCATACTAATTGCCCCCAAGTCAACTCCAAAAAGTCATGCGATTGATAGTAAGCAATATAGAATGACCTTTGATAGGAGTAAACACAACCAATAAATTAGAGGTGGGAAAAATAAAGGTAAGGATAATATGGAAGAATGGATGGGAATATATATATAAGCATATTATGCAAACAAAAAGGTATATATAACGGAATAATTTATGCAAGTATTTGCTTCTATATGTTTATTATAAAATATACATATATACATATATAACAGAATTTATGCAACTAACTACTCGCTTAAATTCTGTTATATATCAAACGCTATATAACGTAATTTATGCAACTAACTACTCGCTTAAATTCTGTTATATACTAAACACTATATAACGGAATTTATGCAACTAACTACTCGCTTAAATTCTGTTATATACTATGAACTATATAACGGAATTTATGCAACTAACTACTCGCTTAAATTCTGTTATATACTAAACACTATATAACGGAATTTATGCAACTAACTACTCGCTTAAATTCTGTTATATACTATAAACTATATAACGGAATTTATGCAACTAACTACTCGCTTAAATTCTGTTATATACTAAACACCATATAACGGAATTTATGCAACTAACTACTCGCTTAAATTCTGTTATACATGAAACACTATATAACGGAATTTATGCAACTAACTACTCGCTTAAATTCTGTTATACATGAAACACTATATAACGGAATTTATGCAACTAACTACTCGCTTAAATTCTGTTATATACTAAACACTATATAACGGAATTTATGCAACTAACTACTCGCTTAAATTCTGTTATATAAGAAACACTATATAACGGAATTTATGCAACTAACTACTCGCTTAAATTCTGTTATATATCAAACGCTATATAACGGAATTTATGCAACTAACTACTCGCTTAAATTCTGTTATACATGAAACACTATGTAACGGAATTTATGCAACTAACTACTCGCTTAAATTCTGTTATACATGAAACACTATATAACGGAATTTATGCAACTAACTACTCGCTTAAATTCTGTTACATATGAAACACTATATAACGGAATTTATGCAACTAACTACTCGCTTAAATTCTGTTATATATCAAACGCTATATAACGGAATTTATGCAACTAACTACTCGCTTAAATTCTGTTATATACTAAACACTATATAACGGAATTTATGCAACTAACTACTCGCTTAAATTCTGTTATATACATGTATACGTATATAACGGAATTTATGCAACTAACTACTCGCTTAAATTCTGTTACATATGAAACGCTATATAACGGAATTTATGCAACTAACTACTCGCTTAAATTCTGTTATATACTATATACTATATAACGGAATTTATGCAACTAACTACTCGCTTAAATTCTGTTACATATGAAACACTATATAACGGAATTTATGCAACTAACTACTCGCTTAAATTCTGTTATATATCAAACGCTATATAACGGAATTTATGCAACTAACTACTCGCTTAAATTCTGTTATATACTAAACACTATATAACGGAATTTATGCAACTAACTACTCGCTTAAATTCTGTTATATACATGTATACGTATATAACGGAATTTATGCAACTAACTACTCGCTTAAATTCTGTTATATACATATATACTTATATAACGGAATTTATGCAGCTAACTACTCGCTTAAATTCTGTTATACATGAAACACTATATAACGGAATTTATGCAACTAACTACTCGCTTAAATTCTGTTATATATCAAACGCTATATAACGGAATTTATGCAACTAACTACTCGCTTAAATTCTGTTATAAATGAAACACTATATAACGGAATTTATGCAACTAACTACTCGCTTAAATTCTGTTATATACACACATACATACGTAACGGAATTTATGCAACTAACTACTCGCTTAAATTCTGTTATATATCAAACGCTATATAACGGAATTTATGCAACTAACTACTCGCTTAAATTCTGTTATATATCAAACACTATATAACGGAATTTATGCAACTAACTACTCGCTTAAATTCTGTTATATATCAAACGCTATATAACGGAATTTATGCAACTACTCGCTTAAATTCTGTTATACATGAAACACTATATAACGGAATTTATGCAACTAACTACTCGCTTAAATTCTGTTATATACTAAACACTATATAACGGAATTTATGCAACTAACTACTCGCTTAAATTCTGTTATATACATACATACGCATATAACGGAATTTATGCAACTAACTACTCGCTTAAATTCTGTTATATATCAAACGCTATATAACGGAATTTATGCAACTAACTACTCGCTTAAATTCTGTTATACATGAAACGCTATATAACGGAATTTATGCAACTAACTACTCGCTTAAATTCTGTTATATACTAAACACTATATAACGGAATTTATGCAACTAACTACTCGCTTAAATTCTGTTATATACTAAACACTATATAACGGAATTTATGCAACTAACTACTCGCTTAAATTCTGTTACATATGAAACACTATATAACAGAATTTAAGCGAGTAGTTAGTTGCATAAATTCCGTTATATAGCGTTTGATATATAACAGAATTTAAGCGAGTAGTTAGTTGCATAAATTCCGTTATATAGCGTTTGATATATAACAGAATTTAAGCGAGTAGTTAGTTGCATAAATTCCGTTATATATGTAACCGGCGGCAAGGCGCTCAGCTATGAATCAGATTGCAAGTGGTTTCGACAAAAGAATTTATTGAAAAATTCACACAACTTTACAATACATGAAAAAAAACGGGAACGAGATTACAGGATATCTCTAATGAAAACAAGAAAAATATTTACAATGAGATAAAATAAATTTGTAGCTTATCTAAATAGCTAAAAGTTATGAATAAAATACAGTTTTGCTAGATATAAATAGAAACGGAAATACGTAAATTACGTCACAGGTAATTTGAATATTGCATACTGATTAGCAGTGTTTACAATACGCGAGTGAAAATTACTAGGTTGCAAAGTTTAATGTACAAGTCGGTAAACCGTTTAAAATGAACTAAACCAATGGAAAAAGCAATAGGAAAAATTGACTAGAGGTTAACTATGGCTTTAGGTAAGTATTTTAACCTTTGTTTATGACAAACTAAGAATTACACGGTTTACTGAACACGCGGTCGCGACAATGACCTTGAGTGTAGAGTTTAAGTAGCGAACAAATTAAAGGTTGGAAAGAAAAGGTCTTTTATCCCGCAGTTAAGGCTATTTATCGTAGTAAAAAGGTTAAACAAGCGAGTAAGGCGGTAGCGATCCTATAGTAAACGTTTTAAAGAGTTTAAAAGACAAAATACACTTAGCGTGATTACTAAATTACTACTGCGTGAATAACTTTGTACTAAATTACGCGCTAATGCGACTAGAATTACTACAACATGAAACGAATGCTTAACAAATATGTATAAAATCTAAGCTATAAAATATAACGACTAGTTAACGATATTAACATAGATTTGTCCTAAATCTATCCTAGGTATAAGTGTAAAAGGCTGCAAAGATTCATACCTTTACATCGTAGAGAATTCCTTGTCTTGATATGTGCAACGTCTTCAAGAACTTTTACTACACTGATTTAAGCTTAGTTTGGGCCTATTTTTATGGAAAAACCTGCATTCTTAAGACCTTACACATCCTACGCAATGTTGCACGCCCTAGGCGCAAACAGGATGTCCCAAACACGAACTTACGTAAACAAGCGCCAAACCTAGGCATGACTCACTGTAATGTAATTACGTACGGAAATTATTTCTTGCTTACGCATTTTCCACGCAAACAGTTAACTAAAGAATTACATTCCTATGTGTACACGAGGCATTCCTAATTAAAAATATAGATTTATGACTAAATAATTACTGTCCAAAATAGTGTCTTTTGACTCTGTCACATATAGTGTTTCATGTATAACAGAATTTAAGCGAGTAGTTAGTTGCATAAATTCCGTTATATAGTGTTTCATTTATAACAGAATTTAAGCGAGTAGTTAGTTGCATAAATTCCGTTATATAGCGTTTGATATATAACAGAATTTAAGCGAGTAGTTAGTTGCATAAATTCCGTTATATAGTGTTTCATGTATAACAGAATTTAAGCGAGTAGTTAGTTGCATAAATTCCGTTACATAGGGTTTCATATATAACAGAATTTAAGCGAGTAGTTAGTTGCATAAATTCCGTTATATGCGTATGTATGTATATAACAGAATTTAAGCGAGTAGTTAGTTGCATAATTTCCGTAATATAGCGTTTCATATATAACAGAATTTAAGCGAGTAGTTAGTTGCATAAATTCCGTTATATAGTATGTAGTATATAACAGAATTTAAGCGAGTAGTTAGTTGCATAAATTCCGTTATATAGTATATAGTATATAACAGAATTTAAGCGAGTAGTTAGTTGCATAAATTCCGTTATATAGTGTTTCATGTATAACAGAATTTAAGCGAGTAGTTAGTTGCATAAATTCCGTTATATAGCGTTTCATATGTAACAGAATTTAAGCGAGTAGTTAGTTGCATAAATTCCGTTATATAGTGTTTAGTATATAACAGAATTTAAGCGAGTAGTTAGTTGCATAAATTCCGTTATATAGTGTTTAGTATATAACAGAATTTAAGCGAGTAGTTAGTTGCATAAATTCCGTTATATATAATATTTAGGAATATACAAAAGCAATTGTTAGCATAAAAAATTCTGTTATATAGAAGGTACATATTGCATAGTATGCGAATATAAAGCCTTCCAGAATGGATAGGACTAAAAATAGAGGAACTGAGACTTGATAATTTAGTGAATACTGCATTAGCATAAGTAGCATATTTGAAATGTGCAAAGAATAGTGCCCTTCACAGTTCCCTGCACCATCTTGAAAGGTAGCCGTGCCTTTGCATCGAAGCGAAACCAATGGTGAGCTTGCAATGACAGATATATGTGAATAACTGTCCAAGGTGTTAGAAAAGGTCTCTATCATTGCAAGCTCACCATTCGTCTCACTTCGATTCAAAGGCATGGCTACCTTTCAAGATGGCCACAGGAACTGCAAAGGGGACTTTTGCAGAATATATCCTAAGTTTATTCAAAATGATTGACATACAACATAAAAGCTGAGACTGAAATGGCACATGGGAAATGACATAATTATATTATAATTTATTCATTTGGGCCATCCATACAGTCAGTTTAGAATGCCAAATGCGTATTAAAAACAGTGGATGATGCCACGGGTTGCCGGTCACAGCATGCATCTAATTAACATACTTCCTATGTGCCATTTCAGTCTCAGCTTCTATGTACTATGTTTCTGAACCCAACAATGATTCTTCAATTAAGTGTATATTATTGTAAGCATCAAATAATTTCTGTTCATTCAAATATTCTATTCTATATTGTAACATGTATTTTTGACTTGGTAATCATTAAAGGAAGCTGTTATCTTAAATAATGATTTTGGGGGGGGGATGGGGAATCATACAAGTCATGCAAATCAAACGCATACTTTATTATGACACCATAGTCACGATGTCGGAATTATTTGACAAAAGATTTATAGGATTAGGATTTTCCAATAAATTCTTTTGTTCTATGTTCCAGCATGTTCCAGCATGGCTTTTGTTATATTTTATTCTCTTGGCTAATAATTGCAAACCAAAAATTGGTTTTTATTTCCTTTGTTTGTTTTTAACCGAAAGAGAAAAATATTGCCCTAAAATGATTTTTTACCGGCAATTTAATACTTACAATAAAAGTAGGACATTGGCCGGGTGTATAAGTTCTTATAAAAAATGATAAAGAAAAGGAAGTAAGCTTGAATAAAAACCTACCTTTTGGGA
The DNA here is from genome assembly GCF_029948245.1 of Actinia tenebrosa. Lineage (NCBI taxonomy): Eukaryota > Metazoa > Cnidaria > Anthozoa > Actiniaria > Actiniidae > Actinia > Actinia tenebrosa. Next base: position 15,391,597 of record NW_028292569.1, read on the forward strand.
GTACACAAATATTCTCAAGATTATAGAAAAATATTAAAGAAATATAATCAAATATGTCCTTTTGCTATTTTAACAAGCATCGTCTCTTTGCAATGATAGTTTGGTCGAGTAATACGATCCTTTGACAAAACATGACATTCGCACGTGTTGGACTGGATTGGATCGAAATATCGCCTTGAAATATTCAACTACGAAACACATATATCTTACCTTAATATATTTTCCTCTCTTATTTCGGCGAATACATAGAAGGATGGATGAATCCACGTAGAAATACGTCGATAAACTACTGGCAACAATGAAAGCTATGTGCCCTGAAAATTATGTGTACGAAATATGTGAGTCAAGTTCAAATTACGTCCATATATAAACATCAAAGCATGCAATTATTCTATAATGTATTATTATATGGATTCAAAGGTTTTTAAATAATATTTTTACTCGAAACTTCCGTTTCAGCATTCAAATCTGGTAATCAGTGCATCTCAAACAGCGAGATTGATGATAAACGATCAACAAGTTACCAAGAGATCAGAATGCAAGATTTCTGTTGTTTTAAACTTCGATCGATTTGAAGCAGACAAATAAAGCTACTCACCAAGTACTCGCTTTTTTACTTCGTGAAATGACAGTAAAAAGGTCATTCGTGTATAAAATCCCGCCAAAGTCAAACATTTGTTCAGTCTCTCTCGGGAAGATAAGAGAATGAGAGCCTGGCAACCTGGCAACCAACAATCTCGAAACCACAGGAAGCCCAACAACATACATTTAATCTAGACTGCGTTATTTTGGATATGAAGAGAGTGTACCTAAATACTGTTCTTTACGGCACAGACACAAATATATTGAAGTAACGAATTAATCTACTGTTGATTGAGATATCTTACACATCAATTGTTGAAATCCATTAACTGATAATTAAAGAAGAAAACTTTAAAATAACTTTATTCTTCAAAAGTTTCAAAATAAATAATACATCCAAAAACAAAACTACGAATAACCGCCATCCGCTGACCTATTGTAACGTAGAGAAATGATACTTTCCCTACGGACACATAAATTTCTTCTAGACCAGACGCTCTTGACTACAAGTTTATTTTCTTGCAGAGGTTGCTGCATTGACTAATGCGACTAACTGCAGACTGACTCTGAAGAATAACGACAACGGACTGAAGAATAACTTAACGACTGGCTGGAAAATAACTGCAGACTGACTACTAACTCTAAGTGAGCTCGTATTGAAGGGTTAAGCTAGAGTACTACGTCACATAACCGGTTGTACTAAGTCAAACTAACACTAGTGAAAAACGCACTACCGACGCATGCGTTGGGAGAAAAAAACAAAATGGCGGACAATAACAATTGATCACATCTAAAGGTAGGTTTTATTTTAACCGACAGGGCTATTTTTTAAATATTCGTTTTGTAATTTTACAGATATTTTTGAATTTCTTTACATAGGAACCGACCATGTGATTATCTGCAAATTAGCCATGCTGGATGTCGTCGTCGGGCCGCGAGTGGCGGCATTTTCAAAGATTATTTTTGCTTTGTATGAACAATAGTTTTTTTTGTATAAATCAGCAGTGTATCACAATCGAAATTATCTTGCTATTGCGAAAAGGACAACCTTAAGTTTTCAGTATTTTTCTTAAGTTTGGCGATTTTGTAAAACAATCAAAACACCGGCATCAAAAATACGAGTTGCCCTTAGTTACGTTTTGCCATCTCCGAGCTTGAGCAGTGCGTTTTTGACAAGTGTCGATCAAACTAGATTGAACCAGTTAGGCCACGTATGACGTAAGAGCTTGAAACAGGTGTAGACTTAAGGAAAAAGTACGAGCACTAAGTTCTAAGAGCTGATCCTGCAAATCGGTCGATGGTGCTCGCTAGCTTAACTAGTAGAGAAAAGATTATAATAAAAATACTTTAACTTTCCAAAAAGGATAATTCTAAACAAAAGATCTTCTAGAAGAAGGCTTAGGAAGTGATTGTTTGTGCAGTAAACAACCCTGCTCTTTTCCAGAACGCATTTACAAAGTTTTATATGACCAACAACTGGAAAAGTACAGCAGATTTGCAGCTGTTGCTTACTACAAAAAGTACTTCCTAATTAAAAGTGGAAGGTCATATCAATAAACAAATCACCTTCACCCTCAGGTTAATAAACAAGTCATTAGGAATGACTTACGATTGGTCAATGATAGATTGTCTATTGACAAGTCATTAAAATAAGGAGGTCTCACTTACATTTGTTATTAAAAGAAGGTTTAGCAAATATTCCTATTTCAAGAATGTTTTTCTCTAATTTTTTACCTTGATTATATTTTCCCCCTCTACAATGCAGGCTCGTTTTTGCCGATAACTGGCTACATATAACTATCGACCGCTGAAAAATCACTGGCGCATGCTGATAGCTAGAATTAGCTGTAGTTACTCGACCAATGAGCATTAAGATAGTGAGTAAAATTGATAATAGTGATTGTCTTATAAAGAGCTACCCCATACGCAGTTTTTATATTAATTGGTGACGAGCGCCCGAAAATGGGGCCACGCAGTCATCTTGCAAGAGTAGTATAGGGAATGGGGGTTCCAGCGCAATCTCAACACGGGCAAGACCCGTGTCAAAAATCCACCTACGGACAATCCCCACTCCAAGTGTGGTTGGGGGCAACAGCGCAAATATGTTAGTCTATATATGGAGTGCGAAGAATGTAAGAGAACTTTTAAGAAAGAAGCGGATTTGAAAAAGCATTTGAAAATGAAGACGAAGTGTATGAGCAGTTATGATTGTGGATGTGGTAAGAAGTTTGAGACTAAGGTTAAATTGTTTTGGCATTGTCAGGACTGTGAGTACGACTACGACGACTTAAAAAGTGCTTGGTATTAGGTATAAAATATTTCCTATTATATAGATGGAATCCCAAAGCAACTTCAGCACGGTGTCAATACCCGGTAACGGTGAGATTGACGTTAGACAGTTTTGGCGTCAGTCAGAAAGGAAGGTTAAAAGGACTCTCCGAAAAGGTATAGAAGAATTAGGAGCCCTGAAAGCGAGCATAATGGTAGAAGTAAGTTTGTCAAAAGACGAGGTAATGACGACAGCAATGTTGCGATCAAAGTCGTTAGTGATATTAGAATCCACGAATCTGGATAGGTCACTCAGTGAAGCCTTAGAAGCAATAATGGAGTCGCTGTCTAACTACACGAAAGAAGGATCGGGTTGGACAGTAGAGGAGGTTGAAGGAATAGAGATAAGCATAGCCAGGTACGTACCCATACGAGGGGGGAGTTACGTACCGCTACCAACGTGGGTAGAAAGGAAGAAGGCTATTGTAAACGTGAAGAATGAAGACAATCGATGCTTTATGTGGGCAATCAGGTCTGCACTGTATCCAGCAGAGAAGGATCCCTGTAGGACAAGTAAGTATCCCACAGATGATTTAGAGTGGGATGGTGTGGAATTTCCCATGCAGTTGATAGACATCCCCATATTTGAGGAAATAAACGATCTAGCAATTAACGTTTACGGAGTCAGAGAGCAGACGATAGTACCGTTAGTTCTGTCAAAAAGTAAAGGAGAGCGCGTACATTTATTCTACCACGGCGGACACTACTCATGGGTTAAACACATTAGCAGACTATTCTACAGACATACTAAGCACAAAGGCAAAAAGTACTTCTGTGACTGCTGCTTGCTGTCATTTACATCCTTAAATACCCTAAAGAAACACGATGAGATCTGCCGCGGAGTCGAAGAAGTGGCGCAACGGATCCAGATGCCCACCAACAAAGAGCTTTCATACGCAGACCATCAAAAGCAGATGCAAGTGCCTTACGTGATATATGCAGACTTCGAAGCGTTGATAACTAAGGAAGAGCAGAAACGTGGCGCCACGAATAAGGTAGGATTACACGAGATCTGCTCCTTTGGTTACATAGTAGTCAGATCAGACGGTAAAGCAAACCCTCCTGTGATTTACCGAGGTAAGAACGCAGCTAATGAGTTTCTAGAAGCATTGCGAGAAGAGGAGGGAGAGATTAGAGAACAATTAAGATGTCCAAAGAAGATGGAATTTACCAAAGAGAACCAGGAGGCTTTTAACAAGGCAAAAAAATGCCACATTTGCCAACATACGCTTCTCCAGTTTGGAAGACGAGCCAAGAAAGCGTGGGATGAAGATGGAAAGTATCTAGGAGAAGCTCATTTTAAATGCGGGAAGTATGCTAAGAAAGGTGAGAAGCCGGGAAAGCCCTCCACGCACTGCATTCACTGCCACAAAGCATTTGTTGAGGATTTCTATGTGGATAAGGTTAGGGATCACTGCCACATCACGGGTAAATACAGAGGAGCGGCTCATTGGAAATGCAATATAAACTTCAAAGTAAATCCAGACATGGAGATTCCGGTGTTCTTTCACAACCTCCGCGGTTACGACTCCCATTTGCTACTACAAGGAACAGACGGCTCCGACGTCAAATGCATACCCAACAACAAAGAGCGCTACATGTCCGTAACCGTAGGCAAGCTGAAGTTCTTAGACTCGCAGCAGTTCATGGCGGACTCCTTAGCAAACCTCGTAAAGTATAACACCAACTTTCCCATTTCCAGTCAATACGGCGCGGAAAGGAAAGGAGTCTACCCATACGAATACATGGACTCCTGGGATCGATTCAAAGAGTCCCTACCACCCAAAGATCGCTTCTACAGCACCCTAAACGAGTCCGGTATAAAGGATGAGGAGTACCAGCATGCGTTAGACGTGTGGGAAAAGTACTCCTGTGAGAACATGGGGGACTACCACGACATCTACCTAAGGTCTGACGTAGTGCTGCTTGCAGACGTTTTCCAAAGCTTCAGAAAGATGGCTATGGAATATTACGGATTGGATCCCGCTAATTTCTACACGGCTCCTGGGCTCAGCTGGAGTGCTTTGTTAAAGAAGACAAATGCGCAGTTGGATCTCCTAACGGAGTACGACATGTATCGGTTTATGGAAGACGGTATTCGTGGCGGCGTATGCGGACCCAGCCGACGTTACGCCCGCGCAAACAACCCCTTAGTAGAGCACGACCCAGAGAAACCAACCACATACATTTACTACCTGGATGCGAATAACCTTTATGGTTGGGCAATGTCACAGTACCTACCTGTGAGAGACTTCGAATGGGATCCAGTGAAGCCGATAGACTTCTACATGCAGGTAGGAAAGGAGGAAGACAAGGGTTACGTCTTAGAAGTGGATCTGGAGTACCCAGAGCGCCTGCACGACGAACACAATGAGTTCCCCTTAGCACCAGAAGCGATAGAGATACCATTTAAGCAGCTAAGTCCGCTGCAAAAGCAAATGTGCCCTGGTTACAAACCGTACAGGAAACTAACTATGAACCTGATGGATAAGAAGAAGTATGTGGTACATTACCGCAACCTGCAGTTCTACGTGCGACACGGAATGCGCGTAGAGAAGATCCACAGAGTCCTAAAATTCACGCAGGAACCCTGGATGCGCCCCTACATTGACTTTAACACGCAAAAGCGTACCGCAGCGAAAAATGACTTCGAGAAAAACCTCTTCAAACTGATGAACAACAGCGTGTTCGGAAAGACAATGGAGAACATCCGCAAGCGCGTAAGCGTAAAAATAGTCAGCACCAAAGAGGAAGCAGAAGCATACGTGTCACAGCCAGGCTTCGTTAGATACGTAGAAATGCTGAACTTCTACGTGATTCACATGAAAAGGGCAAACCTCTTACTAAACAAGCCCGTTTACACAGGCTTTACGGTGCTGGATCTATCGAAGCTGCTTATGTACGAGTTCTACTACGATAAGCTTAAGCCAAAGTACGGAGACCGCTGTCGCCTCCTGTACACAGACACCGACTCCCTAATTCTAGAAGTGCAAACGGAAGACGTTTACAAAGACTGCCTCCCCGACATAGACGAGTACGACACCAGCGGTTACCCGAAGGAGCACTTCCTTTACTCTGCGAAGAATAAGAAGGTAATTGGGAAGATGAAAGACGAAATGTTAGGAAAACCCATCGTGGAGTACGTGGGTCTGAAACCAAAGATGTACAGCGTGCTAAAGTTAGACGGCGTAGAAAAGAAAGCTAAAGGCGTAAAAAAGTACGTGGTTAAGAAGGACATTACGCACGAGTCCTACCTCAACGTATTACGAACACGCAAGGAACAGCGGCATAAGATGAACAGCCTGCGCAGCTATGGTCATCAGATACATAACGTCACGCAGGAGAAGGTGTCACTGTCTGCATTCGACGGTAAGCGATGGATGTGTGATGACGGAGTGCATACGATAGCATTCGGACATCACACGATAAGCAGTTCTTCTTTGACGAACCCACGCGTGGGACCATCATGAAGATAATACAAGATGGGCTGACCCTTCTTAGCTATTACGCTTCGGATCTGGTAAGTTTCCAAAGACCAATTAGGATCCGTAGCTCTTTTGGATCCTCCTTCTAATTCACCCGGCTCATAGAGATATCGAACCGTGACATCGCCTAATCTTTTTTCCTGGGGGAAGACCGCCCTCGAACTTCTGACGAAGGACTTGTGTTCCACGTATTTCTTTTTTATGGTATCCTTGGGTTTCATTCCCGTAGCCCTGGCCGCCTCGTTGTTCAAAGCCGCGACGACCTGGGGGAGCCTCTGGGTCCATTCCCTGTTGCGTTTGGAGGGATCTTCCAGCTCTTTCCAATACTGGTACCCAAAGAGACGCTCGGCCAGGGTCTTATTGAATCTTTCGACGATGCTCTGGCCCCTGTGGTACTCTGCTTCGGCTCTCCTAATCTTAGTGTCGTGGTCTTTCAAGGTCTTAGTAACCACGCCCATGAACTCCGTTCCCGCATCCACTTGCAGCAGCTTAGGCCATTTCAAGACGCGCTTATAAATCCTACCTAGGGCTTCTGCGACTTCCCCAGAATCCTTGCTGGTTATAGGTTCGGCGTCCTTGTATCTGCTTGCGATATCGACTACGGTCAAAGCGTACCTATAGGTCTTCTTTCTCACCTTATCGTGCGGCAAGAAAAGCAAATCCGCCTGATGAACTTCATTGGGGGTATTTACGGTGAAGCTGGGCCTGGGAATGTACTTAGGCACGGGAAGATAAACCTGCCAGAGGGTTTGTTTTTTCAACCAGTTCTTAGCCGTTTCGTCTGATACCCTGGCCGCGGTCGCGAGTTTCTTGATAGCTGACGCTCCTCTCCAATAGCCTTCCGGCCCATAGTAAATCCTTTTAAGTTTGTCCTCTACGCGGCCCATTATATGAATTCCAAAACAAGATTGATCTTACGTCCATTAAAATCCACCGTCTTTCCGTCCACTTTAATGGTGATGTTTATGCTTTCTACCAAATTAGATAAGTCATAGCTCAAAGAAATGGGGGTGTATTCTACTGGGTCAAATGGATTACCTTGGGGCAGAAACTTGGACATAAGAGAAGACTTTTCTCCATTGTTGTAACTATGGACTAAATCGCAATAGACTTCGTAAGAGGATGCGACTTTCCATTTTACGTCATATGTACTGCCGCTATTTATCGTGGTACTAGTAAGGCCCAGGAGTTCTACCAATGAACTGTCCTTTAGATTGGCGCTTCCACTATTTTTCTTGAATTTCATTTCATGGGGCAATCCTGTGGTAAGAGTATATCCATGCTTTGCTAGCTCCTTAGCCAGTGTTATTGGGGTGTAATGGGAATCTGGTATTTTTGGTTTGGTGCCAGAAGTCACGACGACAAAGCCATCAATTAAATTATACCAAGAATTGTACAAAGAGCAACTAACCAGCCGAACCCTTTCCGCGCGGATGGGAGGATTCAGATAAGTAGTAAAGTTATTCTTGTCGCTTTCCAAAAAGACGATCATTATATTAGATACGCCAAAGCCACGCCTCCGGCCAGCCCTGCGACTCCTACAAAAACCAATTCATTGTCTTTTTGTTTCTTAGAAGGCTGGTAGTAATTCTTGAACTGAGGCTTTTTCATTCTAAAGTCGGGGTGTGCTTGCGCATAAAGTTTGAAGGCGTAGTCTGTGTTTTCGAAGTTCTTGTCTGCCTGCATTTTGTCTTGGTAGTTCTTATCCAACCAATCCCTGTAAGCTTGTCTTTTTTCATTCCAAGCTGCAACGTCCCTTTGATATTTCTCCAGCGCTAAGTCGTGTCTCTTTCTTTCGGCGGCACCGCTTTTATCACCTCTGACTAATCTATCTAAATACTGACCACCATAATTAGCTCCCGTAAATGCTAAAGCTGCAATGACTCCACCTGCGACTAAGCTAACCATTATACATTAGGTAGGTACTTTTCCTTCCGTAGATAATCCTTTACCATGATAGCCCCGCCAACGGCAGCGGTCATCTTAGCAAAATTAGCGAAGCTCTTGCTTGGGTCTTCAGTAAAGCCTTCTTTGAGCACTTTCTTACCTACCCAACCAATACCCGCAACAATAGAGGTAATGATAGCTGCCTCTTCAACAGTTTTCAACAATGCAGTCGACATTATATTACAAAGCGAGAAGGTCATTCCATTTCAGGGATTTTGTTTTTTCTGACCTCCACAGGTGCGTGATATGTTGGGGCCTCCCACTTTACTTCTGGCTTCATATTCCGCCATTGTAAGTAAAAGCTGCCTGCTGCTATAGCAATTCCTAACGCGCCGATGACGTAGCCGGGATTCCAAAAGGATTCGCTTTCGTCCTCCACCTTTTCTTCTTTTTTGGCTTTATTCTTTCTGTTCATCTCCGCGAGCTTCTTTCCCGCGGCAACTCTGCCTGCAGATTTAGGCTTGGTAATCTTCTGCTCCTCTTGGGGCTGCTCTACCTTCGACTCTGGTTCACTCATTTATATCTAAGGACTTGAAGGACTTGATAAGTAACTTAATAGGACCTGAGCAAGTACTTAAGGACGACTTGACTAAGTACTTGAGGACGACTTGACTAAGTACTTAAGGACGACTTGACTAAGTACTTGAGGCGACTTGATCAGGTACCTCAGCAAGTGCTGCCTGAAAGACCTTTTCAACTTCTCTGTCCTTTTTGAAGTCCTTCCAAGATGTTCCGAAGGAACCTAGTACCTCCTTCAAGTCGACGTGCTGAGCTACGTGAAGTGCCGCAGAGGCGACTGCCATTAACTTACCGCACTTCAAAGACAACCACCCACAGGTTATCTTAAGTTCTTGGGATATGACATAGTCATCTCTTATGTCCTTCTGTAGTTGCTCCACGTCGTCTATAGGCAGTGCAAGTCCAAGCAATTTAGTGGCAAGTCGGATAGCGGAGTCTGCTACGGCGTCCGTGGTCTTGCTTGCAAGGGCGGCCTCGTACCTCTTATGGAACTTCTTAACCTCCTCTTCTGACAACTTATTAACCTGCTCATGGGTAAGTTCCTTGCCTATCATTTCTTTGCACTTCCCAGATGACACAAGGATGTTAAGTTGTTCCTTGAGGTTACTTTCATCTAGCTGTGTGGGGACTTCATCTAAGAGCTGCTCAATCTCCATATACATTAGGAATCATAGATTCCAACCTCGTACGGAAACCTCAAAGAGAAGATCATTTTGGAATGTTGGTGCGCTTTTAAATGCCGCATGTATTCGTGCAGCTGTTCCTTGCTTATCTCGCCGCCGTAGTCGCTTAAGATGGTTTCCAGGTCAGACTTGCTCGGAGTATAAAATACTACGAGAGAGCCTATGTTTTCCCTAAAGGGCTTAGAGACACTGGTAAGCTGCTGGGAAAGCAACCAAACGCTGATATTGTCATGCCTACCGCTAAAGGCGAGCTTCACTAATTCGGAAGTGCGTCTTTTTACGTCGTCCCCACAGGCAATGTCATCCAATATGAGGAGCGTCTGCGTATCTTTAGGGAATTGCTTATGCCAGAACTTCAAATGGCTGGATAACTCGTTAGGGTCTAAGATATCTACAAAGAAGTCGTCATCTTTCACTCCTATGCCCGTCCAGGTGCGGTTGTTCACGTAGGTGGGGCATAATAGCACTATGTAGTCGAAGCGGTATCTAAAGGGTCCTAATAGCTGCTCTACCACGAACTGGGTCTTTCCGCAGCCGGTGGGTCCTACTATCAGAGCGTTACAAGGAATATGGTTCGGATCCATTATATATACGATGGAGCCAGTGGAAGCAGTAAGAAGGATTGCCACCGACGCAAAGGATAAAAGAGACACCATAGAAATGCAAAGGGAAGAGATAGACCGGTTAAAAGAGCGCGTACAGGAATTGTACGATGAAATGTGTGGTCTGAAGCGCGCGGAACGGTTTGGTGCGCTTTTGACAATGGCGACGTGGGCTAAGGAGTCCATTAAGGACTTCATTCGATATCCCCCATAGATATATGGACTGCATTACGTGCGAACTACCTGCTGACTGCATAATCCCTCCCAAAACACCGATACCCAAACCGTGTAAAAAATACACCTGCCGTCACTGTAATAAGGTATTCTCTGAAGAAGACTTCGTTGGACATTGGTGTCCCGCGGATACTAAAGCACAAAGGACTTTAGACGACGCTCGAGAAGAGTAAGAGGTCGCAAAGAAGACCTTACTAAGCCCCGGCAAGGGGAATTAGCATAGGTCTTTCTTTTTTATTGTTATTTTGTTAAATGCTGCAAAGAGGTCTCAAGTAAGGACCTATTTTTTATTGTTATTTTGTTAAATCATCGTAATCGAAGAATGGTTAACATGATTATCTTTTTGCTGGTTTCAACGATGAGAAAGAATGATACCTCATCTTTTAATGGGGGCTTAACAAAATAACAATAAAAAATAGACCTTATCCTAAAACCCTCTTACAGGGTTTAACAAAATAACAATAAAAAATAAGGTATATATAATGAAGTGCGTGCAATGTGATAGAGCTTTTAGTAGCAAGCAGCGGCTGCAATACCATCTTTCCAAGAAAGTCTGCCAAAAGACCATCAGCACTGTTTGCGGTGACTGCGGTAAGGAACTGTCCACAGTACAGGCCCTACGATATCACCGCGAGCATAGAGTCTGCCTTAAAGGTCATTGCCGCCGATGCGATGAACCCCTCTTCGAAGAAAACTGGCATAAGTACCGCTGCCGTCGCTATGACCTCACAGATGTGGTCTGCGAGACCCACGGCGATTTAGCAGAGCGATGTTGCCCCCTTGAAACCGGCCGGGTGCTCACGCGACGTAAGAAGGAGATCGACGAAGACTTCGTATGCTTCGACGACTATGAGGGTGTAAGGTGGGAGAATAGGGAACACTGGGATGGCATCTGCGACCGATGTGGCTGTATACGTAGCGGCCAACATATTTGGTGTTGCCTGTACGAAGGTCCCAAGCCTTTAGACCATTACCTTGCAATACGAAAAGAATGGTCTAATATATGATGTTACCTTACATCGCAGCGTTCGCAGGAGGAGCCTTGATTACGATATCGATTGATTTCATGTCGGAAAAAATGAGGTCCGACGTAGCAGACCAATACCTAGAAGCCCATGAGGACGACTAATCACACAATGGATTAGCCTCCGCCTTTCTTTCAACGTCGAACTTCCATCGACCGTTGACTTTACCATAGCTACGTATGTGAGTGTACTCTTCGCCTTGCAGTACGTACCGTACGCAGTCAGGAGCCCATAAACTGTACTCTTGGCTGCCGTCTAAGAGGACCAACCTTAAACGGTTAATGTCCTCGAAGACGACGTAATTTTTTATTTCGTATGAAATGCCTTGTATTAATTCGCGCCAGTGAGTTTGTTCAACTATCATTATATTTATGAAATATCTTTCGGTGCGTTTGTAGCGTCTCCTGTGACTTGAAAGCCTTAACGCAGCCAGGACAAGGTATGCGAATGCCGTCGACGTAACGGTCGATTTCCCTGCAGATCAGATCGTAATCGTTGCTTACCATCGTAAGATAACCATTCATTTCATATTGCGTCAATACCGCTTTTTGCTTGTCGGACAATACGCCGTTACCCTTTGGCGTCTTCAGTTCCAGACATAACCCATTGTATTTTTTATGGGAGTTAAGAATTAGGATGTCGGGTTGACCTGCCTGGTAGCCCTTTTGCCAGCACGTTATCCTTTTACTGGTGGTATCTTGCAATTCCCCGAGTCCAGGTGCTAATAACAGCGTAGGGTGAAACCGACGCATGTAATCTACGACTTTCTTGTGCAGGTCGAACTCGTTCTCGATCTTGAAGACTAACTTGTTTGGACCATCCAACGAGTACTTTCCTGTCTTCCTTAACGTTGGTAGGACATCCTCGAAGACCCAATCTTGAAATGCCTCTGCCGTTGACAGTTTGGAGCTGAATATCAATTGATACAAACCAGACTCCGTCACGTACAGGGATTGTGGGTGCGAACCAGAAGGGAGGCGATTCACCTCTATTCTAAATTCGCTAAGCCTCTTCTTATGCTTATCCCGCACGTGGACTTTAATAGCATCTTTGGTGTCTGCGTAACCTAATGCCTTTGCTACCTCCTTTGCTTTAAAGTACAGCTTATCGCCTTGCACTATGCATTGCAGTTTAGTTTCGTTGTTTTCGAATACGCGGAGCATATTATACGTAAGGGATATTTTTTTTTATCCTTTCGCGAGCCTAGTAGGCAACGCTTTTTAGCTGATTCATTTCTACACTCAGTTGCGCGTCAGACACGACGAAGACGTAGCAGTTTATTTTATCGCTGTCGCCGGCACTGGTGTTCTTGGTGCGTTTGATCTCCAATGTTATGCCATCCTGCGTATTTACCAACCGTAAACCCTGGCCATGTAGATCTTCGTCGTTAATGGTGCGCATGTCAATCCACAGCGCATATTTATCATTGAAGAATTCCTCAGGGCTAATTTGGTCACCAAACTTACGCATGGCCTCTCTGTACACGTCTGCGGGCCTTATCCCCTGGGAGTAGACCTTGTTTGGAACGCCGTTAATATTCACGCCGACGTTAGTAATGTTGGGGTTGTGAAAGGCCTCGGAGTCGCGCTTACCAGCCTCATAGGGCTTAGCAAACACCAGCATTAACCCCGTGAGACTTCTTCGGGGGAGGTTAATGCTTTGATTGATAACCTCATCCGTCTTATCCAAGAAGCTAAATGTCTTATACATCACTACGTGGTCGTAAAGGAACGCCTTTCCGGAGCTGTATTCCATGCCGGCGCTACGGGCCAGCTCTTCACTGTATACCGTTTCGTATTGTAGCTCTAAGTTGGTAATAGAGTATGGGTGAACGGCTCCACTAATTGCGGTGGACATCTCTCCAAGGATGTTGGTCGTATCGGCCAAGGTTACTTCGAACTGTAACTCACTTAACTGCCTCGGGTAATACGCGCCATGACTCGTAATCACTTCGAAGTCCAACGGGATGATATACTTACTACCATAGGCCGTCTTTATTCGCTTCGCATCTGCTACTGCGGCTTCTCCGCTGGAGTCCGTGGGCTGTGTCTTAACAGGCGTGCGGACTTTACGCAGGATAAGACTACCAATTCCTTGTTCTATCCTTTGCGCGCGGTCGAAGGCTGTCAACCATAGGTCCTTATAGGTGGTATACAGATCGTACCTATTTAGATCCAAAAGTGATTCCCCGGCAAACTTGATTCTCATCTTAGAGACGAGGTTACGGCCGACGTTATTGACGCAACACCTTTCATCCGTAGTGCTTGGCTGCACCGCTAGGTCAAACCTTAGCGCTAGGGTGCCAGGAACCAACACTAGGTTATCCGTTAGGCGGGGTACGCCTACGTACAGGGTTTCCCCAGGTCTAGCGCTGCTGGGGGTAAAGGTGACCCGGTGAAAGGTGCGTTCTGCTTTCAGTCCGCCAACCTGCTTAGGTAATATGTTGGGGTTTAACTTTGAGCTTATCATATATAATGGAAGTAGAAGGAACGGATTTTGGCCCCACCACCGAAGAAGGTCAAGTAGACATTAACGACGAAGAATACGACGCATGGACTAAAGGCGCGGAAACCGACCCCCTAATCTACGATATGGCTCTAGAAAACAAGTATGGTAATAGATGGAAAAGCTTCAAGGCCGCCTTGAATCGCATGTGGCAATCAAAAAACCACGGCAGCCCCGTCCCTGAGTACTTGGAGCTTCAAAACATAGAGCAGCCTGAGGCAGCCGCGCGGGAAACTGTAGAGTGGGCAACGCAAGAGCTAACGCAGCGCTATTCCCACTTCGATGCTGACGACGTAAGGCTCACAGAACGCGGAAACAAAGTCCTCATAAGCGTTCAAGACCTGAGATTTCCTGATAAAGACCGCTGGACAAAACCGCAGCCCCTTTTCGGCGACAATGGTGAAGTTAGGGGTGACGTAGCAAGATTAAAAGGCTTCCAGCGTGCCACTAGAAGCATGTTAGAAAGATTGGAAAACATAAATGAAAGGGTTGCGTTAGAAAAACGCGTCGAGGAACTGCAAGAAACGTTGGAAGAAAGGGAGGCAGAATACATGAAGCAAAACCGACTACTTCTCGATGCTCAAAAGAGAGAACTTAACGACAAAACCCAAAGAATAATAGAAATGAGAGAACAAAGAGATGATGCTGAACGTCGAATGAACCAGGCTGAAAAGGCATTCGATCTCGCCCTGCAAGACCTAAACATAAGCAAGGAAGAAGCTAAAAACTTGCATATCACCATAGCTGGCTCTTTGGAGGAACGGCGGCAGTTGGTTGCCGAAATCAACACTAAAGAGGAGCAAATCCGGCAAAGAGATCAGGCCATCGAAGACCTGGAGGGGCAAATAGAGCGGCAGCAGGAAATAATTAATGACCAAACTCGTCCCGAAGAGGAAAGGGAGGCAGCACAAAGGGAATTAGAAGCCCTTCAGGAAAGAGTCGCGGAATTGCGGGCTCAAAAGGAAAACCTGGAAAAAGAGTTGGGGCTTACCACCAAGGAAAAAGTAAAAAGAGCCCTTTTAAAGTATGGTCTTCCGCTGGCGTTTGCGGTTGCTATTTCGAGCGTAGTAGGAGTTATCCTATCCGCGCTTAAGGCTACAGGCGCGGGCGTAAAGAAATTAGGCAATGGACTAACGGACTTGGGAAAAAAGATGGCAGCCGGTCTTCCTGGGCTGCTGGGTTCAGTTGTTTCCTTGGCACTTAGGGCCGGCGGCGAACTGTTAAAGTTCGTGGGGAATAACATTTGGATATTAGTCGTCGCTATTGGGGTGGTCCTCCTGAAGAAGATGAAGGCTTGATCTTATCCTTCTCATCGGACGGTGTCCTGCTTTGAGGATAATGAAAGACGGTATTAGCACCGCCCTGGTAATTTGGAACCAACGGCAACACACTCATGGTAGAAATGGGCTTATGACTCCAGGCTGCATTAGCAGGCCTGCGACCTATGCGATTTATCCCAAACTTGCCGTCATCAGAAGTGACTTGCAACTTAGCATATTTACAATTGGCTAGCATATGAAAAGTCACTGGCGTTAGGTCTTCAGTGGATCCAGTGTAGGGCTCCATCGAAAAATGGGTAACTTTCCTGGTGTTCGTTGAAGTTCGATAAGGAAGCAGGGGCTTATTATTCTCATCGATAAGCCTAAACCCCACATTCGCATGCGTATTTGCATTAATGCTAATAGTGCAAATGACCAATGCAGTGCCCCCAACCTCAACCCACAGTCCAACGTCATGCCAAGCGCCGTTGTCATATCCCTCTTCATCTAAGCGGTGGGTATAACGCGTTTCCCTCACGTATGGATTCATATATTACAGGGAACAAGTTCCCTTCTAGAGGCTCATTACCGTCAAAGTGCTGATGGTCATGTGGTTATAGACAGTATTCCTTTGATTTTCTATGCTATTTATGCAAACACTCCCGGTGTCATCTACGCGCATTTGCAGCTTCACTTTCCCATGGCAGTCGGCAACTAGGTGAAAAGTCCAAACGGAAAGATTCTCGGCGCTATTCGTTGGCGGCTCTACTGAGAAATGCGTGGGCTCTCTGTTGTTCGTCTTCGCGCGCATGGGTTGCAATACTCCATTGTCGTCGCAGAAACGAAATCCTATGTTTGCATTACTAACGGCCCCCAAAGAAAGACTGCATAATATCAACTTCTTTCCCGAGTAGTTCAAATTCACGGACATGCCCGTGACATCAACCCAAGATGCTTGGGTGTATTTTTTCTCACCTGTGTAAGTCGTATAGACACAATCTACTCCAGCTACGTAGGGGTTGTTCATCGCCATATATAATAACTCAGACCAACACCCGCGGCTGCTAAGCCGGCTTTTAGTAAGTTATGGTCGTATTCCTCGGGTATCGTAGGCATAACATGGGCCTTCTTTGATGGTTTCTTAACTACGGGTAGCTTCGCTTCGTGTGACTTTTTTGGCTTCTCTACGAAGTGAGGAATGTTCCTAAGAGTGTCAGAGTTCACGTCATTCACCCCAAACTTCATATCCTTAGTAGCTCGCTGCAGCTTGTTGTTATAACCCACAACGGAATGGGCGTTGATAACCAAATTACTCGGCATTAACCAACAACCAGGCGACAAAGCGTAATCCAGTCGCACTTTAGACTGCTGCACCGCTAATTGATATCTCTGCACCGACTTGGATATGTCGTTCTCTATTATTGCTGACTCAAATAAAGTTAGGAATTCTTCTTGCGTTTCCCGCGAAGCACCTTGGGATCCAACAATGGGGTTGCGGGTATTTACCTGCGCTCCCAGGATGCAGTACACGAATGCTTCAATGCTACGGTTAATCCTGGCTAGGTTCCTTAAACCTTTTCCTTTCATTAACACGAACGGATCCCAAGTGCCGGGGTAGTTTGTTTGAATTCTAGTAATTAATGAATTATTACCCTTATCGCAGCCCATATCACCGAACTCTAACTCATTACTTGGGTATTCCTGATGTCCGTAGTCAGCCGGCTTCTCACCATTGGCACCCCAAACGTAAACTATACCCAGCCCATGCGTCTTACCCTCCTTATAACGAAAGTCTTTTTGCTGTGGTTTGAACTCATTAATTAACCTTTCCAGGGCTGCGGCGTCATATCGGTTATTCATTGGATTAAATGCCTTATCTCCCGGTAAAGGTACGTTAAGCTCCTTCAACAACCTCCTTACCGTAAAGGCAACGTGAAACTGCATAATTGGAATGTGAAACATGTCCGCGGCAACACCACAACCTTTAGTGGCAGCCCAGACAGCAAAGTTTAACTGCTGCGGCCAATATCGCATATTGGGTCCTGCTAACCATTCCCTGGCCTCTTTACCCGACGTATGCTTTAACATCGTATCCCCATAGATATTCCTTACTACTACATCAAATGATTGCCTACCCACTGAAATCTTCAGGAACGTTACCATCGTTTCAAAGTCGTTTACACCACCTTCAGCATCGTAAAATGGGTAATCTTCCGTGGTTAACAATAAGTTTCTAGGAAAATTGGGTGCTTTATGCACGGGTGCCTCCTTCGTTATTGGCAAATGCTGTGCCTTTTTCCTCTCCTCATGCGGCTCCAAGTCTGTATTGCTGTACATTCTTTCGCCGTTATAGTAAATCCCATCGGGTCTTCTTTCGAACTTACTAGGGTCTGCATGCGGAAACATCTTCCTAAATGCTCTCCAGTTGGCATAATCCCTGTTGTCGTGATGTGGCTGCTCCTCAATATCATTCCCAAAAGCGTCGTACATTAGTATATATAATGGATGTTATACCATCGGCGCCTCCACTTTATCCTGAACTTCCTAAGGAGGGTACTAACGAACTAAACGCTGAAAACTTTCGTCTGAATAAAGCGAACTTAATCCTGGCTTACTTGGAAGGGCAGACAAAACACTATGAAAAAGTTAGAAAAAAGTATGCTAGAGCCCGAAGCATATTACATAAAATCGCGATAACTTCCGGGTCCATGTCCGTGGCGTTAACAGGCACTGGCGTTGCTACTTCGCTTACTGGACCGGGAATAATCGTTGGAGTTCCTTTGGCTAGCGTCGGCGCCGTCTGCGGTATTATTTCGGCTGTTACAACAGGCGTTATGAAACAGTTGTCAAGCAAAATATCCAAGCATGACACGACAATAGCTCTGTCAAGGGCTAAAGTAAATACGATCATTGACCTTGTCTCAAAGGCTTTGCGTGACAGAAAGATAGACAACGCAGAATTCTCGCTTATCTTAGCTGAAGAAGACAAATACGAGAAACTAAAGTCGGACATAAGGAATAAAAAAACCATCGTGAAAGATCTTTCCGAGGAATCTCGCAAAAAGATCTACCAAGAAGCGAAAGAAGAGCTTCAAAGAAAGCTTGCTCAGTAAACATCTGCTTTGAAAAGAGCGTGACAGGATTTCGTTTACATATCGAACGACAGTCTGGAAATTACGCGTAATCTTATAGCATAAGATTTATACCATAATACACGGCATGACCTTATTTAGTAAATTATTACGCGTAATATAAATTATTTAGCGAATTATTACGCGTAATATAAATTATTTGCATGACCTTATTTGACGAATTATTACGCGTAATTTCTCATCTTATGCCATAAGATTCACTATCTTCTTGGAATCCATCCTAAGAGGGGGTGGTTGGGGTCGATTTCGTGAAATATTTCGTAGATTACGTCAGGGTAATAAGGAATATCCTTATCCAGCCGACAAAACATCCACTCGGCTTTTGTCATATCAGAAACCTCGGGAATAGACTTACCGGTAATTTCAGACAAAAGATAGGGAATAGCTTTGTAATATTTCCCTAGTTTTAATTTTTTCAATGTCTTCCGTAGGCTTTGTGGGGTTGGCTCTTCTAAATGGTCTATGATTTTCTTCTTTACTTCGTTGTCTAAATATACCGGTCGATAACCTTGGATATGACTCATCCAGTCTCGGAAGTATTTTATTCTTTTGTATGGGGTCTTCTTACGACCTCCATTGGCGTAATATTGCTCTTTGGTAGCATTTGGTACGGCATTACGAATATTTTTACCGCACTCGTAACACTGTGCTGACGTGTCGTCTTCTATTTGCATTTTCTTACCACAACAACTATACTTATTTGGTTTAGTAGGTACAAACTTGGGTTTCAAGCACTTTACACAGAAATCATAAACAAACTCTTTACAATCTTCGCACTCCATATATAGACTAACATATTTGCGTTGTTGCCCCCAACCACACTTGGAGTGGGGATTGTCCGTAGGTGGATTTTTGACACGGGTCTTGCCCGTGTTGAGATTGCGCTGGAACCCCCATTCCCTATACTACTTGCAAGGCTGAGCTCAGTCAAAATGTTACGAGACAACAATCAAACAAATATCATTTCTCTTTAAAATATTTCTATTATCGATCAATTAATTATTAACCTCGGAACACGCATGTCCTAAAGACGATATACAAGCCCGTGTTGATCAAAAGGGCAAGTTACAACATGTAAGTCATGTGCTTTTCACGAGTGGCAAGTAAAACCAAGTTTTGACCTTGAACTAACTTAGTCTTACGTAACCTTCCAGACTTGGCCTGAACTTGTTCTATGACGTATATGATCCTTTGCCCCCTGAAGTTTATCAAGTCAATCGGTATTTAATCCGTGCCCTAATACCATTTAAACTGTTGTAACGATTGACCTTTCTATGATCAAACGCTTCCTTGTAGGTCGTATTTTATTCGTATGCAAACTGATTTTTGATTCATTTATTCATCATTTAGATATTCTAGTTTTTCTATCTAGATTAAGAGGGAACGCCTCCTGAAACTTCTTAGTTAATAACGGACAATTATGACAACCTGTCATTCAATTTGATCCTTGGACAAATCCATATGAAAAGGGATGCATAATAAATATTAAGTAGATTTAGATTGTGAGATTGGTGAACGTAGTTGAATAAAGGATCAGCCAGCCAGAACTTGTTTGATTGTATTCTACCGAGCCAGAGCCTCCGTAATAAAAATAAAGGTGGATAGCGCGAATTCAGGTCAAAACAAAAGATCAAGATCTATGTTTTTCATGTGCTTTTATATCTTTTATTGTAAAGTAATTACCGGGTGACGTCATTTTTCGTGCACTTGTCAGCCATTATAAGAACAGTGCCATATATCTGTAAAACAAAAATAAAGATCTATTTCCTAATTGCAGCTATTTTGCTGCTATTTTGTATAAAATAGTGGATATTGCGTTATGCAATCCTTATACTGGAGCAGAATATAAAACAACGCTACCATGACTAAAGTTGGTTACCATAGACATTTCGGGAGGTCTAAAATATGTATTACATCAATATTTATAGATTTAATTATGTCAATATTATTATTTGTTTTACGGATTTCAATATACGAGCAAGTATATATGCTAATGATAACTAGCTCGTTTATTGACCATTTACCAATGGCCTTCATTACTATCAGATGTTACTGATGAAGGCCATCAGAAAAACAAATACTATTGATACTAATTGTTATATCATTAAATGTTTGACATATAACGCGCGCTAATTGGCTGATTAAAGTATTGGCATGATATATAATAAAACGCGTGCTGATTGGCTGACTAACATGTTTATATCAGAGAACATAGACACACTCGCACAAAATCACTCAAAATCTATTTTTCTACTAATAAGCAATGCTGGCTTTGCAGGTGAGTCTGCGCTTGCTTGTGCCTGTTGCAAGTAAAAAGTAATAAATAAATAAATAATAATAATAGTAAATGAATAAATTGTCCTCGTTTTACGAGGGGGAATTTAATAGCCAGCGGCGAACAACCCTGTGGCCCTTCTATGATCAAGTTAGAATAGTCCCCCACAGTTCCTCTTTCTGTCCTATCTCGAATAAAATATCATAATAAACATGGAAATGACACGAACTATGAGTTGTTTCTTGTTCTGTCGATTATAAGGCATTGCAGGTCTTCTTTCGTCTCAGTGAATACCATGAATTACTTCCTGTTTTCCTTTTTTAACTTTGCTGTTCAGTTTAGTTTAGTTTGTAGATATGTAACTTGCATCGATCGTCTTGTTTCGATAATAATAAGCATTATAATGTATTCAATATGTCAATGGAACCGTGTAGGGGAATATTCTAATCGGGATTTCTTCGGTATTTTTTAAAATCAAATACATTTAAAAAAATCAAATACATTTTAAAAAATCAAATAGATTTTTTAAAATTAAATACAGGTATTGATTCCTAGTTTGTTAAGCTCCCCAATAACGGCAGTTTTTTACACAGTTATCCTTTGGCATTTTTTCATCAGCACTCAGTTGAGTTCACTTCCATTTACCGCCCGCTTAGTATTTCAAACTCGCTTTTTCCTGCTTTTCTTGTTGCTCGTCAAGCGTTTGCATTTGCCGCTTAGACAGACGATTTGTTCATTGTTAGTTTAGAGAACCAATTTTGAAAAACTAAAATGAAACTACACGAAACAAATTCACAATAAAAGCGAGTAACGAAAACCTAACCCTTAATAACAATGCTCCTTTCTTCCTTTTCACTAATGAATATTATTTTATGACACAAAGTCATTCTGATAGTATCATTACCTTGGTAACTCTTCAGTTAGCCAAAAACTTTCACTTTCAGCAAATTTTAATTAAATTGAGTATTCAACGATACGAAAGTGATATTAGTCAAAAAAATATACATTTTTAATCAAACATTTTATCATTTATTTTAGTATTCTCTGTACTTAGAAGCTGTAAACATGAATGTAGGACAAAATTGATAACAGTTAAGAAAGCTCGCTACACGTGTCCCAGTTTTTCAATGAAACTCAATTTTAATAACAGGGATGTTATATACTTGCATTAGCCAATCAGCTTTTAGTATTGCATTAGTATATAAATAATAAAGGAAAATAAGAGAAGTCTCGTCTGGAGCGGTCACTTTCATGTTGTGGTCCTCCCATATATTACTGAATCATAACTTCCGATCCCCTGTCCTTTCTCAGTAACTGATATTGATTGTGAATGATACTAGATATCCTTTAAAGGTGGAACGAAGAACAGGAAAGGAAGTCAAATAAAGTAGGTACAAAGTAATGCTTTATATCGTCATTAGACAATAACGTCTGTCTTATTAGTCTTGTGGGCTGCTAATGAAATACGTTTGTTTGCACCGTGATTCCCATAAATTTGCAGACTCCTTCCTACCAGTATTCCTTTTATCCTTGAAATTCAGGCGACAATAGCTTTGAATAACCTTCGTTGGGAAATATCTTTTTCTGCACGCGAGGAGAATAATAATACTTCAGTTTTAGCTGTCAAGCTTAAGCTCAGTCAGTACGTTTCTATTACTGAAAAAAATATGTACATATGTTTTTCAGATTTAATCTCAGGTGCAAAATCTCTGGTTGTATAAATGACATTTTAGTGTATCCAAAACCTAGCCGTTTTGTTTAATAAGCAGTCACGATACTAAACTACTAAGATAAATGCGAGTATTTTTTAGGAAGACCTTGGATAAGGATATTGCATTTATAAGAAGAGGTAAACTGGTTCAACATATCAAACATCTCATGATTCATTCTACAATAATTATCATGTAATTATACAAAAATACGGTAAGTGGCACGAAGCAGCAAGGAATATTCCAGAATATTTTTCAGAGTCCGGCAGTGAGTGATAGAATAAAGAAATGAAAGGCAAGGAAACTCGTGACACTTTCGTTACCGGGTTTCACTACCAAATGACCTTGCAATAAGTTCCAACAAATGGTACACACGTCTCAGTACCGGGAAGAACCAATAACAAGAGCGGGAAAATAAAACTGGACTACAATCGGAAGACCGAGAACTTTCCGAACAAAATGACACATACCATTTGTTTTCCAACCGGAATTCCCGATTTTTTCGGGTAAATGGTAAGCACCCCCGGGTATGAGAATGGATTTTATTCATATTTATTGATAAATAATATTTAAAAAGTATGCCAAAGCATGTAATTATCGCGAGTAACTTAATTATTATGGTCAGTGTTTCAAAATTTATTATTGATTGAGTAATAATTATAAAACATTTTCTCAAGTCGCTGGTAAGTGCAAGTGATGGCGAGTCAATTATATGATCATTTTCAGTTCGCAACCATTTATTCGACTAGAGTACGGCCTCTTATAAAATAAATGTGAGTAGCAATAAAAGGATAGGAATGAGTTAGAGAGATCTTCGGTCCACTCATTCGGTATTAATGAGTACTTTCATTTTTGATTTCTTTAAAGAGACGACCTTGGTATAGACAAACCGGTTTTTCCAGTTCCGAATTCTAGACGCTGGAGCATCTGATGAATATCACATTAAATGGAGCAATAGACCAAGTGTTAGAATTGGACTGAAATAGCTCCGGGATCGCCTGGAGTACCACTCTTTATTCGACTTGTCCTTTAGGAGCTAAAGTTAACTTTACAAATACGAGAGGCTTGCTACGTGCCTAAGGTGCACCGAAGCTGACTAGAAAGACATTCCCTTAGTAGGTGTGGTTTTAGAAGGTGTGGTTTTTACCATACTAGGCCATTCGTCCTAACTTAGGTCCGTACTTTCCAGTTCAGCTACAGCTACAGCCTTAGACTCGGCCTTCTAACTCCAAAGTTTAAGTCGATTAAGTGTGTGTAAAAGCTGTCTAGGTTCGTCTATATCTCATTTCCTATTTACATTTTGTGGTTAGATAAGGTCACTGCATGGGGTTAGGTTTTGATAATAACAGATAGTGTTGGTTCGAGTTTTGGCTAAGAATATAATGGTAAATATTATTGACAATCAAATGTCCATCTGATATCGATAGCCCATAACCATCTGTAGGATAATAAACTATCTATCAATTATTTTTACATGAACAAAGTTATGAATTTGTTTAGAAATGAACCAACATACCGCGTTGTTGTCGAAATACTACAGAGACTAAAATTTGCTTCATAACACAAGTCACAGAAACAGCTTTTATAATTACTTGCGCTCATAATAGTGCATCTGAACACTGAACAGTTACTGCGCGCTTTTCGAGCATATAAACATTGGTGTACTAGTAGGTTTTCATAGCGACATGTCATCCTACCATCCATGTCATAATATGCAATAATAATAATAATAATAATAATAATAATAATAACTTTATTTAAGTCTCTATCTTCTAGCCGGGCACAAGTACCCTACTAATCGGGGAGACTATAACATAATACTAGAAATGTAAATGATAATATAAACAGTAAATAAAATTTAAATTTAAATTTAAATATAAATATAAATATAAATGTAAATATAAATATAAATTTAAATATAAATATATATAAATATATAGGTAGATATAAGTCTATGAAATATAAATATAAATATGATTCCGTTAAAAAAAATAGATAAATAAATATAGATATAGTTTCGATATTTGTTGAACTCACTCAGTTCTCATAGTAAGAGTAAATAGATAGATTAATATGATTGAAGCGAGTGTTACTTTATCAACTTAGTCAGGTCTGAAACTCTTATTCCTTTCTTAAATGATTGAAGGGATGGCGATGATCTTAACGAAGTACTAAGCTTAGACCATAAGTGTGGTCCAAAATACCTTAGGCTATTTCTCCCATACTTTACAGTGCTATAGCTAGGCAATGAAAAGTCTATGTTCCTTAGATTATATTTATGCGTGGGTGATTTAAATAAGTCAATTAAAGTTCGTGGTAATAACTTATTTTTGATTTTATACATGAAGATCACAATGTTCTGGAGTCTTCTGTTGTACAGTGTGGCAGTATACAGCTCTCAGTCCTCTTTCGTTGATTCGCTCTAGTTTATTTTTGTCGCCTGCTTTGCAAAAGTGCCAGACTAGACTGCAGTAATCAAAGTGAGGTAGAATGGCTGACTTGTAAATCTGCAGTTTCGCGTGGATGGGTATTAATTTACGTAACCGTGTGAGGATTCCTATCTTCTTGCTTGTTGTAGAACAAATAGATGATATATGGTCTGTAAATATCAGTTCCTTGTCCAGGGTCACTCCTAGCAGTTTAAATTTATCTTCCTGACTGATGTTAAAATTGCCTATAACAACGTTCCTTGCATCTTGTACGTGTTTGTCTCTGGTCATTACCATGGCTTTATATTTACTGATGTTGCCTTTCAAATAGTTCCGTCTGTACCAATCTGCGGTGTTACTACCATCCTGTTCTATAGAGTTAATAACCTCTTTCATTTCCTTGTGTGATGAGTAGAGTTGGTGGTCGTCTGCATACATTGAAAGTTGTGATTTTATTTCCTCATAGAACAGATCGTTTTGGAATATGTTCCAAAGGGCTGGTCCCAGTGCAGAACCCTGTGGACATCCTCTGTTTACTAATTTCCAGTCGCTAGTGTAGTTTCCAATTCTCACTCTGTTTTCCCTGTCTTCGAAGTATGATTTAAAGAGCTTGATGGAGTCTCAGGGTGCTCCGGTTTTCTTCGAGCCGCGCGTGCCCTGACTTTGGCAGCCCCGAGGCTGTTAAGTTCAGGGTATTAATTAGTATTATAAATATTATTTTAAGAGGAAATTTTTTTCAATAATGAGCAATTATAATGGCAAAAAGCGCAAAGAGCTAGACCTTCGTATGAGTTTTGATCCCAATTTTCGTTTTGGAAACTGATGTACTATGATAAAAATTAGATGCTTGTTTGAAGCGGTATTTTCAATTTTACAAAGATGTTTTAGAAAATGTATGGGAAATAAGCAAATGAAGGCCTCAAATGAAACCTCAGTTTTGATTCAAATTTTTTCTTGGGTTAACACTTTGATTCCACTTTCATCGGTCATCTCCACTTCCAAACAAGTTAAACCTTCTGAATAACAATTTTTTAGCCTTGTACAACAGCCTTTCTTCAAGAAAATAGTTTTTGGCGCTCACTGCTTGAATACGAAAAGAATTCTCTCTTAAAATATAGTTGAACCCTTACCCAGAAATACGACAACTTAGCAAGATCCCTAGCCTTCCCACAAATCAATCTCTTTTGTCTTCCGCCGGAGTTTTTATCGAGCGAAGTCTTCTTACATTGATATCATAGTGGGTGGCAGACTTTTACTTCCAGATCCTGGCAACCAAAAATTATTTTAATTTAATCGTAGACCCATGTATCTAATATCTTCACAACAGGTGTGATAATAACTATAGTAGATCATCGCAGTGTTAGAAGTTAGAATATAAAACGACACATCAGGGGCCGCGGACGGGATGGGGCACACTTTTTCCCTTTTACCACACTAGTCTCTTATATTTTCAGATCTTAGTCCCACTGGCACTTTTTCCCATACTAGTCTCAATCTGCTCCGCGGCCCCTGCACATACGAATGACATAATTACCAATAAAAAAACGTTCATTATAGAAGTCGGACAAAGGAAAGGCGGTTGGAGTATTTATTCATCTTACAATCTACTTTTAGAGATGGAATATCGATTTAAAAATCGTGAAAGAAGATGTAAACGTAGCTATTGGCATGTTTTGTGTGATATTTGAAATTAAGGTTACTGGAGACCTTCAGGGGTATGTTTAGTTTAAGACTCTCTCTTCGCAACAATTTAAACAAAACCCCATAAGACTATATAGCGTTTTGAATGTCATATAATAAAGATTCAGAAAATAATATTATTTGAAAGCGATTTTTTTAATTTGAAACAATGTCGAAGCCTTAAACACAAATCGGGTACGTTCAGTAGAGGTGAATTAATACTAGACATGGATTTAGCGATCGAGTATAGCCAAAAGAATTTCACTATGTGAATAAGCAAAAGATAAACTACGAAAGGATGTGAGCGATTTTTGATATTTTGCTTTTTTAAAAAGTTATTAAATTTTAAAGTTGGAACGTCGAAAAATTTCAATGCCGGTAAAATTTTTACCGCATAAAAGACGAATACTCAAAATATCAAAATAGCTCACGCATTTTTGTAGATTATCTTTTGCTTATCCACATAATGAGGTTCTTTTGGCTATACGCACTAACGCTATTTCCATTAATTCACCTCTACGGAAAATTCTCGATTTGTGTTTAAGGCTCGGCATTGTTTCAAATTAGAAAATCACTCTGAAATGATATATTATTTTCGAAACCGGCCTTTATCTTTTAACTTTTAAAACTATATATAGTATTAGGAGTTTTTGTTGAACGTGTTGCGTAGAGAGAGTTAAAGATAAACATACCCCTGAAGGTCTCCAGTAACCTTAAACCCGAATAGAAACTGAATAAAAAATAATTATTGAAAGATCAAAAAGTCCGGCGGACTAACATATGCTACAAGCATCGTGCACGTTCAGTGTATGAAAGACTTGTATAAAAACGTTTAAAAACTTATATTTTACGCTTCCGCCGGTTCATATCTAAAACAACTACATATCTAAAACACACAACACAACTCGCATGTTGATCAGTCTTTACTGAGGGAGGAAAACCGGAGAAAAACCTTCTTTTGTCCTTTTCCCACGAGGATAGCACTTAATAGCCAGTGGCTAACAAACCTGTGGCCCTCATTCCGTGATCGAATTGGAATTTAAGAGGGAGGAAAACCAGAGAACCCGGAAAGCCCTCGAAGCACAGGAGAGAACCAACAAACAACTCTATGATATACAAACCGAACCCGGCGTGACTCGAACTCGGGTCGCATTGATAAGAGGCGAGCGCTCTCACCGCTACGCCACCCGTGCTTCCTTGGAAGGGATAAAGCAACACGTGAATTAAACAAACCGAAATCACATTTGTCTGTGTCTTAGCGGGGAATAGGCTTGGGTGTGTAATGTTTTCCTATCTCAGACCACATGCCGTTATCATTCCCCTTTCATGATTCATATGGCAACCCTTGAGTAAATACATTAATATAATGGGGTCTTATTCCAAGAGGAAAGACACGAGCTAGCTAGGTCTGAAATGGGAAGGTCTATTCTATAAACCCTGCTCATGACTTGGAGTATAGCGTTTTCCCATGCAATTCAATTCAAACCACGTGTGACAGAATAATTCCCTTGCTTTCCGGTTACTTTGGTGAATCACCCCAAGGAGTTTGAGGCGCGGCACCTTTCTTTGAGAAATGTAATGAATAAAAGGCTTCACTTAAAAGGCAGTAATTATGCAATTAGAACTTTGAATGAACGTTGCCGGGGGGATTTTGTCTTGCAGTCAACCTTTCATAGCACATACTCAGCTTATACTGAGCTACCAGTATGAGGAATTGGAATTCTAACTTACGAAGTAAACTGTTTACTCCAAGATGATAAGGATATAACTCAAGGATGATCATAATCTGTGTGCACAGAGTCCAGTTAGGTTTTCGTGTCCCCTGAGAATAAGTTTAGTTGCCCAAGTCCCCAAACTGAGGGCCCGGTTGTACGAAGGGTGGATAGTGCTATCCAACGGATAAATAAAAATTCTTATTCATTGGATAAGTCGGTGCTGTTCTATATCCAATAAACTTATCCAGTGGATAAGATTTATTCGTCGGATAGTGCTATTTACCCTTCATACAACCGGGCCCTGGTTTTCGCTTACTGCAATTAGTTCAACTTATTTTCCCTTGTTTCTAGGCTTTCCTCCCTCCGCAAAACCGAATCACGAAAAAAAAAAAAAAAAAATCGATCCGAGAGTTAGCCATGTCCTGGCATAGATCATCACAAAGAGTTGTTTTAGAGTTCGATAAACTTGAAGGAAAATTTTGAAGGCTCGTGCTTAAAATTATCCTTGTGTCGTAGTGTGTTCGCCGCTGTTAAAATATTCGTATTTAGAAGTAATGAGACGTAGACAGTTTTAAATTTATACCTCCCCATTCCTAGACCATAGCTTAAATAATAATTATTTAGCTATTCCTAATGCTGCAGATACAACTGAACAACATATGCAGGCACTCAATACTTATACAACAAGATTCTAGCCATCTTAAAATAGGTGACTGACAGAGTTCGTAAGGCCAGTTTTTTCTTTGATTCGAGGGGTTTTCTCCTGCTTCTGGTTCTCAGTGTTATTTTTTTCTTTTTTCGCAAAACTAATTACGCTACTTTGCTATATACGATCTGTGAATTAGACATCTCGCCCGACTTTGATCAGCCCCTTTTAGCGGGTATCGATAAAATTAGGTATTTCTAAATCCTACACTCCGAGCCCATCACCGTACAATCCAAAGATGGTCGTCTTATATTTAACAGCTTCCAAAACATATCATGTTAAGTTGACTTCTTTTTCTTTTTCTTCATCTTAAGAGGTCGCAATTACTGAGTGTAGAACAAAAAAAGGCTTTTTATATTTAATCAAGGCGCCTGGTCTGGTGTTAAGAGTGCCGTTGCCATGGCTGGAGGTACTTCGCAGTGGCACGACTTAATTGTGTCACTCTTGATTTAACAACTAGAGGATCTATTGAATTTTAACAGGTTAACAAGTCATTTTGGCTCTCTTTAGACGACTAGATCTCTCCAGTACTGCTAGCTGCTGGAATAGAAAAACTCTCAAAAAAATCGAAGTCAAAGCAGGAATTAAGAACATACCTCATTACTTGGAACTTCTTCAGTAAGTAACTTAAATTTTGATATTTTAAAACAGGATTTACTATACCTTCCTATTCCTGTGGACAGCTTATTTTACTGACAAGGTTTATTTAGGTAACGTGTCAGCAGTTAGAATAGTCAGTTGAAGTAAGGATATCCTGCACCTGCTACGATCGCATTCTTAAATTGTCAGTTTTCGTCACTGACTTAGGTATACATATCCGTCACGAACAACCTGGGTTTGAAAAGCATTTCAAATGAAAATCATGACACCGTTCCATTTCCTTAAAATACTGCTTTACGCTGCTAGTATTTTGGCTGCGAGGGATTTTGTTGCAAGCTTTCAAATGTCATGTGAAAAATACTAAAGTTTAACTGGAATTAGAGTGGTTTTGCTTCGTCTGTGAAAAAAAGTCGTATTCATTCAGTGACTAACAGTTTAAGCAAAAAAAGAAAACAATGAAATTTGTGACCACTACTATGTGACTTACAGTCTAAGCAAAAAGAAGAAAACAATGAAATTTGTTAGTATTACTATGTATTATATACGTTCACTATTCTTTCATGGGCAAAGAAAAGTCACTCTAGTAGCATAATTAAAAGTTATGTATAAATATTTAACATAAGTAAAATACTGTCATTATATATTCTACTCCTCTCGAAAAAAACTAAAATGAAATCCGACCAAAAATTCAGTAAGAATTTAAAATGATAAGGTTTACGCTGATGAGTAGGTTCGGCTCATGATTGAAAATAATCTATAACTAGCTTGCTTTTATTATTAGCATGCATTGTATATCTAGAGCTAAGTATCAAGTATTAAAACTAAGATATTAACAAGTACATGAGGGAAAGTGAAGCTGTTTGGTGTTCAAGGTGTTGGAAACAGCAAAATGAACGAAGGCAATTATTATGCTCTTTTCGACCGTTGATTAGGAGTATCACATTTAAAATTCAAATGAAGTTTTTTTTTCTTTTCACGTCGTTGTTTGGGTTTCAGCTTTTGGGCAGCATTTACTTTTTTGTTTTGCTTTTAGTTGGTATACCAATGATCAGTGGTATCGGGTGGGCTCGGTCTTTCAGTAATTGGGCGCGAAAAGACAGCTATTGCACTGAGTTGACTAGCGACTGCCTAGCAAAAAAAAAAAAACAAAAACAAAAACAAAACAAAACAACAAAAACAAACAAAAAAAAAACGAAAAAAAACCCCAAAAAACAAAAAAACCATGTGACTAAAATCGCTTTTATGTTCACATGTGAAGACTAGGCCAATCAGTGTAGAACAATAGTTATTGAAATTGGTCGCCAAATTTCGATTCGGTGTATAAAGCAACACTTTATTCATTTTAGGCTTGAATCTCTCAGTATATCAGATTGAAGCACTTTGTCAATATTAGGTTTCTCTCAGTTTTGAATTATTATAGTCATTACTATTATTATTGTTATATCATCAGTTATTATTATTATTATTATTATTATCATTATCATTATCCTTATCATCAGTTATTATTATCATTATTATTATTATTATTATTATTATTATTATACAGCTTCTCATTAATCCCATATAGGTAACTGTCCAATTATTTTCTTAATTGGATAGGTCTTGTTAAAATGGGATTAATTAGGCAGCTATAAAACTAATAGGTAATGGGATTTCATTCTCCCCAATCAATAAATTATTAGACTCGAAAAATTCCTCTGACTGCCAAATTGGACTCGGCCTACGGCCTTATCCAATATTGGCAGTCCTCGGAATTTTCCTCGTCCAATTATTTCTTAATTGGACAGCATGGAGTCCTATTACATATACTTATTATTATTATCATTATCGTAGTGATAGAGCTTTGGGGAGCCTGAGGGAATCAAGAACCACTAGAAGAGTACTTAGGATTATAAAAGACATAGACTTGGATGTTGAGACTGCAAATGCAGCAATTAGCTAAATATTTCAATCCCCCATATATATGAATGTTTGCCATTATTATTATTTTTTTAAACATATATTATTAGGATTAGTTTTTACTAAAGTAGATTTTATGGTTATACATTAGTAGATATATTTTTATTATAGTATATTTTATTATAGTTTTTCTTTTTCTCTTTTTTTTTTAATTTTAATTATTTATTTGTTGCAAATATATTTATATACTGTTTATATAGATTTTGATCACATTCTTTGGCTAGGATCCCTACGATAATGCAATTTAAATTAAAAAAAAAAATCCTAGTGATCGAGCTTTGGCGGTTTAATTTTGCAAATTTTTTTTGATACTGACATAAGTTTTATCAAACCATAGCTACAATGCTTTTAATTGTTGCCGGAAGTATAATGTAAATCAAAGAACATTGGCTTTTATCAGACCTGATTAATATTTATTTAATGTTATAATGGCCCAAGAGCTCAAACATTTAACCAATCATCAATGCTTTTAATTATAGCCGGAAGCACAACATAAATCAACGAATGTCTATCATTTATCCATTAATTATTTCATTCACTCTTTTTCAAAACATTGACCTTTGTCAGACCTTATTAATATTCATTTATAATATGTTATAAGATGTTTGGCACAATATCTCAAAAATTTAACCAATCATAGCGCAAATTCTAAAAACTGTTTATGTTCAATTTGTTTTTCAAGAGAGTCTGTATTATGAGCTATGATAGCGCTGAAATGTCATCTCATTAATCTGACATATGTTTTTAAGTGCTTATTTTTGTCGCAGGTTGCTGTTTCGCTTTTTTAGCATGTTACCAGTCATCTGGTCGTCATTTGCATAATCCCGCAGATATAATAACAGGGATCGTGCCGTTATAGAAAAGAACACGTTCTACAAGGAAACGTTTACAGATGCAGGAAGGAAACGTCAGTGAAGTCAAAGTTAGATGAGCATGTGAGTCAAATCTATATTATTCTTTCCCTTTCAGGATACATTGTAGTTTCTAATCATAAATATTTGTCAATGAAGGTGTATTTTAATAACGAGATAAGAAAGATATGTGGTTCACGAATGAATGTGTCAGTGAAGTTGCTGCAACATCACCAGTGTTCTTTCCGGTGATATACGTAAATACGAGATTTCAGTTCTGTATTAATGATATATGTACATACACAATCATTCTATTCGAGCACTGCACAACACAGAGAGACTGCAGAGGAAAGACTTGCCAGTTTTCAGACCTCAGTTACATCAATTATATATATTCAGATATACTTCATGGGCACTGTATATTTGTCTAAAACCACCTTCGTAGGATTTTTTGTGTGGGATGTAAGATGGCTTCCTCGACTCGAAACCGTTCAAAAATTACCTAAAACTGTGGTTAAGATGAACCTGAATTTTCAGTACAAGTTTGGTCATATTCTTAATGCTGACGCGAGACGGCAAACATCCGAAGTCTCCTTACCCAGAAATCATTGCGATTAGTCTTTTGTTATCGTTTACTACGTGTCTCCCGCGTGTCCTGGAGTGCAGACAATAAACCTATACACAAGGATATACTAACGAAATAATAATAAATATTTAAAACCCCTTTGTTTTGTATCGTTTAATAGTGCAATTTACTACTTATTAGCTTGTACTTTTTGCAGGTTTATTGTCTGTAGACCAACACGCGAAATGAAGTTTATTAGCTTTTTCCACATCCAAGCGGAAGATCTTCTCAAAATGATAGTGGCATGTCAAAGCTGACAATGCCAATAATATTTTATTTTCACCAGTAGAAATTAATTTGAAAAGCTTATGAAAATCCTTTGTAAAAAATCGTAAAGAATTTAAGATTTTTAGTTGACAAAAAAGTAAGAAAAATGAAAAAAAAAAAAAAAAAAAAACCCAAAAGAGAATTAAATATGTTCTTAATATCAAACATGTTTGTCAAAGCTTGTTTGTATTTCATTAATAGAAAATTATGAATGCATGAGGACTCAGTCTTTATCTGTTATACAAACATCCCGCTAGACCGACTATAGTCGAAGCTCAACCTTTGTAAATAAATAAGACGTAATAACTTCCTTAGTGACAATACTTAACAGGTTCATCGATACTCATCTCCTGGGCAACCTATATAGTCACACTATTTTGTTTGCTGGAAACCGGTTAAATAGCAGTCGGTCCAAACTGCTATCGTCAAAAAGGTGAAGAGCTAGAGAAAAAAGGCAGGCAGAGACAGACAGACAGATTTAGTATACAGAAGAGACAGACAATGAGAGGGAGAAAAAGAGAGAGCGAAGCAGACAGGTACAGAGAGACAGACAGACAGACAAGATTTGAGAGGGAGATGAAAATTAAAAAGGTTTATCTATCTTTCTAAACGTAAATTCTCGTATTTGAATACTTTTGTTTTTCTAAAGCCTTATTAATACTATCGACTGATGTTAGTAAATCGATAAAATCTTATGCGCATGCGTTAAATTGAGTATGTAAGATACCATTACGGTCGTAAAATGTTTCGAGCAAACACATATGATATATATGTGTACAGCTATTTCAAAACTTTGAATACTACATAAACAGAATTGAATAAAGTGATTGAAGTGATACCGTTATTTTGTACGTTGAGAAGTGAAATTTGTGCCAGAAAACCGATTTATCGTCAACTCATTCTCAAACTGTCTTTTCTTGTCTATTTTTCCCCAAGAATTTCAGTAGAGATCTAAAGCCCCAAATATAGAAGAATAAACCTTCTTGACGGAGTCTAGTTCAAAACAGGCGCGAATCTCGTTCTGTCCTGAAAAATTTCCTGACAACTTATGACTTATTCACCCCCAACAACGACAACCATGTTATTTTTAGAAGATAGTTTTGAAAATTCTTCAGAATAGCTTTTCTTTATTTATTTTCGCGTGCGGAAAATGTTTTCGAAGTCCAAAAATAAACTAGAAGGTATGATATTTAGCCTTCTTACAAAACGAGAGGCTAACCGGAAAATACAGAAAAAATGTCAAAAACTATATCTAGAAAATTTGTTCAAATTTTCAGTCGTTGGCTTTACATGCATGATAATTTTGAATGAATTTGAAGGAATGTTAACTCGTTGATCGGTTGAAAGAGAGATCAAATTTGGTAACTGTTTTCGGCGTTGTATGATTCTGCAAAATGACGGCTCGTTTCGGTCGTACGTCATCGTTTCATTCAAACAAATATGGCCAAGTATTGATTTCATGATCTAAAACAATCTAGACGGATTAACCCTCGATGGTGGACAGAAAGCCCAACAGATTTTGCAGCCCACTTTGATAAGGCTACAGATAGATCGAAGAGTGATGAGTTATATAAACACGAAGAAAAATAGAGTAATAAAAACGGCCTAGTTGTGTATCCTCGAACAAAGTTACTAAGCACTACACAAGCAAGTCTCAACAATTTGTTATTTTCGTCATAACAAACGTAGTCTGATTATTCTATAAGTATCTATTTTTAGCTGTTTATTTTTCAGCATTAATACGTTTAAAAATTAGATGCTTTTATTAAGGAACAAAAGAAAATGGCGAAGATGACGTCGATCTCATTCACTTTCTAATTGATATATTTTAAACTTAAGTCTATTTTCCAAGGGTTCAAAATGAAATGATCATCTTGTTTTTGTCCATTTAGTCATTCTAGCTTTTGATGCCATGTGTCTAGAGTAAATAGCATCGTATCTTTATTTTAAAGACACTTCTGGACGATTTAGTTACACCTGACAAGCAAGTTTACTTTTCGTTGACGTTAGCTTATTGGTCTGTGTTATTATCGATCATAAAGAATAGCCAATCAGCGCGCGAAAATTTGTAGTTTTAAATAAACCTTTCTCGTTTGGATAACGTCGAATTCAAACTTGATTGTTTCATGACCATTCAAGTTAATTCGGAAAAGGTCTATTGTTTATAAGACATGACGTTTTGTTAGTATAAAGGGAAATAGGATACGTTCTGAACTGAGTCGTGTTGATATTGATTGGATACCGAAAGTCTATTTTGACTTCCGATGGCATACTCATAATGACCACAGATAGAGTAGGAAAGAAGAGAGAGACGGGATATCCGGCTGAACAAAAGGATCCAATCGAGGTTTGCACGGATTTGTTTTGAAAGAGGACCTATTTTTGGTGTCACATACTGACTTGGAAAATTGGAAGACTGAGCTCGGGAGGCAGTACTCGCAAAGTTTGAATCGGCGGCATGAGGTCGGTGAGGTGAGATCTAGACAAGTGCACGCCATTTTATAAGATCTCTGACATATTCAATTCATATTGGTAACGTAGATTATAAAAGTTAGATAAAGTATATGTAGTAGTAAAAAAGACAGTGGACATCCGGACAAAAAAGCGCGCCAATTTAAGTCTGTATTTTTTTTAATAGTCAAAAGAAGGCCTAGTTTTGGCCATCAAACCTAAAGAACTCGGGAGCCGGGCAGTCGCTAGCCTCCTTCGCAGCCGTTCTTAGGGTCGTAACGTTGCGTGACGACCCTAAGAACGGCTGCGAAGGAGGCTAGGCAGTCGCAAGCTGAGTTTGAATGACTGCATGACTCGACGTTAGCTACTAAGTGCATGGATCTTTACTCACGCCCGATTTTAAGATGTCTCACATAATCAATTCGAAACTAAGAGCCATCGACATCATTCAAACTGAGTACTAAAAAGAAACGATTAACTGATAGAAATCAGTTAACTTCCTGTTAATTTCCCATGGTCTAATAGTTTTGCCTGCTCCAAAAACCTTTCCATACTCCTTTTGGACGGGAGCAAAAACATCAGATATTGGCTGTCACTGAATATAAAGTCAAGTTCAACATTTTGAGAAGTCTTGAAAACTTTGTTGAAATCAATCGAGTTGCACAAGTGATTTTGGTTTTACAAATATAAAGATTCAATGTTTTTCGTGATGTTATACCGCTAAAGCATCAGTATGAAATAGCGTCCAGTCACTTATTACAGAATTTTTTTTGATCATAAGTATATGGAGCGATTGCATCATGCGTGTTGTTTTCATGTCGACAATCAAATTCTTCGAAGTATTGATCATTTTTGGATGAGTGGTTTTGATTAAAACTTGACTGGGTCGTTCTCGACCTTCACAGTCTATTCAACATCATGATAACACGATAAAAATATTTTGCTCAGAAACTTATCAGAAACTTATCTTGCACAACGAAATAATTACGAGCGAACCAAGTAAACAAAACAACCTCCTTTTCAAATAGAGTAAAAATAAAAGTCTTCTAAATTTGATGTAACTAATTTTGGGTGCATGTTACCACACAGTCGCCATGTTGGTTGACGATAACGAAGCATTCCCCATTAGAACGACCAACCTAGAGGCTATTTTATTGTTCTCTATATCAAAAAGGAATTGGAGTCAAATCCTATTCGATATAATTAAAAATAAAATTGAAAGAACAAATATCTTGAAAAGTTTATGTATTTAAAGAAAATCGACGTATACCAAACCAAATAAACAAAATACCAAGCTTTTTCAGAAGGCTAAAAATAGATACCTTCAAAATTTTACTTCAAATGAATTTTTAATACTGAAAAAATTCCTAAGCAAAGCGTGTTCTGAGCAAACAATTTGCACCCCTAAGGCAAATTTGCCAGGTCAAAATTTATTTTCTATTCGCGCCACGGAGCATGACGTACTATATTGTTGACGTAACGAGGGGTCGGAGTATAAAAAGCGCGCTGAGTGATCGATCCATAGTGATGAAGACACGTCAACTCCTCAACGATGATGAGAGCAGAAAAGTGTCAAAAAAACAATCCACGGAATATTAAAATAATGACTAAAATCTTGGAAGCTATAATTAATAATCTTATTACATGAGGGAATGATTGGTAAGTTTTGATTCTTTTGGGGGAATTTTGGGTCAACTTTACGAACTTTATATATATACGATAAACGTTGTTCTAAATAGCCATGTTTTTTCTTGGATAGTGTTTTGAAATAATTTATTTTTAAATCATTTATTTTATATCATTTATTTTATATCATTTGTTTTATATCACTTATTTTATATCACTTATTTTATATCCCTTATTTTGTATCATTTTTTAATATCATTTATATATCATCAAAGTAAGTTCTCTTCGAGATCGTTACACTAATCGGAAAAGTCAACTCGTCTTGAATAACGCAAAAACCTATCACCCACAATTAAGATATCTTCACTTCAAAACTTCTAACAATATAATATAATATTATGATATAATATAATATAATAAGGTAAAGGAAGGATCGTTTACAGTTTTTAAGGCAGTCATTTCAAGAAGTAAATTTATTTTCTTTCATTTGCTTTGGCCATTCTTTTAGAGGGTCGTCGGCATAACACAGCACAGCATCTATAGGAGAGTTGCTGTGAGTGTCAACTCCGGCATAGATCACAAGATTTTCTAATGTCGAGATTATTTCATATCCAAGTAATTCGTCCAGGTTTGCCTGCCATAAATACAAAAATTCCACCGGCTTTCCTACTATTTATTCGCTCGAACCTCGAGCAGGTACATATTAATCGTTGAAGTCATTTTATTGGCTCTCGAAGTATTTTCTAATTACACCATTCAAAGAACAACAGCAGGTTTCGTTATCAAGTCAAAGCAAACCACAAGCTGTCGGCAACCGTGATATCCAACAGACCATTGAAATTTGACTTTATGAGTGAAGTAAAAAATCTGTTGCAAGGAGGAGTAAGAGAGCAAAAACATCAGATATTGGCTGTCACTGAATATTAAGGCAAGTTGAACATTTTGAGAAGTCTTGAAAACTTTGTTGGAATCAATCGAGTTGCACAAGTGATTTTGGTTTTACAAATATAAAGATTCAATGTTTTTCGTGATGTTATACCGCTAAAGCATCAGTATAAAATAGCGTCCAGTCACTTATTACAGAATTTTTTTTGATCATAAGTATATGGAGCGATTGCATCATGCATGTTGTTTTCATGTCGACAATGAAATTCTTCGAAGTATTGATCTGTTGCAAGGAGGAGTATTCGTTCATGCGACTTAAGTCCGAGAGGCAACTGCCGCCATTTTTAGCTCGCAGAATCGTAGCAACTGATATTGATATTGATAATCAAAAACGGAAAAGTGACCATTCATGCGATCATAATGAGTAAGGTATAGTATCTAGTAACATTCTCTCCTAACTTTATATGGTGTCTGATTCAACCTTGAATAGTAATGATTCATGTTTACTTTTTCCTCTGCAGTTGTTCTGTTGTTATTTTTATTTAAGGGAAAACAAATACAAACTTGACAAACACCTTACTTCATTATTTAAAAACTTCAGGCGGTAGTTTATCAAGTTTATCTTAAGAAGCCGGTTTCGTTAACGCTCCAACGATACTATTTATAGCACAATGGTTACATACATCCGCCAAAGAAAAAATCAATGCTATGCTTGTTGTTTGAAATGCTTAAGGATGCGTTCATATTTGTATGGCCGAGGGGCAGGTGAAATTAAGGGGGATCGGGAAAATTTTGGTAGGAAACTAAAGGGGGGGATGGGAAAATTTTTATCAGAAAAATGGGGGGGATGCACAATTTTTGGGAGAAGCTACAAGCCTTGCTTAGGGGGGATCGTATTTTTTTGCATGACTTTAAGGGGGGTGTTAAGAAATATTCTGGACATTTCAAATTTTCACCTAAGTTAGTTTTTTTATATTTGCCGAGGTCTAATTTTTGCTTTTTTAACGTTCAGGGTAATTTTCCATTATATTCCCAGCTGATAAAGGCCACAGAATTCAAGCCTTTACAAGACTAGAGCATAGTATTTATGGAATTACAGTATCAGTCAACTAATCGTGATCCCATTTCCTGGGCATCGCTTAGGTTCCCCTCTCGAAGACCAAATGGCACAACTCAACACTATCGGGAGTGGCAAGGACAACGAATATCGGGTTGTAAGTACTAAGTTTTAATGGTATTAGAACTCTAGACAGGTTTCAACGATTCCAAATATTATATCTATATTTATATTGGAAAAAAGGCCAGATTTTGATATTCACCCAAATAGTATGCTTGTACAGCTATTCTTCCCTAAGGTCAAGGTAGATAGATCTTCATTCAGTTAGAGTTCAGAGAGCTTCACTAGAGGAAGTTCTTTGCTCGGCTTGCCTAGTGGGCTTTATCTACACGTTTTTCTCGTGCCAGACTACACATGTTCAAAGGCCATTGGTTGTTTTTGACAGTGCCGGACGACCTTAAAATGGCTTTCTTATAATCAGACGTGTTTCAAAAATTTCCAATGTCTTTTTTAGTAAAAAGCATACTATTAAATAACTTCTTGAGTATTCATCATGAGTTTTTAATCAGCAGAATTGGTCAATCTAGTAAACACTTAATATTAAAATATTTTTTGGTACCAACGTTTGAAAACCTTTGTTGTCTGGCTTCTTGCATTTTAAATGCCACCCAACATAATTTTAAGTAAGCAGGTTCTCTATAGGATTCTGTCTCTTCCACTTGACGAATGCCGGTCACAAAAAATTCAAAGGCCAACTTGAAGAATTAAAAGCGAAAATAAAACAATTAATAATTGGGAAGGCGGAATTGCCGCGCATGCACATCAGATTATAAAAATACAAATTTATCCAGTTAATTGGTTTATTTTCTTACATTGATTGAATAAAGAAAAATACGCATATCAATGAAGCCTGCGTTCCATATGATCGGTATTATGGCGAACGGTGTCTGGGTACAAAGTTGGACCAAGTTGGTCACGTGACGCAATCGCGCATGTGCAAATGTTTATGAAACGATTTGTCTAGGATTTTTGTTGTTGAACGTTTAGGAGTTAAGGCTGAAACCCCTTAGCTGATGAGTACATGTTATATACTATTTATTCCCTTAATATTCAAGCTGTATTTACGCATATCAAATTAAAGTGAAAGATCTGATTGATGCGCAAGCTGAATAATGAAGTCAGTGAACGGCGTTTTTTGTAACCTTGAGTTAATGAAACGCCGCTGCTGAACTTTGTTTTCACAGCTGAATACAAAGTCAGCGGATTGGAATAATTTGATAGGAATTGGAATACAATAATATCTATCTTGCATGAGATCGAAGGATTTACTCAAGGATTAACAAATTTCTTCTTAACCTTGGAGTTAAAGATTAATATAGGAAATACTTCCTTTCGAGACGCACGAGTGGTATTAAGCCCCTTTTCATCAAAAGCAAGCGGTATTTTTCATTAATTTTTCGAGAACTAAGGTGGTATTTCCTTTTAATAATTCATCTACATAAAATATGCGTTTTCGAAGTAAAACATTTTGTATTTCAAACAACAACACACGGTAAAAAGTGTGTGCGCGGATGTGCGCTCGCGTTATGTAATTAATTAATTGCGAGGATTAAGAAATCGACCAATCAGAAACAAGTATTTTATGTATATGTGGTATTAGTTTATAAAGATAAAGAAATTAATAAGCACTTTTTGCATTTCTTTTCCAGTTTCCGATCACATGGAAGATCCAACGTTTCACAAATCGACAGCAGGATTAACTGGAGACAACTCGCCTTTTTCCGAGTCAGAAGACTTCAGAACATCGAGATTCAATCATATCATAATCCCTAAACCAAACATGGCCTATGCGCGATATCCTGGACAAGTTTCACTCAACCGGGATACGCCATATTGGGACGCTCAACGATCTTTATCGCGACAAGATGAGGATGGGTTTACAGCTTCGTCTTCGTTTGTCAATCAAGACTTAAACAAACTCAATGGAGTGTCATATAAACCTGAGTTATTGGTAAATAATTCTTATAAACACTCTCGTAATCTAAGGGACAGTGAGCCTTCTTCATCTCGTAAGATGTACAAAAGGTCAGCGGATGCTGTTGAAAGAGATGGGGAAAACGCCACTTCTGCCTTTAAAGTTTTCAAGCGAAATGACAATAAACGCCAGTTTAGTAGGATTAATGAGAGAAACAAGAACCTGCCTCCTCCTCCACCATTAGTTAAAGCTAATGAGAGAATGAAAATGAATTCGAAACTAGAAACGAAGTCAAGGGAAAATATAATTGTCATTGGTGACTCGCCGCCACCCCAAGCACGATCAGAAAAGTGTCATTCAAAATCCCGAAAAGATCCCTTTAAACTTGAAACTATTTCACGTGAAACACTGCATCATTCGAAGCCTATATCGTCCACTAGAGTACATACTATGGAATACCAACAGCCAATAGGCCCCCCGAAAACTTATAGCCCACGTGATGAAAGAGAAGCGTTGGAACTAACGCAACGTTGTCACTGTCATCATTATGACAATATGCCTTACGTCTCAAAAGGATTGCCTCGATTTTCAAACGTAAGAAATGACAGGGTTTGCAGTGCCAAAACAATGCCATTCGTGACTACCCAGAATGCAACGAGGTCGCACTACGAACCACATACGGGTATTCAATGTTATTCTGATCACCATAGTAGTGTTACATATTCGCCTACCAGGAAAACATCAGGATTGCATAAGAATAACCATTCAAGGAGTCACATGAGTCCCTCACGTAATGCTTCGTCTCCAACTTTTTGTGATAGCCATGAAGCATTGCACGCTTGGAGAGTGAAATCTCAGTTGACAGAGTCACCGTCTGACTCACAAATAAACAATGCTTTTGTTGCAGATGTCCTAAGAAACGACTCTAAGGACGTGTCCTCGAACTTATTAGATTCTCGCTCTCCTTTCAAGCAGGATAGTTCTGCTGTTAGAGAACAGAGACAGTCTAAAGACCATCGCTTACAAACTACGGTTGTAAAAGATAAGGTAGTACGTTCACAGATGAATGGTACGGAAAATCTTGCAATCCAAAACAATCTAGAATATCCTTGCCAGAGAAGAGAGGAATTAGCGTTCAGATTCCTCAACCAGAAAATGCCACAATTATCTAAAACGGATCAAGCAAAACTTAGCAAACTTTTTGAGATCCATTGTCAAGCAAAGAATTCACGACATCAATTCATAATTGCCCAACAGCCATCACGAGCCTCAGAAATTTATGATTACCACGAAGTTGAAAAACTAGCAGTATCTCAAAGTCCTAATGTTCAGTCTTCATCATCAGTCACCCAGAAATCAAAGCATGAACAGAAACAGGAAACATTGCGTTCATTGTTGCTGTCACCGAACTCTCAAGGAAAAGGTTGTCCCGTCTTGACAAATACCACGAGAGACAAGGTCGTCATGCGGTCGGGCTTAACAGATTCGGCTTTGATTTCACCTCGTAAAGGACATCAATTATCACACTTACCAGTCTATTCAAGTCCTGCGAAAGGTTGCTGTCTTTCTTTGTCAGGAAACATGACTACACGAGGAAAGCCAGGGGTCATGTCACAAGCGACTTTTTCAAGCAGCCTTCCTAATGGCGATCGCCTTTATGGAAAAGCATCGCAGGACAAGAAAATCCTTGAGATGACATCAAAATCAAACGCATCTCGTAGTCCACCCAATCTCGCTTCTTACAAAAAATCACTGGAGGAAACGAAAAACCAAAAGGGAATTTCATCACAGCCAATTGGTTCTACTGATACCGAAAAAGCCCCGCTTGTCCAAAAGAATCGTATAGCAATGTTTCAGTCACCACCACAGTCAAGAAGATTGAGTTATCCATTGGAAAACAGTCGCTTAAATGAGAATCGCAGCCCAGAGAACTCGAGTGTAAGACTTCAACGAACAAAGAGCGAAGGTGACCACAAAAACCATTGTGGAACTGATGTCTCGTCTTTGCTTGACAACTTCAGGGAAGACGAAACCACCCAACAGCCATGTGGAGGGTACGCTTTCGACCACGACTCCATGCCAATCATTGTGGCTGTCCATTCTATTGTGGTGAAAGATGACAATCAAGAGGGAATCGAGATAGGTCGAGAAGAAAAAACCAAGGGAGCGATATTGAAGAAAAGCTCTGCGATTACATCATCTCATTGTGTTGTGGACCCTATATCGACATCCAAGAATGAGCCCAC
The DNA here is from genome assembly GCF_029948245.1 of Actinia tenebrosa. Taxonomy (NCBI): domain Eukaryota; kingdom Metazoa; phylum Cnidaria; class Anthozoa; order Actiniaria; family Actiniidae; genus Actinia; species Actinia tenebrosa. The sequence goes on from NW_028292569.1 coordinate 15,434,974, forward strand.
ACGTTATCAGAGACTTCTACCAGTAAGTATAATGTTTGTAAACAATAAAAACGATTTAAAAACTCTTCATTAATTATCACCACCGCCAGTACAGCAGTGGCGCAGCTACCGCAAGTACACCAGTGGCGCAGCTCAAAGGGGTCGAACTGAAAGCATGTGAAGGCGCCTCTGGCAGCTCATATATGACCCTTCATTTGAATTAGTATTTTTTTTAATCGAATCATTTTTTGTTAATCATAGAAGCCAGACACGAAGAGTGAGAAAACAAACCTTTCTGAAAAAATGCACGTTTCTGGTGATCAACTTGTGAGAGAGCAGATGGCATCATTATCTTCATCGTCCTCAACCTCATTAACATCATCATCATCGTCGTCATCATCATCACTATCAACATCACAATTATCATCATCATCAGTATTACCATTATCATCATTACCATCAGCATCATCATCATCCTCAACAACGATAGCATCATCACCATCATCATCATCTGCAACCGCAGCAGAGATTGGGCAACCAGTCAACAAAGTCTCCACCACATCAAGTATCCCATCGCATCGTGACGATTATAAACAAGTTTCACAGGCGTCAGACAGAGTAAGGAAAGACATATCCTCTAATGATCTCAACGTGAAACATAAGGGTGACAAAGCAGTACTAGCAGATGACACCTCGAACACAATCAACGTTGACTCCACGACAAGCGTTCCTTCAGAGATAAGTACGAATGGTTCTTCGTCTTTGCCAAACAAATCAGCCGAGGAGGTTGAAAACAAAGGCAAGAGTTCAAAATCAATCATGAATAAATGTCTCAGCGTGCAAGAGCTAAGCAAAAAGATTATGGAAACCAGAGAGCGAATTGTTAAAGAAAACATCGATTGGAAGAAAAAGCTACTTCGTCGATTAGAGTTTGTTTTGATAAAGAAACTTAAAAGAGCCGAGAGAGAAACTGGAAATAAGGCTTCAATAGACTTGCTGCCCGAGAAAAAAGTCAAGGGTAAAGAAGAGAAGAAGAAGGCAAAGAACTGCAAGAGAAATAAGTCTTGCAGTGATGAGACTAGTCCTAACGTAGAGCAAGAGGGAAAAGACGCGAAAGAAAAATCCCAAGGAACAACGCAGAAAAGCTCTGATAAAATTAACGAAGCAAACAATGCCAATAAAGAAAAGAAAATATTTCACCCCAAATACGATATAACAGAATTAGACGAAAGCAAAGTGGATGAAGAATCGAAGTCCAAAACAATAAGCAGAAAAGAATCCGTAGATTCTGTAATAATGAGCCAGGACGAGATTCACGCAGACGTGAACGAGGAAAACTTTCCAAACAAGAATGAAATGTTAGTAGCCGCAACTGTTAATGACGGGACTACTGACGAACAATGCAATGGCGGGTTCTTGCCATCTCTGAGCCCTGCAAGGGAAGACGAAGGTTTTGCAGATTATTCTAGCTGCTCTGATCTGGTCATCGCTGAGTAAACAATTGTAACTTGTAGATAGCAAGTAAGACAGTAAAAGTGGCGTAGGTGGTAAAACGTTCTTTCCTTAAATACAGAAAACCATTTCCAAGGGCGGATCAAGTCAAAATTTTAGGGGGGGGGGGGGTAACTGAGTTTAGGGGGGGGGCTAATTGAGTTTCTTCCGTCAACACAACGGAAAACAATAGAAAAAGCATCGTTTTTTCTGCTGAAGGGGGGGCTTCAGCCCCCCCCCCCCTTCCTCCTGGATCCGCCCTTGATTTCATATAATAATTTTAGCCGAAGATAAGGCGAAATATTTGAAAAATTCCAATGATATTGTTCTGTGTTAGGAAAACAAAAAGGCCCTTTGCAACTAATAAAGATTTTTAATATTTAATAGTTTTATAGATCTTTCAAAGTTTTTTACGTTCAAATCAACTGAGGCATTCTAGGCCGTTATTTGAAACTAAAGTAGAAAAATAAAACTTGAAATAAAACTTTATAACATGACTGTTTTGAGTTAATTTTGAGTGTAGTCTTCATTGATCGAGCGCCATGTTTGATTTCGCGCAATGACTCTTGGGGAAAATGTTAAATGCAAAAATTTGCTGACCAAGTCTATGCAGGAACGAGGGTTCACAAATTTATCTAAAAATATTAACGATGATATCAAAACAATTAGCGTTATTGTGACAATATATATTTATTATCATTTGTTCATTAGACATTCGATTTTTCTTGGCATATAAACATGAAACATTTTCATGAAACAAAATTTCAAGGAAAAGCCCCGTACGGGGAGTGGTGGTTGTAAAACTAATAGTTTAAAAAAAAAAATCACTAAAGTAGGTACAATTGTTGCTGTTGAAACGTTGAAGCTGTCAATGATAACATTTTAAGTTACACTATGAAATATAATTTACTAATGATCTTTCTCTTTCTTAAATTACTAGTCATATTTTTGGTTTTGTTTTTCAAGCGTTGTTTTTGCTTATTAGTTTCTTTGTTCTAAATTATATTTGGTGATTTGTAAAGTAGTTCTGTTTTTCGTTAACGTACCAAAAAAATAATGAATTATTTCATGACTACGTGGTCAAGCCTAAACTAGTTCCATTGGTTTCTGATCAGGTCTGAAAGTTTCTTTATGAAAGAACCCTTATAAAATGACCGCATGATAAACATGACTTCACGACCCTTCTTAGCAGAAATAAGACTGAGATGAGTGAATACTTTCATTGCAGGAATACTGTCCAGAAAATGTTAGTGAAGTAGTTGGATTTCAAAAATAGTTTATTCAGTTTACTATGACTTTAATGAACATTGTATTTTCCTTGACATAGCCATTTGTTTGCAGGCGCAAATGGGTGCAAAATTTTGGACATCCCGACGCAATGTTCATATCTGCTCTGGGCCGCATAAAACTGCTGCTATTACGATCTGGTCTAAAAGTCTCTGTGATGTCTTCCAAATGGTTTTGATCCAATAACTTAAGAGTAATCTTTTTAGAAAATGGCCAAGGCAATACGGCGTCGTATTCACCTCTCATGACTGAAATAAAAACTGAGACATGCGTTCCTTTACCAGAACCGTCGCCGTTCAAATAAACCCTTGCGCACATTTTGTACCCAAACCGAGAAGTATAAAAAGGTGGGCTGTAAAGAGATGGAGTTTTGTTGACTATAGCCTCTTGAAATCTTCGACTGTAATTTTCAATTTTCCATACAAAAGTGCCATCGTAGCTACATTGGTCGAGAATTGAAAGCCGAAGCTCGTGTTCTGCAAGGCGAACATCGTGCCAAGCAACCGAACTTTCTCCAGCGCCAATACGTTGCTCTAAGCTCCCAGGAACACTTAAGCCACTTGATAAACTAAAGTCTTTTTTTTCTTGAAGGGTATAAGCTTTCACGGCGGACTCGTTTTCCAAGCTTTTCATTTTCTTTGAATGCCCTTCTAATTGCTCTCGTAAATCATCAACCATCTTGAGTACCGCCAAAGGTAGTTCTGGTTCATCTGTAGTTTTCCCGCCCTTCTTCATTAACTCTTCCACAGTCTTATTTTGATTGACAATAAATTCTTCAACCTTCATCAACTTAACCTGCTGCGTCGAAAGGGTTTCTCGGACACTTGAAATAACTTCATTTTGTTCTTTCACGTGATTCTCAAATTGTCGATTTTTTTCTTCCAAGATAGCGATCTTTTTCTTGAGTGTTTGTAATTCGTGTTCTGTTCTCTCAGCATGTTGTCCGGAAAGCTCTAGGTGCTTGTTATAAAAGTCTTTATCGTGTTCTTTGATTTGCTCCTCCGTGCCTTGAAATTCACATCCAAGATGATGGAAGTACCTGCAGTACCTGATTTTTAGAGGGCAATGGAGGTTTATATGTTCCTCCATCTGGTCCCTAGGCAAGCTATTGACGCCACAGTTATTTTCGCATTCAATTAAAAATTTTGAACATTTTTCATGGTGTTTATCCAAGTGGATTTCAAGAACTTCTCTAAGGCAAAACTGACACTGAACTTCTCTGTATAAGCACTTTTTGTCGATATGTGACGGCAGCTGGCACCTGAGTATTATGGCCTTGCAACCTTTATTTTTATTGACACATTCGACCTGAAATACGATGTAACACTGATAAATAATAATTAATAATAACGCTTAAAGTGCATTTGGGTTTATTTGTCATAATTTTAAAATTAAAACACTGATTACTATGAGAAAGCAAATTTGCAATAATCTTTCTATAAACCCTGAGTAAGATAATTATGTTTTATACAGGATATTTTACTACCCCAGTAAATTTTCGTATATTTAATAATGCCTACCATGACATCACATTCATTAGCATTCTGGAAGTATAAACCTTAATATCTCCAAGATGCATCACTCAAATCATATAAAAGTATTTTGCTATTCAGATATTCACTTTATGTAGAATCAATACTGAAAATATTAAGTTGGAGGTGAGGGGCACTATAACAAAAAAATCTGCTAAATTTGAACAATATAGGTTGCAGTATTTCTTTATGAAAAGACACATGGAAGTATAATCAGTCGCGATGAGCTAGAAACAATGGAAGAAAAAAAAAAAAAATAAAAGAAAAATAGTTGAATGTAATGCTGAATATGGTGATAGATGGATAGATGGAATGGGGTGGGATGGATGGATGGATCGGAATTGGAATTGGAAATTGGGAAACTTTATTTATCCACAGTAATTATATCAAATAGTCACATAAATTTACATATACAAAAATCTGGTCTACCTATAAGCCGTGCATTACAAAAAATAATAAATAAGTTAAATATGGATATACATCGATTTAAAAATACTAATTTTCAGTGTTGACAATGCTAAATCAAAGATTTTTTATTTTGATAGAGGGTTCGCTTTTTAAGGCATCTGGAAAAGCGTTCCAGATTTTGGCTCCTGTATAAGCAAAACTATTGTTATACAAATTGGTTCGAGTTTTTATTGCAGGTTTGCATATCATCTTGAAGGCAATGGATGGGTGGATGGATGGATGGATGGATGGATGGATGGATGGATGGATGGATGGATGGATGGGTGGGTGGGTGGGTGGGTGGGTGGATGGATGGATGGATGGATGGATGGATGGATGGATGGATGGATAAATGGACTGGATGAATGAATATGATAGTTGATGGATGGATGGATGACTGAATATGATAGTTGATGGATGGATGGATGACTGAATATGATAGTTGATGGATGGATGGAATGGGATGGAATGGGATTTTGATGACTGGACAGACTGACAAGGTTAATGACAGGGTGAGTGGATAAGAAATTGACCTAAAGAAAATTTTCTCAAACAAACCTTCTCAAAAGGACAAGCGTGTTTTTGTAGATCAGCCAGCATGCCTTTCCATGTGCAGCCATCCTTCTTCCTTCCGCAATAGCACTCTAAGGCTTGGATTTCTCTAGCTGCACAGCGATCTTTAAAAAGTTGATCAGACCGCAGTTCTTCTTCATGATCAGGGCAACGTGGCCTTGGCTTTTTGAGGATGTCATTTGCACATTTTGTGCAAAACCTTGAAATCAATGATCACATGACTGACCGTTAGCATACTCCGGCTAGCCGTATGACCTCGAAAAATATTGTAAGTTGGTAAATAAAACCTCTATCTTAGGCTCATACATTAGATTTCTTTCTTATTTCTGATAATTTTTTCTATTTGGTAGCTTGATAAATGAGAAGTTACCAGACCGTACTAAAACAGTCCGTCAGAGCCCTCATTCAACCATCCACATGTAGAGAGATAATACCGTTTTATGTAAATGAAACTAGATCCTGTTAAAGATCAAACAGTATACGTAATGCAGGAAGTAATAAACCAAGCAACATCAGTCATGACTTTTTGTCGATTTTACACCAAATATACCACATAATAGCATCATTTTTTTAGTGAAGCGAATAACCCAAATAATTACACATCGAGTTACCGGCGCGATAAACTATTATACATAATATTTCTCTTACCGCTCTTTTATCATTGCTGAGCATTAAGCTTGCAATCATGGACTATTACTCAGTCTTTGAAGTTTGAAATCATGGTCCTATGTATTGAAAAGTGCATGTTTTTTTGCTGAAGATAAACTTATTGAATACGACGTCGTGACAAAGCTCGATATTACGTCAACATTGAATATTGCTGACCGAATTCATTCATGTTGGTAATCAACTCGTAAACTCAACCAAAAACTCCATCTGGTTGCCTCATATTCGGGTATTATAAAATGTGATAAATATATTTTTGTAGAACGTAGTGGATGTCGACGTGTTTCTATCGACGTATGTAGTTTCTACTGATCTAGGAAGGGTGTTTGGTACATGTTTATAACTGCTTACTATCTATAGCCAATGATGTAGTCACTTACCTATGTGCACACGAGGATTGAACCGGATCTTTAAGAACCTCTTTACAAGCCACGCACTTTAATCTATCTTCGACAGGAATTACGAAAATTGGTCTGTTGTTTGAAGGTTCGAAAGTCATTTCTTTCGTAATATATTTCCAACTTAAACAACTTGGAACAAGACGAAGACGGCTTTTAGGCGACGGGAAATACCCTAAAAATCATGACTAAAATGAGCCAATCAGTGAGCTAGATTTAGGGGGTTTCCTTTTAGCATTTAAGTTACGGTTGCGTGACATGACGTAAGACTTAATCAGTGATCATTACAAATTCTTCGCTTCGTGACTACTCTTATTTTCCTGTCAAAATCAAAACAGGAAATGGATGTTTTCTTGAAAAAAACCCTCACGCCTTGCCCTCAAACAGCAGTCATGATAACTTTGACGCAGTATGGGTTGGACTTCTGAAATTATTCATCACGTATCAAAATCAAACAAAAAGATCGGGTTTAGAAACAGATCATGATCAAAATGCGAATGCTCGACCGACGCAGTTAAATCTTATCTCTGCGCTTGAAATGAATTCTGGGGATTCCCCAATTCCTAGTTGACTCAAAATCTGTGACGTAAAACGGAATCGATGATAAATTGAGCGCACAACAGCCGGTAGATCAATTCACTCATACTTCAACACGCTCTGATAGTTGGGATCAGTACGCAAACGAAACTCATAAAGCTTTCATCACTGAAAGGACTAATAGGTGTTCATAAAGAAACCAAGGACTACCAGTTGTTGAGGTAATGCTTATTTATCTAAGTTTAGTTGAATATTACTATCGCATTTTTATATTATTTGGATCATCTGTTAAAGAAAGTTGTGAGAATCGACATGTGACTAAAAACTGAACGCGTGCATTAGTGTAGCGAAGCGTAATGCATTTGAGTAAAAAAAACCTAAAAAAAATCTTTCCTACAGAACAGATTTATGGCACATGGTCGAACTATGTCGTCTAAAGTAAGCAGACTTTTTCAGAAATGGCCGTGCTTCGGAGGCAAGACAGTTCGAGAGGTGAGTTATGGTCACGGGAATAATCCCTTAGTCCTCGTCATGCTTCTTCAATGACATGCTTTTTGCTTATCATTGACATTCTTGTTAAGCTTTAGCAATCCTACGCCTAAGCTATAGTTAATGTAGCTATATAAGCTACACAGTATTTCCAAAACATAAGCATTTCCGTACGTTTTTTATTCAAGAAGCCTCGAGACCGCAATTGCAAAATACTATTGCGGTGATAGTTAGTGTTGATATTCGCTTTTGCTTGAATAAAACTCGCGCTATCATTTTATCTTTGGTTTTGTCTTTACGAGCAATATATTCATACATTTGCTCGGCTTGAGATCGGCTTTGTCAAAAGGTCAAAATTCACTGCGTCTAATATTTCTATCCACAATGAGACTGAGAGAGGCGATCACTTGCGCACAGTAGGCAAAAAACAAAAAAACCAAACCAAAAGAAAACTTAAAACCAAAATTTATAAGTTCGGTGGTAAAAAGCCGAACCGAACGGCGAAACATTATAACCATTTGTCCAGAGGTTGCGCTTAAGTTTTGAAAGAAGTGTTCATATATGAGTGGTCCGGAAGCACATTAATAATAAAGCTTTCTTCCTCGTCAAATGCTTCAGTCTAAAATGTATTAAGATCCATTAACTGAGACCTCATCTATACGAAAATAGATTTTGCGTTGTGATGCGCTGAGACTGCAAAAAGGAAAAAACACCAGGTTTTGAATTAATTTTCTCGATAAGTAGAGTTATTCTGTACGTGGTGTGATATCAATTTTCTTATATCTGTAGGCGCTGTTGTGCATTGGTTGATGCAGCGTTTCTTTCTCTATCGGAAACTTCATCGTTTATCAAAACACTCGGCCAGATTGCTCAATATGTTATTTTTTTGCTCCCATCAAGAAAGATTATTAAAATAAATTAGAAAACAAACATTTTGAACAGCACCATCTGGTTTCGACAAGAAAGTACTAGTATTTGTGAAATATTAAGCTAGAAAATAAACATATATTGACAACAAATATTTTTAGAATTTTTCGTGTTATTCAGTAAATAAATATTTACTAACAAAAATTTTGTTTAGAATTTTTCATAATGGAGGGGAGGGAAATTCAGATAATGAGGCGTTTTTTCTTATTTCATTCCACATTTACCATTTGTACGACCTTTTTTCAATCCGGCAGTTTCTTGATAAGACTTGATAGGTATTATATCCTAAAAGAAACCTTTTACTCAGTTAAACTCTTAGCTTGACACCTGGTCGATAACCTCACTTTTAACAACAAAAAAAAATCGTTGTAGGGAATTTACGAGCCTCGCTTGACAAAGATGAAAGCAGGCTCGTAGCATCAAATCGAAAAATTCAATTCGTATTTCTTAATAAAATTCAAGCCGTTTTTCGTAAATGATTAAATAACTTTTTTGATAAAATTCCGCTTCAGCTGCGATTATCTTTCTTTCCTGCAACTATTTGGCAAGTCGACAGGAACTAAAAAGTGGCGGCTTCAGTAAGATGTGACTTTAACAACTGATTTTTAATTTCCTTTATAGATTCATAGGAAGTAAATGAGTTTTTATTGAAACGAAATTTTTAAAATTTGACTGGTATTTAAGTAAGACTTCCTTCCAAGTCTAAAATCCGAGTTCCGCTTTGAAACAGGAAGAGGTGCGGTGAACAAATGAGTGACGAAAGAGAGAGAGAAAAGAGAAGAGCAATGCGTATTACGATGCAGCTTCCGCACCATATTTTCGTGGGATGGATTTACTATAAAAACATGATGAGTGCGTGCAACGAAGCATCGAATGTAAAGATCACATTTAAAGATTATCAAGGAAAAGAGAGAGAAATTTTGGATTAAAAAAATGAGTCAAAATCATTATTACTATTTTTATTATTATGAATTATATTATCATCATTTTTGATCATTTTTATTATTATCATAATTATACCTGGATTAAAAACATGAGTTAAAATCATTATTACTATTTTTATTATTATGAATCATATTATCATCATTAAAAGTATCATCATTTTTTTGTTATTATCATTATTATCATCATAATTTTTAATAATTAATTAATTATTTATTTAACTCAGAACATTTTTGCTCAGGATTTGGACAGTTTTTGCCAGGAATCTTTTTGATACATTATTAATATAGTTTTAAAGCTTGTTTACTGGAATTTCGAGATAACATGAAATCACTTCGGGAGTAGCGTCGTTTTAGAACATTCATGATTCTGTAATCTGAACGAATCGCAAACAGCTGCTCAGCTGCGTTCCACGGCGGTTTTGACTTGATCGCTGTCAACATCTTAAAACCAAAATTTAAAATTCATTTTACTTTTCGCACATGTTATTTCTTTTCATTTTCTGACGGAATTGATACCTCGTGTTTTTGGACCACGACTAGGCGTGCAAAACATCCGACATATTCTTTTAAGTATTATTTATATTCTCTGCGCTGCATTAAAAATTGTCTTTAAATTTGATTTGTATGGCTCCAAATTGATTAAAAATATTATCTAATAGAAAAAATAAATTCTGAAGATATTGAAATCTAATTTTTGTGGGCGGTTCAGAATTATTTAATGAAAAAGCGATCAAAAATTAAGACTTATTGATTTTTTCGAAATCAAAGCATTCAGTTTTTGTGAAGCTCATTGCGCAGCTTACCCAAATTAAAAAGAAAAAAACAAAAAGAAAAAATGAGATATATATAATTTATAAATATTTCTTTACAAAGGTATAAATAGGAAAAAAAAAGAGAAAAAAAAGAGAGGGAAATTCCAGTTTTAACTGAAAATGACAAAAGTCCTCTTAATCCCCTCCCCCTAGGGTAAACAAGGATCAGTTTCAATGTTTCTTTTCATGCGTATTTGAGACCACTGTTTCACGAGTCATTACTAGATAATCTTAAATATTTCCCATGATATTTGCTGCGACTGGGCAAGTGCAAGTTAAAGAAATTCATCATCTACAAGGGAAGATAATTAATAACTCGAATGGTCAGTAATCGATTATGTTATTAAGATTATAATATCGGAGTGATTTATCTGGAAAATTCTGGTTGGTTGGTACTACTTCGTTGCGAAGGAAGAAAGCGTTTTGTTGTAATCTTGGTACGAACTTAAAGTGCAAATGAACCCTTCGACAATACTTTCAGTACTGGTTCTGCATAAAGTAAATAGTTGAATGGTAAAATATTTCTTGGAAGTATAAACCTTCATAAGTTAGAGACGCATCACTCAAATCAAGAAATATTTTACCAATCAACTATTTACTTTATGCAGAACCAGTACTGAATGTATTGTCAAAGGGTTCATTTGCACTTTAAAGACTCAGTAAGATCGGTCTCTGCTGATCTTCAAAGGAATGAAGAACAGAACTCATGCAGAACTCAACGCAGATTATTATTTGTTGGTTCGAGGGTTAAAGTAAATCCAGACGCGCTTCCCTTATATTTCATCTCTGGTGTCTGGTGGTCGCACCAGGAAAGAACGAAAATCTTTTCTGTGCATCTCGGGTTGCAAAAGGTCATAAAAGTCTGGAACAATTATTATAGAAGAAAATGATTCGGCTGTATAGTGTGGGACAAACAAGGGGGGAGGGGGGAGGATACGTATTCACCATTCTAAAAGTCTAAAAGCTTCCTGTGTTATCTATTGATATGATCTGGATTTGTTGATATTATCTGCACTGTAAAATCACTTTTATAGGACGAATATGGCACTTTCTACCACCGATTTCAGTCGGCCAGTCGCCAATGCGTAAGATATCTCAGCTTTAGCATTATGCCTGACATTTTCTGATAGTTATAAGAGCGATTTATCAGTCTTAAGCTAAATAAGTGGAAATAAACCGATTAAATGTATGTGATAAGAGAAACGGAGCGCAAACCACTGCTTAGAAAGAAAATATCGAATGAGGTTTACAATATGATAGTAAAGGTGTATTTCTAGTTTTAAAGGAGTCGGGCGTTTTTATAGTCCCGCGCAATATCTTGCGATCTGATATTGCGGCAAAACCTCACTAATACTTTGATATCAGCAGCACTCAGTTCTTTTTATATTCTCACTTCAGTTCTTCTTATATTTGAATCTCAAATGAGCGCGTTTTCTAACTGAGCTCGGCAGTGAAGCACCTGTCATACACGTCGTTTTTTTTTTTCATTATGAAAAGTGATTTTTACCGAGACGTCTGAAGGTGCTTTTCAATAGAAATAAAGCTTTTATCGCGAAAGCTTCGAGAATTAATAAAAGCATTCAAAAGTAACGAGTTCTCTTTCAATTATTTAAAACGTTTCTTGACCACAGCAAGACAGCCTATGACGCGCGTCTTTCTATCATACAGACCGTGTCGATCACGTGACTTGAAATATACAATCTTAGTCACATGATTTTATATCACAAGTATGTTAATCAAAAACATAATTCACTTCCGCCTCCAACTATTGGCAATGCGGTGAATAACCGAGATGCTTTATACATATTGGTGTCGATGCGCACTTGGTATGGAGTGCGTACGCAGTCTAAAAAAATTCCTCATTCAACTTCGAATATTTTGCAATTAAATTTTCTTGGCCGTGACTGAATAAACCTATTCCTGCAGTAGCTTTTTTTCTCTCTAACATTGTGCTAGTGCCGATATCAAGCTTTACTCTATATGTTAGTGTCGAAGTTGGAGTAGAGAAAGCTCACTCCATATGTGGTATGATCAATTCCATATTTGGATTGTGCGGAAAAGCGGCAAACGAAAAGGCCGTCGTTTTATAGCGAATTCGACATGAACATTTTTGAAGAAGAAAAGAAAAGGAAAAAAAGTAAAAAAAAAAAAACTTTTGAAAATCGAGGAAGGATACGGGGACGCTGCTAACTTGTGGGTCTGCTTTGCAGACAACATACACAGGGAAATACAACACTCAATGTTTGATATCTTTAAATTTTGCAACAAACAAGCTAGCTAAACTAAAAAGGCTTTCAACCAAACTCAACCAAAAAGCACACCAATAACTCCGCAAACACGATTTTTGGAGTCTAACTGAAAATCATATAAAAGCCGTAACGATTTTGTATACTTCTCAATCAAACAAAACCTACTCCTCAATCACTAACCTTAGTCTTGTCGGTGTTGCTCACAGGAAGTCGAAGGAAATAGTCTCAAACGAAACCAGCCCAAAATTATCATCACAGAATGTAAGAGCGTCGAATCTACGCCAAACATCTCACGCAAGAGCAGCAGCAGTAGTAGTAACTCCTCCTCGGCACCATACGATGAGATAGAAACTGAAGTCAAGATTAAAACAGATGGTAAAGAACACGAGATGGGGATGAAAGTTCTCTTGAAGACAAGAGACTGTAATGGAGATCAGGTGGACGGAGTCGAAAAGGAGACTACGTCCATGATATCTGTCAAGGATATCAAGATAGGTTCATTTGCGCACGGTTTTGGCATCAGGTAAATAAATGTAGTGTGCATACTTGTTAATACAGCAGAAGCTGAGTTGACCTTCAGAACGAACTCAAGGTCAACCAGTCACAATAAAGGAATCGACATTGTATTCTGATTAACATTTTCCATGATTCTGCCAAGAAAACGCTAGTTGAAGTCATGGCGGAATTCATTTTAATCGACACTGAGAGAAATCTACATTGTATTAAGTCCCTGTTTGGGGAATGCTAACAAAAATAGTTTGCTCATAATTCCTTTCGGTGCGGAATGCGGTCAACACAGCTAGTTTCAGTGGTCATCCTCTATCAAGCGGCTACTTGACAATTCCCCCCGAAGCTTGCCGCTTCATAGAGGTTCTATTGTAGTTCACTCCTCCGCATTTCACCCATTTTACATATTTCCAAGCAAGTTCCTTTTGGTTTCAGGAGAAAAAACGCTGCATGGCCAATGTTTATCGGCAAGTTACCTCTGACAATGTCATATCACGAAATATACTACTTTAACCCGCGTAGGGGACCGAGGGAGACTGGGTAAAACGGTAAGAATTCCTCCACCCCAAGCTCCCTCGGCCACCCAATACACAGGGCCGCTACGCAGGCTAGTCCTACTTTATGCTATCCTACACCTGACAATTATATTTTTATCATTGACTCAAATAAAATGATGATAAAAGTTGTTTAAATTCACAGAAAAGGAGATATAGTTTCTAAAATCAATGGCAAGAGATGCGGCAATGGAGAAGAAATGAAGGGCGCTTTTCTTCATAAAAGCAGCGATCAGCTAGAGATGGTCAGTAAAAAAAAAACGACGTAATTTATTCCTCCTTTCCTTCCAACGCTGCGGCATCCAGCTAACAACCCACCCACCCTCCGACCCACCCATACATCCTACCCACCTACCCACCCAACCCTACGTCCCACTGTCCGTCCTTCAATGAAGATTCTGTCCACAATTCAAATTTTTGGATTTGACTGATTTCTAGGAAATTGTTCGAAAGGAACGAAATGAAAAAACAGGAATAATACAACTCATCAAAATGGTTCTCAGCAATACACGACGTATTGGAGGTTAGTAGAATTAAATTCATTTAGAACAAATCGAATATATGCACCATCACATGATGGCAGCCATGACAGGGGGCATAACAACAGAGTCTTTTCCCCCGCGAAACTGAATTCTTTCTCATGTAAATCAGATGAGACCAGATTCAATTGTTCCTGCCCCCTCTCATGTCTGCTATCACGTGATGGTGCAAAGCCTCTATTTCCTATTTCCAGATAAATAGATGATGACGATGATGATAATGTCGTTATTGAACATTAAATGGCTGCAAAGCGTGCCAGTTTTCAATAAGTGAAAAAATAAAAATCGTAATCATTATTTTATAAACCATAAATAAATAAATAAATAAATAAATGAACCATTAACCATAATAAAAAAAACCATTTTAGATAGTAAATATGATAACCCGCCCTACTCCCTCCCTTCTCTAAAAAATAAATAAATTTAAACAGACATAGATATCTCAGATTTTGTATCCTTCGTTAAGAGTGGATTGTGTGGTCATCTATGTATTCTTCTTCGTACTTTCAAAGGAGAGAATTTGGCAGACCAATTGAAATTGATTGGTATCCTATACAACGGAAGCCATCAGCGATCCGCTAGTCACTCTCCGTTCAAAACACCCGCGGGGAGGGGGGAGGGGGGTGGGGGGGGGGTACTCCCCTATATTTGCTATACGGGTATGTGCCGCCCTATAGGGTGTGGTTTTTCGGCTTTTGTTTTTCTGGGGTAGGGTATCATTTTTTGACATTCTGTCTGGGATAGGGTATCATTTTTGTCAAGTTAAATATTTGGCTTCATCTCAGTGCAAAATCTAAATTATATTGATCTTTATCAAAATGTAATCGCTCTGTAATTATTCAACTTTCTAACCAGGGCAAACGGTAAATGAACTAGAAATAATTGAAATGGGGTCCAGCTGGAGTCTGAGCAACAACGAAACGTATATCCATGACGAGGACCAGACAGATGTGGTAGACTTTCAGTTTGCTAGTTTCGATACTCCATGGGTGGTCAGGGATGGTACAAGACTTGTCTTGAAGTATCATCTCTCAACCACTGAAGGTTAGTAGTCAGCTTATTTATTCAGTAGAACGTCTATGAACGTAATGCTCCATATTGAAGAGTTCAATTTTGCGCAAATCGCAGAGAAATCTAGGAGAGACTGAGATCTGATGCGTGCGCAGCCTCTCTACATTTGCTGCTCCTCAAATGAATAAATAAATAAATAAATAAATATATATATATATTCCTCTCTTGATTATAAAGAGTTTGACTAAGAAGGGCCTTGCAGGGAGAATATACGCGTGCGCTATCACTTTAGTTTAAAAATACCCAAACCTGAGTCACTATCGTGCAACTGTAGAACGTCATGCAGTCTATGATTTTTAACTTTGAAAAACAGCACAACACTTTAGTTAACTATGTTTTCTTTTTTTTTATCAGAGGAACAAGCCAGATTCATCATTCATAAGTATTGGTCAACGTTTAATGACACAGGCATCCCAGTAGTGATACAGCACGCACAGTCTCGTCTTTGCATTGCGCTTGACCACGAATCCATTTATTTAGAGGTAAGCTAAGAAAACACTAAAATTAAAGTAGCATTTTTCGGTTGTTATTTCATGTAAGACTGGATTATCAATTATTAATTATTGATTATAACGTCCTGAAACCCTAACCCTAACCCTAACCCTAACTCTAACCCAAATCCAAAAAAACCTAACCTTAGATTTTATTATGGAATAGTGCCATTTCATGTAGTCTTACATGAAATAGTAAGGCATTTTTCATTTGGTGGTTCCGCAGCCCTGGAACACGCTGTGGATTTTAGTGATGACGTTTATGTTATTCTATTCAGTATTGAATTCCAACTGAAGTCCTCTCAACCTGGCCTTAGTTTTTGGATTTGTTTTCCAAACCAGAGTCTTGGTTCAAGAAAGACAAATCGTATAGTCTTTGGTTCATGATTTTTAAAATTTCTTGACTTCATTTCTTATCAGGAGGTAAATGACTTAAGCACGATTGAAGGTCAAACACCATATGTATTCAATATGCATACTGAGCTGGAGGAAGGTAATGGATGTAATACGACATTCCAGTCTCTCCTGGACAGATCACTTTACATTGGGTTCAATGCTCTTGGTGAAAGGGCTCACATGGAACCCATTCATGTGTTGCCAAGAAGCTCAGATCGCCTTGGTAATGAGCATGAAAAAGTTGTATTTATCTTGACATATTCATAAGTCTGATATCCATCACCAGTACAGATTATAGTAAAGTCAGGAAAATAGTTAGGGCAAGGGAACTCTACCAAGACACTTCACTGGCTTCCGTGTTGCACCAATCAAAATGCACCAAAATGCAGAAGTAGTGCAACAGCAAATTTAGTAGGCATCCAAAAATACATTCAGGTTACCATGTCTTTTCTTATTCATAATAAGTCTGCTCTAAAGTTGGTATTCACTCGAGCCTGCATAGGGGCTCTTCGGGAGGGGGGTTGGGGCGAGGAGGTGAGGAGGCAAGGAGGCGAGAAAGCAAGGAGGCAATAAATAGGCATATACACAAAAACCTAGGGGTTGCAAGCAGGCTCTCCTTTCCTTACCCTTTGTCCCGCCCCCTAGCCCCAACCCTCTCCCCTTCCCCAAGAGCCACTGCGCAGACTATATTCACTCTCTTCTCAGTTATAGCCTGACAGGCTAACAGGTTTGTTTTTCAGAATTAACTATTTCGTTTTAACAAAATATTTGAAATAGATGAGAAAAATAAACATAAAAAGTTGTTTTTAAGTCTTGATATCATAGACCTTTCCCAAAGATGTTTGGGTGACCACAAACAATGGTTCCAAGTTGTTGTTAAACTTGATGTGTTCATTGATTTGTATTTTTTTCAAGTTCAACCTCGGCTTAGGGCCATTGTTTCATGGTCACTCGAGTGAATTCAGGAAAGCTCTATACCTCGCCTCATGAATTCATAGCTTACTACATTGTGGTTACATATATCTTTTATAAAAATACAATGTGTTCTCTATTTTTTGTAGATTTTTAGTCTACATGTAACAGTACTGACTTGATTGGATTACATTAGGTAGCAGTCATGCAATTACAAAAGTAATTTGATTTTTTCTGCTTTTCCTGTTGGATCAATCTCATTAGAAATTGTTGATAATATTAGTTGGCAAAGATTACTGTGCAGACACTCTAACACACATTTTTTAAAGATTTTCTGCCATTTGATTTGACAGGATGGTGCCTAAAAATGTTTGATTCCTTTGTTTCTACCGAGAGCTTTCATTGAATAGTCATAAAAAAATGTCAAAAAAACCTTGAAGTTTTCATGGTTCGAGTGTCCTGCACACTGTAATTATAGGAAGTGTCATAAACACACACTTTGTTGTCATGTGATAATAAAGTGAGAGTACACTGTGATATAGATATTTATTATATGACCGTGAATCTTAGAGCCTAGACACTAGCAAATCGAGCAATCTGATTGGATAGATCGCATCGTGGACTGGTCTAGATTCTCTGGTATTAACCGGTCCGATTGCATATTAATCATATGGCGAAAACATTTTGTCCTTTTCAATGAAAAGTGGTCATATAATAAAACTCTTATCAACCGAGCTTGGTCGGTCTGTACGGGATAATCTTGACATCGGTCGGGTACAAACCTTGGTCAAGATTATCCCATACAGACCTCCTACTCTGTTAATAAGATCTAAATATCATACACAATAGTATGTAGATATTTAAGTTTTTTTAAAGACTTGGTTACCAGTTTACTCAAAACTTGTATGTGGGATACTTAATTCATAAGTTCCAGTAAGAAGTATGAAAAAAAAGTCATTTAGCTCATGTACTTTCAATATTATTTTAACATATGATATTGTAATACAATAAGCAGTTTCCTTAAAAGAAAAGGGAAAATTGATTTTTATGTTATTCAGTTGGTCCCTGATCTCTTTATCAATAAGAGGTCACAAATATATAGGGTTTTTAAGATCAAAAACAAGATGCATTCTGGTCTAGCTACCAAATGAGCCATGGTGTTAGCCAAGAATTTTGTACCCAAGCTAGACCAGAATGCATCTTGTTTGCTGGCTTTATCAGAAATAGCCTTAAGTAATCATAACCAATAAAGTTGATTCCACTTTTAACCATATTTTTAACCAATCTTTATGAAATGTAGATATTATTTAATCCAATTTAGTGGAACTAAACATGTAATTTTTCGTTACCTTGAATAAAGACAATAGTTTTTGATGAGACGTCTGCACTGATTTTTATGATGTTTGAACTGTCCTCAAAAAGTCTGGGAACTATGAAATAAATGTTAGAAACAATAGACCTTAGTACTGCACAAACAACTTAAGGCCTATTTAAATGAAGGTAGGATGATCAATATTGATAGTTTGCAAGCATTGCCAAGAAAGTCAAATTACAAAGACATGGCAGCCATATTGATGGTAATAATGAGAAGTCTTTAGCTGAATACTACCAACATGGCTGCAAATTATATGACATAACATGAAAATGAAGAATTGTTTTGGGACCCCACTTGAAAAAAAAAACTAATTGTCCTTTGGACTAGAGGTACCCTTTCAGATTTCATAGAAATGGGACAACTGTAATCTATTATTTTTCCTCTCATCCCCTATCCCTGAAAATCCCAAATAGTGCCTCACAAGATAGCCTGCATATACAAGTTTAAATGTATACACCTACTTGCAAGAAGGTTGCCATACAAGAGTAGAACATTAGTAATTTAGGGAGAAAGGAATACATTAAAAGACAAAAGAAAAAGTTCAGCTTCAGTGATCTTCTTTTGTTTTTTAATATAATTCCTATCCCACTAAATCACTAATGTTCTATTTTCGTATGACAACGTTCTTGCGAAAAGGTGTATATAAAGTATTCGACAATCAAAATTTGTCCATAGTAAAATTAAATAAAAAATTGAAATTTTAAAACTTCAATAAACTTACTTTAATAGGTTAAAATCCCCTTTTGATAACTTAAATAATCCAGGACTGCTCGTTCCCTTGCGCTCGAGGCGTTTAAAAGTGTTACACGTCATCAAGATACCGCTGACCCATGCCATGCTGGCACACAACAAAACATTTCTGATTTATTATCCGTCTGCGATATATAACTAAACCCCTATAATAGACGATTATTTTAACAGGACGCTTATAACACTGCCTCTAAATAAAAGGAGGATTTAAAGATATACATGTGAATGGAGAAATTTTTTCAAGATTTAGTCCCTTGAGAGCATCGAGGACATGGCAGCCATTGTAAGTACCTGATACCTCGAGAAATATTTGAATCATTGTGAATTCCAAACCCCCAATTTTGATTAATTATTGTGGAGTTATAACGTTGTAAATTAACTGTGTGATTACGGGAAATTCGCGTATGTCTAGGTGTTTTTATATCTCGTTATGTAAAATCCAAGATAACCTTTTTCGCAAATATCTGTAATATATATCTCAGCGCTATGTCGAATCCTTTGAGAAAATTTGTCACCTCAAAGAATCAAATATTGTTTTGGTAATATTTTTGACTTATCGTTCAAAAATATTGATTAAATTCGTTAAACAAGCTAATTTGTATTAGATACCTCCTCTTGTTAAGCTTTTATTCATAAGTATGCGTATTAAAAAAAAAAAACTCCTTGAGTTATTAAATGTTAAGGAACTATTTAATAGAGCATCTGGTATTGTGTTTACCAAACGAATCATATCAATGATTTAGTGATTTATATCTTGAGATTCTTGCTGAGCTGTTTATCAAACACTTCAATTTAAAGTGGCTTTTATTTGTTGCTCAATTTTGGTGTTTGAATGAATAATAAAATTTGTGAGTTATTGTCCAACATTCAACCCAGTAACCCTCATCCTAGACTGCGTTCATAACGTATGGCAGGGGGGGGGGGGGGGGGGGGGGATGGCAGATGAAATTGAGGGGGGATCAGGAAAATTTTGGTAGGAAAAAGGGGGAGATGGGCAAATTTTTATCAGAAAATTGGGGGATGCACAATTTTTGGAAGAAGCTACGAGCCTTGCTTAGGAGGGAGCGTATTTTTTGCATGACTTTAAGGGGGTGTTAAGAATTATTCTGAACATTTCGAATTTTCACCCCCCCCCCCCCCCTGCCATAAGAATGCAGCCCTAGATAATGATGAAATAAATCGAAACGATATAGCAATCTTAAAAATAATAGGAATGTGTATATATTTGTTTAAAGAAAAGTCAAAGCCCTGTTATGGAGGAAAATGGTATTGACAATGCTGCTCTAGATGAAGGGAGTAATGCTCCAGAAGTTAAATCTTCTTCTGCCAAAACCCCAGGAAAGGTAAAAATTAAAAAAGGAAATAAAATAATAAATAAGATAATGAATACAAATTAAAGGCAATGTTACAAACTATAATTTCTAATATTCTAACAATTACTTTGCATTAAATTACTTTGCAACTGGCTTGTGTAGAAAATTCTTGTAGGTCGCAGAAAGTTACCCTGCGAGTAGAGGTTGTTTTTGTACCACCAAAATGGAGGGCAGATAAAGACCTCTGATAGCAGGGTAGAGCAAATAGAAGGCAGTTGAAATTTTGAATTTGCTGCAGCAAAATATAAAAAAGAAACAATTGTGATATGGCATCAAAGTAGTGCACTGTGCAACAATATTATTTTTGTAAGCTAAATTGCATTAGAAATTTTCATGTTTTAAAGCATCTTAGTGGTATTAACAAAGGTCATGTGCACAACTAATGTACTGCCTCTCACCAATGACCCTGGTTAGAATAGCCAATGTGCACGAGCATGAATCTCTAGCACAAAGCATGATGGGAAACCAAGTACTATGCAAATCAGAACAAGGAAATCAATAGAATTTTCAGGAAAAAATTATTGTGCTATTTTTTCTGTTAAAATATTTACAGTCTCATAGAAAATGTAGAAGGAAAAGTTGTCAGATGAATTTTTAGAGGAGCTGAAAAAGTGTAAGTACTCAGTTTACCATCATGCTTTGTGCTAGAGATTTGTGCTCATTTACATGTTGGCTATTCTGGGCTCAGTGTGACTGTCCCACCCTGTGATACAATAGCCAAAGCTAAATATATTTTAGATTGCTTTGGAAAGTGCATTTAGTTAAGTTTGATAGCTAATATGTGATGATATTGTATTCAAGCTTGATAGCTTACCTAAAGATGAACTCATCAAATTTGTCAAGAAACAAATGATTTTGCTGAAACAAACAAGAACAAAATGCCAAGGTAATCAATTAAAAATGTTTTAAATGAATTATTTATTAGTGTGTTTTAATAAATTATTAATTATGTGAATGATTTTGAATTCTGATTAAAGATCTTAGGATTAAATACATAAAAATAGAAAAAACAGCAATATTAGTAAACAGCATTTCGATGTCAACATGATATCATTTTTCAAGTTCCATTTGAACTTTGAAAAGATGTTGTGTTGACGTTGATAAAATGTTCACTAATATCACTGGTTTTTCTAATTAAATGAATTTGAATTAAAGAACTAAGTTCAAAACTTGAAGAGGAAAAGGAAGAAGTAAGAAGATTAAAAGAAGAAGAGTCATCATGGTTGGAAAGAGGAATACATGCAGAGTTTGAAAAGAAGGATGAGGTAATTATTTGCAAAAATACTATAATTTAAGATGAAGACAAATAAGAAAAGTCATATAAATATATCAATAACTATTTTTAGATTTTAAGAAAAAATGATGAGCTACAAATGGCTGCAGAGCTTGGTAAGAAGATGCTCCAAAAGAATGATGAATTGAAGATAAAGTATGCACAACTGGAAGAAGAGCATGAGAATGTTGTCAAAGTAAGACATTCAAAAAGTTGATCAATGCAAAAATGGCATGCTACATTAATACAATATTATAGTATTGATTTGTTGAGGAAATAATTTTTATTTCTGGAAAATATCTGCTTTCATAGCTAAGGAGAATTTCTAATAAGTTCTAAGGGTAGTAAAATCCTCCATAATTATTTTATAAGAAAATGGAGAATTCTCTAAGCACAGAAGAGACCAACAAGCAACTCTACTCACATGTGATGGCAGGTCTGGGGATCAAACCCCTGAGTACAGTGATAAAAGTGGCACACTACATGTACCCTTGTTTGGTAGCTGTTACTAGAACCTTAGAAAATGTTGATACCTTATCCATAGGTCTTTTCTGAGTTTGATAAACAGGATGTGGTCTAGGTTCAGTACAAACAACACCATATTATGTATGATGGACAAACGATGTGTACCGAAGCTAGACCACAATGCACCATAATCACTATCTCAGAAAAGGTCTATAGGAAACTAAAATTCTCCAAGGTTAGGTAGAATATGAGAGAGCTAGTACTTCATAAAGACAGGTAATTTGGCATCATCCATCTCAATGCAGAAAGTATATAGTGGATATTCTTGATCTTCATTATGAAGATAAGATTTGGCCTGAAATTGTCATCGTTTTTTTGTAGGAACTTGAAACTGAAATAGACAGACTAACTTCAGAAAGAAACAGTCTCAAGTCAAATTTAAAAACACTCAATGAAAAGTTCCAGAAAACTTCACAGCAAGCAAAGGTTTGTCCTCAAATTTTATAATCTCATTAAACATTGTTTCAATGCCAACATTATGTGATGACCATTTTGCAGGTGCTGCATCTTCTCATTAATGAATCACAAACAAGAGTTTATGTGTGTAAATTTATGATCATATTTGCAAAGTTTTTGACTTGGACAGGGAATTGTTTTATTTCACAATGACGGCACATCAAAACAAACTATTGTTTTAACGCTAGGGATCATGGTAGCTGGAGGGGGATGAAATGAGAACAACACAGCTTAAATCACAATGAAATTTAGTTTATGAGCTGGTGAATGCAAGAATAACTAAATAGTATGCTAGATATCTTGAAAGAAGAGAATTAAGCTTGAATTTAGGCTAAAATTTCTATCATTTTAGCCAATGTAAACAAACCGTGATATCATTATGGAATAGGGCAATTTCAGAAACCCTAGCATGCTCGTGATGTCCATAAATATTTATCTTAAATCTAAACTTAAAGTTTCATTCAACTTTTGGATTTATCATAATATTTTCTTAGGAGTACAAAACTGGACTGGAAAGACAAACAGCTGAGGGAGATAAAACAATGGAACAAATGCAGAAAGACAATAAAATGCTGCTGATAAAAATACAGGTAGAATAGAAGAAAATGTTTAATTTTCCTGAAAATGATGTTAAGAATATAAATTAATGTGAATATTGATTTTAGCAATTACAGGTGCAGCGAGAACAAAGTCAGTCAAATTTTGAGAAAAATGAGAAAGAAAGAACACAATTACAACAGACATGTAATGTAAGTTTTAATATTCAAGGGCAGATCCAGGGGGGAGCCCCCCTTCAGCAGAAAGAAAAAAACAAAACAAAACTGATGAATTAGATGCTTTTTTTAATTGTTTTCTGTTGTGTTGACGGAAGAAACTCAATTAGCCCCCCCCCCCCCTAAACTCAATTAGCCCCCCCCCCTAAACTCAATTAGCCCCCCCTAAAATTTTGGCCGGATCCGCCCTTGATATTGTCATCGTTAACACTAAATGAATAAACAGATGAATGAATAGATAAAAGAGAAATGCATTTTTTTGCTTATTCAAATGTGTATACACAGGATCTTCAAAGCAAGAATGAAGCAATGAAAGCCGAACTAAAGAAACTAAAGGAAAAGAGACGTACTCCAACAGAGAAGACTTTAGCAGACCTTAGACAGCAAAACCAGGTATTTTGAACCTCTAGTGTAGAAATATATATCTCTGCTTCAATCAGATATGCCACATAATTTCAACATAAAGAACCCTTATAGTACTACATGTTTAAGCAATAAAAATTGTTACCATTTGTTATTGGTTGTTTTATATAGGACTATAGAACTTTTAAGTCATGATGTATTTCCGGTCCAACTTAATACAAGGACTGCTGAAATAAAGCAAAAAAATTTTCTCAATGATTTGACCTCCACCTGAAATGATTAGAACTTTGAACAACAAATCCTGACATACAGAAAAAGTAAGAAAAATATTTATAGGACTGCTTTTTGTTTGGACCTGGAAGTCGTTTTTCCATACAGTTGACATCATAGTTAAAAGTTCTATAGAATCAATCAGTTTGGAAATTTGGCCATTTGGAAGGTCAAAGCAAAACAATGATTGATAGGATGGCGAGTCTAGCTTCTTTGCACCTTCCAATGATAAATCAAATTTAATGAAAACAGGCACAGAAATAGGAAAGATATGCAACACCATGGTATAATGTTCTTGAAGAGATTCATTTCCATTCACTTCATCCTGAAACTTATTGGTATAATTTTTGTTAATGTGAACAGAAACTACAAGAAACACTTACAAAGACAACCCAAGAACACAGTGATTTGACTGAAGCCTTGAGAATAGCTAAGAAACAAATGAAAATCCATGATCAACAAAACAAGGTAGGTAAAAAAAATAGATTTGTTGACCATTAATATTGATTTATATTGGTTTTGTTTTATGGTATTCACTGACTCTTTCTTTTTGGAGTCCTTGACCTGGAAGGATTGTTGGATGCTCTTTCTCTCTTTCTCTAGAACTGTCTGATCCACTTTACAATGAGATAAACATCTTTATTTAAACTTAAATAAGACATCAAGGTACTCCAGTCAGTGGCTATATGCCTCTAATATCAAAAGGAGCCCTTACTGAAAGATTTGGCACCAGAGTACTGTTATTCTCCGAAAAGTTGTATAAATAGTTAAAATCTTGACATTTCTGTGTTTTCTATTAATTAAGGAACTTAAAGGAGAGATAGCAAAAATAGCATCAGAAATGGAAGCTAGGGCTGTTCATTCAGAGAAAGAATGCCAAACTGATGAACCTGAAGGAAAACTAGTCAGTCAGGTAAAGTTCTTTGTTCGGCTTGCCATACTTAGGCTTGTGCAAGACATGTTTTTATACTGTGTATCATATAAACCTCTTGTGGCAGAGTGCCAAGAGCAGCTCAATTTGGAGGTCAATCACAAATGATGAATTTCAATTCTCATGGCGATAAATTCTAATGCTTTGCACTTTTGAGCTTCATTGGGATTATGCTGCAAGGGGTCATGGCTGAGCTCTTTCTGTTAAATTATTCTTAGGTTTTGTCTAAGTTATTGTTTGTCTTTCTAGTGTTTTGAGATGGTAATTTAAAAGAGTAATAGACCCTTTTGCATAAATGGCGAAGCCTATGCAAAAAAGCTAGGAAAGTACTAAGCCTCCCAATGACTTATTGAAACAATGTTCATTAAACACATCATTTGTTTTTCTTCTACATAAGGGGGCTTAGTACTTCTTTGCCTATGATTAGTACAATTATTTAAAGGGTCTATGGGCTATGTTCCTTTACCTCGTTATAATTTCTGATGAAATAGGAAATAGAAAAGGAGCTTCAGACTCTGATTGCTGAAAGAGATGAGTTACAGTCTCGATTGAAGAGAATGGAAGAAACATTTTCATTACACCTTGCATCAGGAGATGTGGATGAAGCTAAAGTGCAACTTGTTGAGGACCACCAAAGACTGAAAGACAATTATGAGGTACATGTCTACTCATACAGCAGGTAGGGACAAAGGAGGGAAGCTTTTATCTCCTTCTATAAAAACTTTAGGTTCCCATCTCATGATATTTCGTACAAAAAAAAAAAAAAACTGCCATATTTCTGTGAAAGTTAAGTTGGTTCTGTTACTTCCAAGCAGTCAGTTGATATTCCTGTAGTACACATTCAGTTGTTTGATGCTGTTGCGGTCGATGATTCGAGTGTTCTGTCATTGATGTTATTTTAGTATTTATCATTTATTATCATTTTCAGAAATTGGCAAGTGAGTTGGTTATTTTCCAAAATGAGAACGAGCATCTTAGAAATACCGTGGAGAACTTGCACTATGAATTTGAAGGAAAAAATGAAAACAAGAAGGTAAATAGGCAATCACTAAAATAACAATTTACAATGGGCCTTAGTTTTTGCCGGTAGTATTCAGATATAGCAAAGATGCGTTTCAAGATGACGGCCTGAGTCGTTCTTTTTCTTGCATTTGCGCGCTTTCGAGGTTGACGCA
The DNA here is from genome assembly GCF_029948245.1 of Actinia tenebrosa. Taxonomy (NCBI): domain Eukaryota; kingdom Metazoa; phylum Cnidaria; class Anthozoa; order Actiniaria; family Actiniidae; genus Actinia; species Actinia tenebrosa. Next base: position 15,461,039 of record NW_028292569.1, read on the forward strand.
CTCAACAAATGATATCCCAATGAGGATTCTTGTCTTGTTGAAGACGACAGAGCGCGCAAAAAGAGAAAGGTTTGCGCCGTCGTCTTGAGAACGTATTTGTCGTGTCTTTGCTTAATCTGTCCAATAACATCATCTTATGATGTCATAAAATACATTTCTCGTTTTTAAAGCACTTAACTAGGTAACAAATTGATACACAACTTTGTTGTCATGATATGACAAACGAACCCAACGATCATTTCTCCAACATCATGACGGCTCTGACGTCACAAGTACGAACACACTGCACTCATTTGTAATTATGTGTTATACACTTGGTTCGTGTATTCAGCACCTCAAGCCTAGCACTTAATCTTGTTTTAGTTTTTGTTATAAAGATCACAGCAATGTTAAATATCGTTCACTATAATTTTTGTTTTTCACTCGCGTTCCTGGCACCTTGTTTCACGCACAAGTTAAATCATCTTCTTTGTCCTAAATTAATTTGAACTCAATTAAAACTTACGCACATTGAGTAGATCCTTGAAGTACTGAGGTGCTGGAGAAGCATTTGCACTCAAAAATAAACTCGGTTGTTTTCGGAACAAATTCGGAGGCACATTGGAACAACGAAACTTGCTTGGTATTTTTTTTCCCTATTACTCACCTTAGTACTTCTCGGTTTTACCAATAAAGCACAAATACGTTTCTTTCATCGTTTCTTACGGCTTTCCTTTCTCGGTTGGTGATTTGAAGTCAGTTTTTTTAATTTTCATATATTTAAATACCCTGTCCAATAAAGTTGTTTTGTACCCTGTCCAATAAAGTTGTTATTATAATATCTCGTCGTAACCGCCAGGAGGTCGAGATGGAGTTCGAAGCTGTGCTAAAGGAACGTGACGAAAATAAATTTTATGTTAAGGTACGACTTTTTTTAAATGGACGCGCCGCCGGCGCCTGCGGTTCTAACGCATGCGCATCCGTGCGCTTTTTGAGAGTGAATATTTTATAGTGTGGAAAGTTGAAAAGAGGAAAAATGTATGTAGAGGAATGGAAAGTGAATGCATAAGAGAATACTAAAGATTTCATTAATAACAAAAATAATAACGTTTGCTTACATTTAAGAATACATCATATAAAATCACCATTAAATCATAAAAAAATTAAAAGAGAAATAAAAGGAGGAATGAGAACGAGAAAAAATGAGATGTGATTGAGAGAGAGCAGTAACTCCATAAAAGCAAATTCAGATGCTTCCTGTGGCCGCGTTCCACTGACATACTGTAGTTTGAGCCGTCGTCGGCATTTTCTATGTAAGAACCAAGTTCCTTTTATAGAAACTGAGAACGCGAAACTGACGAACAGTGTACGGCTTTTATATGGGTGGGAAACTACGGTACTGACTCACATCCTGAGCACGCACACGGTACGATATGCTTTAGAGATGTTATTGTACGGTACTGACTTACAGCGAGCACACGGTACGATGTACTAAGTGACTTACAGCACGCAAACGGTACGACCAGTCATAACACGTTGTTGCTTTCTATTGTTTTCCTGTGTCTGAAAACCATTATCAAATAACAACCTGGCTTGCACAAAGCTAAGGTAAGATGCGGCACATCTACAGTACATTTAGAACTTTGCCGTATCGTTTCCCACTAATATGAAATCCACTATAGACTGACAATTCACTTGCTATTAGCATAATAGCTTGTGCAGTGTCGGGACCGTTGCATACGGCACGCGAGGCTTCTTAGGGGTTTTCATGTAGAAAAATTTAAGGTGCTAGCTATCCAGCAGTGATTTTTCCCCCTTTGAAATGAAAGCAAGGTTTAACATATTGTTTTGATAGGAACTTTGCGATGAGTTGGACAAAGTAAAGAACGAGAAGGAAAAAGTTACGAAGGCTTTGAAAACTCTCAAAATTAATCATGAGGTAAGTAAATTACAGTTTACACCATCACTGGTGATCACGGCACGGTACGTCCGTACTAAAAAATCTCGAATTTAAATCAGCTCTCTGGCAAAATACATGCGGATACAGTTTTACCAAAAGAGCATAAATAAGAGAGGAAAACTTCTTAATAACGCCCGCGCCATGTAAATACCCAGTTGGGCTATTTTTAGTAACCGGATGCAGTTTAAATTTCGAGTTACCCTAACTCCCGTTCGTCATCAACTTGCGCGCGTTCTTTTCGTTCGTGCGCAATTGATAACGCATGAGATTAGGTTAAGGCGACATTTAAACTGCATCCGGTTACCTTTAAAATAGCTCAACCGGGTATTTACATGGGCGTTATTAAGAAGTTTCCCTCTCTTATTTATGCTCTCTTGGTTTTACTACATCGCCATTTTTGCTACAAAACCAGTCTTGAATACTGTATAAACCTATATTGCGTCCATCCTGCCACAAGAGCTCTTGATCATATCTATGTATTTTATACCCTTTTTTTTTTCGTATCATACTTCGTGAGGCTAACAAGCTTTTCCTTTGTACGATTATTTATGCCATTCTTCAGTTCTTGTTTGCTTTCGTAATAGATTTTAGAAAAGCTACGAGTTGCACTAAATTTTTGTACTATTTTAATTTCTGTTTAATTTCTCATTCACATGCTCAAAATTACATTTATTCTTCTATTCGAATTATTTTTGCTTTTTTGAAATTGCACGAGCATGCCAAGCATGCATGTTCCGATTTAACGTACTCTTTATCTACTCTATGACGTAACACTTGCATCGATCATTCGTGAGCATTCGCGTACACTAATTGGTCAGTAAAGATAACCTGTTATGACTTTGTATCTTGTCATAACTCTATAACACTCGTGCAGGGAAATAAGAAGCTAATCCTTTCTGTACAGCATGAGCGAAATCAGCTTCAATCATCTATTAAAACTCTTCAACTTGAAAAGAAAAGACTTTTTCATGATATAAAGGTACTGTTGTTATAGTCAACATCGGAGTAGCGATTGAGCTCAAAACTTGTAGAGGGGAGGGGTGGGACATTGGGTTGTCTTAATTTTAGTATAAGAAGGAGTAGTGTTTCATTTGTGTTCAATGAAAAAATTAATTTAGAACTTAAAAAATGGCAGATGTTGGATAGATGTTTAACTTTAATCATTTTCCTTTTATTATAGAAACTGAAGACGAAGTTAAAGGGTTTTAGCTCATCACAAGAGGATCTAAGTCGCCTTTCTACCAAGGTACTTAAAACAAGTTGCATATATTTGATCTAATTAGAGTAGATTTGTCTATAGATATATACAGATGTCTTGTGTTGTCCAATTAAGATGTTCCTGAAGTGGTTCAATGGAAACTGGGATTTATCTTTTTGTGTGTGCTAAAAACTGGGACACGTAGAACTGAATAAGAGCCCCAACGCGTAATTTCTTGAAACATTTTAAAATGGGTTTTGCAAAAATTAGACAGTGAAAAATGGGCGAAGACTTTCATTTTGAAACTTGTGATTTTGATTCATGTTGCCATAACGCCTATAATACCTAATGAAATATTTTGTTTAAATGCAATGTTTGAATGACCATTTAAGGAAATAAGAAAACGTCTAGCCTTGTTGAAGGTAGAAAAAGAAGAGATAGAGGCTGGTTTAAGTGAGGCAAAGAAAGACCTTAGAGAAATGGAGGATAAAAATAAGGTAAAAGTGAATTAAGCAGTTAATGGCTGCAAAAATCAAAAGTAGGAATTTAGTTTGATATTAATATAATAATATCTTAATGTTATTTTCCTATAGGAATTACTGTCTGAGTTTGAAAGAGTGTACCTTGAAAATGAAAGTTCCCAAGAGAAATTGAGTGAGCTAAAAGAACTATACAAGAACTCAGATGAAAATATCGAGGTAAAATGGCACGCTACATTTAGCTTATAAAGTGTTTTATAGGAATAGAAATTATTTGCGAGTAAGCTGATAGTATTGGTGTTCTGCAGGGCCTGAGAAAACAAAATGAAACTATCCTCTTCGAAAAGGATGAGTTGAATCTCTCGTTGAAGTCGCTTCAAGAAGAGCATAACAGCATTCTACAGGAAAACAAGGTACCTAACTCGCTCAGTCACCAACTTTTGGGTGTATTTTAACAAGAGAGTACTTCATACTCCCTTGATTTTAAATATTAAAAAAATTAATCTTACTGATTGATACATTAACATTGATTATATTACGATTGATGCTCAAATTATCGTATCTTTTGTAGGAATTGAAAGCAAATTTAGAGAAGATGTTGACAGAGAGTGAAAGCACAAAGGCGGTACATATCGTAACAATATAGGATTTTTGCTTCACTCGATTTACCTCGACTTTGTCCTTCAATTTATTTTATCTTGATGTTTTTCATTTTCTTGTTTTCAGGATTCTTCTGTATCTGAAGAGAAACAGGAAACAGAAAATAGATTTAGAAAACTTGTTGAAGCAAGACAGGACCTCGAAAAGCAAATCGAAGAGAAGAATCAACAGATGAACTGCTTTACAAATGAAAAAACTATTTTACAGGAAGAGTTATCAACCTTGAAGCAAAAAGTTGAAGATGTGAATGAAAAGAACCGTCTCTTGGAAGAACAGAAAGCTGAATTACAAAGACGGATAAATAATTGTAATGATGAAAGGATTTCTCGCCAAGGAAATCTCTCAGCCTTGAATGAAACGGTGGAGAACTACGAGAAGGAACGAGAGGCAAGTGTCACAAAGTTTGCACTTTTGGCGGGAAAAATGACGCGTGTTCCTGGTTCCCGCGCTGGTTTTCCCGCCATTACTAGATTAGGGATTTAGTTTTCTTTCGGAGTATTTGATAGAAAATTAACTCGAGAATAATGAATCTGGAATTTAATTCTCAATTATTTCCCCTTTTTTTCTTTTACATTTTTACACTTTAAAAAAATATTACATTTAAGGAATTTGTTTTTTTTTTAATTTACAGAGCAATACCAGTGAAGTAGACAGACTAACTGAACAAAAAACTGAATTACTCGCCATGATTTCTTCACTTGAAAACGAAAATCAGTTCCTTCGATCCCAAAACGATGAATTAAAAATAAATGACAATGGACAGAAGATGATTCAGCAAGAAAAAGAAGAGGTGCAAAAGAGTTGTGAAGAAAATATGGCTGTTGATAACGACGTGGTCGAGGCATCCAAAGAAGATATTAAAACGTTAGAAGAGGAGAGGAAGGTAAGAATCTATTTAATCTAGCAGTGGTGTCAACTTTATGATGGTCTTCCTGAACAGAATAAATTATTTTTCCAGGAATTAACTCTAGCTTTAGTCGATGCCACAGATAAAGTGTATAATTTGGAGAAAGAAGTGGTTTCTTTGCAAGAAAGACTTCAGATGACAGAGAATCTAAAAGAGGTAACACTAGTACATCATATTGAGTATATTATATATAGTTAGGCCAATATTCCAGAACCCCAAATTTGTTTGGCTTAGCTTTAAACTGACTATGGAAAATAGAGAAAAAGGATGATTGGAACCCCACAGATTGATTTCGCGTGGTTTTAACCTTTTGAAAAAACTTTCCACCCCACCCCCTGTAATACTGTAGGATGTCCTTCAATGATTCACTACATTTGACATGATGCAGATTCATTTAAGCTATGCTATTTGCCTTTTTATGCTTTAGGAACTCAGTAACCAGCTCAAGATATCTGCCAATGAAGACAGTAATTTGACAGGAATGATAAAAGGTCTAGAAAATAAGTTACAAGCTGCTGAAAACACAGTTCAGGTTAGAAATATGAGAAACTTACTTGTACACATAATTTGACAAAAGACTTGAAGGATATAAACTGATTAGCTTGATTTTTAGAATACCACATGAAAAAGACCTACTAATATTAACCAATAATCCCTCCTTCCCATAGATAACCCTAACTCAGGTACCTCCTGGGTACCTCTTTATGAAAGGAAAAAGTATTATTTAGCCAAACGTCTTTCATTCAAATTTTCATTCAAAATTCATTGAAGGAACAAAGTAATAAGCTGAAAGAAAATGTTGAAGAGCAAGAAAGGTTGGGAAAAAAAGTCACGGAATTGAAAGCAAAATTGCAGGAGAAAGACAAAATCAACAAGGTAATAATGAAGGAATTATAAATTATGTGTATCTTAAAAGATTTTTCAAGATCTGATCAAAAACTAACCATGTACGTTTCGAATGATGAGATGATTCCTGAAAGTCATGATTAAGTCACTGAAATTTACAATTGCAGAAGTTACAAGAAGAAAATGAAAAAATTCGTAACGAGAAGGGGAAAATGGAAGACCGTTACAACGACTTGGAAAGAAAGAACAATTCCCTCAACCAGAAAATTGAGGTGAGGCTTTTTGTAAAAAAATTACCTTTCTTTTCTCCTCGTTCTCTCTCTCACTTGTTTGTTTTCTTAAAGCCGATTGTACACCTAATACTATAATACCTAAAGTATATTTCCACATTTCATGGTTGAAAGCATTCTGACTTGCATTTGCTATTTTTGGACACAGGAATCCCAAACCTTGCATTGCTTCAACCGTATCTTTCGTAAACAATATATTGTTAGTTAAGTGCATCCTTGTGTTATTGATATTCGCTGCTGATATTATGTAGGACGATAAAGCGATTGTTCAGGATTTGGAGAACAAGTTGGAAATCTTGTCGAAAAAACTTGTATCAGCGAACGAAGAAAAAACTGTGAGTATCTATGTCTTTAGTTGTGGCATCTTAACCTGCTATGAATACACTTTGCTTGGACTTTGGAAAGCAGCTTACAAGCCATTAGCAAACACCATCTTTTTTTCTACCTAACCGGTCATGGTGGTATTCAATGCAGATCGAAGAAGCATAAAATATTTAAGAAAGGGTGAATTCAGATTGAAAGCGTCAATTCTAGCCATAGAAATTCCATTGGTACGAAAGATGTTACTCTTGCTGGTTTTCTTCACGAGAACAAACTCAGTATTGTCGTTGTTATCCTGTCAATATTTTAGACTAACGAGAATTTACATATCATTGCTATTTAACCATAATATGGCTCAGCTTGTGTCTGATCGTTTTTTTGTTATTTGTCCTTCATTATTTCTGCTAAAGCACGTCCATCATGCTTATATCTAAGATATTTTTTTACACACAAACATCAAATCGTATCATGTCGCTGTGTAATCTTGGATGCCTAGACTCCATCTTGACTCCATTATATTCTTCACACTAAAAACATTGACTTTCTTAAACTTAACTTTCATAAAAGTAAAGTTTGGTACCTGTTTTTATACAACGATACATAAGTTATGGCCTGGCAAAAGCAACTGTCTGATGGTTGGTTGCTAATTCAAGCATACAATATCAGTAAAAGTTAATAGTCTGCCTTGGTATTTAGTTTCTGCATTATCAACTATTATATTCTGTTATCTTCTGGGTATTTACATTGTTCTCGCACTTTACTAGTTTTCTCATGACAGATTCCTATTTTCCTCAACTATTTTTGTAAATAGATATGACATTTTTTTTGCATCTTCTTTACATTTTCTTTATCGATAATTGTGGGGACCTTTTGCTAAACAATCAAGTCGATTCGGCTTCTCAATTAATACCTTTTGAATTCATTTTATTTTTTACATTTCTTGTTACAGAACCACGAAGCAGAAATCGAAGACATCTTCAAAGCTCACGACGAACTTGAAAACAAGTACAACGAAGAACTTCGCGAAAAAAAGGTTATTGTTTATATGTAATATGTAAATAAATATAGCTGGTATGTTTTGAGTAACACACCTGCTCTACTGTCACGCAATGTAACATTGTCACGCACCTCAAAACTCTAGCTTAAGACAATAGTATTTCATTGTTTTAGGAATTGTTGGCTTACGCTGATAGGCTTCAGGAAGAACAAGAGGACTTGCAAGCCCAGTACAGTTCTTTGTCCAAAGAACACAAAGTGAGTTAGAAAGCAACGATCATTATTTAGGATGTTATGATAAATCTGCAGATGTATAAGTGTTGATGTTATTGTGGTTGTGATTTGTCTTTTCAGGACATTTTAGATCGTCTTTCTGATATCCAGTCTTGTCAACTGAGGGACGAGTCCCATCAGTATCAGCAGCTCACAGATCTACATCAGATAAACTCATCATTGCAGGAGGTAATGCACTGTACAATGAACAACTCAAAGATTTGGAACAACTCAAAGATTTGGAGGGGGTATACTTCATTGGTTCAGGGTCTTGAATCCTTACAGATATCAACTTTATGAAAAATCCCATGGATTTTCTTACCCCTATTTCAAACCCCAGTAAATACCCACAGAGTTATAAATAATGAATTTCTGATTTACGAGTTTCTTGATGATTTTTTCCTGATAGGAATTTTCACAACTGAAAGAAAAATGTGACTCCCTGAATACCTCTTTCGAAGACAAGGATCACGAACTGCATGAATTGAAAATTCTTTTAGAGAACAAAGACGTGGAAATTGAAAAACTGACCAGTATTCTTGAGGAATTAAAAGCAAACCTGCAGGAAGAGGAAGAGGAAACGGTAAAGTCGAAGAGTGAGTTAGAAAAACTTAAAGAAAACTTACAAGAAAAGGAAAAGTCTGAGGTGCAGGATCGTGAACTAGAGGAGACCAAAGCAAATTTGCAAGAAAAAGAAGAAGAAATAGAAGACCTCTTAGGTAAATTAGAACGTGTTGAAGATGCTCTTCGAGAAGAAGAAGACACGGTAAAGAAAGTGAACGCTGAAATCGAACATTTGAAATCATTGTTATCCAGCAAGCAACAAGAAGTGGATACACTTCATAAATATGTCCAGGATTTGGAGAATACAATTGAAATTTTAAAACAAGAGAAAGAACAATTGGGGGAGATAATACAGTCTCAGAATAAGAAGTTAGAAGAACAGAGGTCAGAAATTTCGAAACTGAACAGCCTTTGCGAAGAACGTGTTATTGGTGTTGCAAGTTTGGAAGAAAGTAACCAGGCGTTGTCTTCCTCGGTACATGAGAAAGAAGAGGAACTAAGAAGAGCCAAAGGAGAATCAGAAGAGTTGGAAAAACGTTTGAAAGCATCAGAGGAAGCGTTGAAAACTCTTGAAACTTTGTACGCGGAAAAGGAGGGAGACCGTAGCAAGACGATCGAAATTCAAGAGTCACTAGAAAAGGAAATTGAAAGTTTAAAAAGTGAATTGAATGGTGTTAAGGAATCATTGGACAACAAGGACAACGAGTTGAATTCTTGTAACGAAAAACTTTGCAAAAGTGAACAAGATATTCAAAATTTTGAGTTAGTTGTTCAGAGCTTGAATGAAAAAATAGAATTGAAAACACAAGACATTTTCGACTTGAATGATTTGAAGAAGAAACTAGAAAAGGAGTTGGAAAAACTAAAGTTACAAGTAAACGACGCAAATAAACAATTACAAAATTCACTTGACTTGGATGTTAAATTACAGGAATACTTTAATATAAATCAAAAGTTGGATCTTGAAGTGAAATCTTTGAGGGAAGAGCTCGAAAACAAGGATACAGAATTTTTAGAAGTACAAGAAAGACTGAAAACAAATGAATACACGACTAAGGAGTTGGAAAAGAGGGTTGGAGAAAGTTCTGTAGAGATTTGTGATTACAAGCAAAGAATCGAGAGTCAGAATCAAGAAATTCAAGATCTTCAACAGAAATTAAGGGAAACGAGTGCAACACTTGAGCAGAAGGAGCAATACTCTTTAGAGCAAGAAAAGTTGGTTTCAAGTTTGTCATCTACGAAAGAAACCTCCAAGTTGAAGGAAAAACAAATTCTTGACTTACAAGCAGAATCCCAAGCTTTGCAAAACGATATTTCATCGTTAAATAAAAAACTAGAGCTCAAAGAGGAAGAGCTTCATAATTCATTATCTGCAGTCAAAGAGGTAGAACGTCTACAATCGGAGGTCCAAAAACTTGAAGAAAGCATCGAAGCAAAGTCTACTCAAATTAAGGACTTGGAAGTCAAACTTGAAGAGAAAAACACACAAAACGAATCGTTGCAGGCGGGAATGTCGGATTTGAGCGGAAAGATGGAAGGGCAGGTCCAGGAAGTGACACAATACACGAACCAGATTGATGATTTGAAGAAACAGATGAAAGAAAAAGATGAAAAAATGAGTAAATTAAAACAGGTTGCTATCAAAGCTAAGAAAGAAACAGAAAACGCCAAACAAAAAGTAAGCCATTTTAAAAATTAAAATTAGAATTTACTAATTTGTTTTTTGTTCATACTCAAGAGGCAATTTTTGTTTTCCTTCTCCCTTTTGTTTGATCTTCTCTTAGTGTTATTTTCTCTCTCTCTTTCTTCTCTCTCTTTATTTTAAGCCTTTGATTCTACTTTTAATTCTAATTTTTTTGTCAAATTTTTTTTTGCTAGGCGAAAGCAGATAAAGAAGAATTAATGGAGGTCATAAAACAAATGAAGGAAGACGCTGAAACTCTCAATAGCAAGTTTGCTGAGCAGCAAAACGAAGAACATGGAAACTCAACTGCGATCGAGGTGGGTATCTTACGTAGTGCTTCGTACATCTGTCCTTTGGCACTGCATTCTAAGCCAGAACGAACGTAGTGCTTCGTACATCTGTCCTTTGGCACTGCATTCTAAGCCAGAACGAATGTTGCGCATTTTACAGGGATTTATTTAATCCTGTGCGCAGGAAGTATCAATTCAAAGCATTTTTATAATTTACTATAGAGTGATTTCACGAAAGCCATGTTGTGCGGCAAAACAGTACGGAAAATTCCAGTGTCATTCAAAAAAATGGAAGACATCCCAAATCCTTTTTTTCCCCCTCGTTCTAGCGTTGCCCACGGCAGTTTTAAGACTGAGAAATTCTCCGACATGACCACTTTTTGCGCAAATTCAGACACAACTGCTGCAGCCCAAGTGAGGTATCATCTTAATGATTGCTTGATATTTCTAATGACAGGAACTTCAAACTCAAATACAAAAGCTACAAGAAGAGCTGACATCAGAGAAAAACAAGTATGTGTAACTCTAGTTGTTCATGATTTGAGTACCAGTGAGTTCCTTGGCATATCTTGTCACACGACTTGGTTAGGTTCTTCGATCTTGAATATCTGTTTTTTGTCGTTGTTAGGTTAACAGAATGCGAAGAAAAGCTGATGGCTGCTGCTCTAGAATTGGGCAAAAAGAGGGAAGAGGTGGAGCAGGTGAAAAGTGAGAAGCAATCCCTTGTCTCTGACCTGGATGCTGCTATTGACGCTAAGCAGGTAAAGTAGCGAAAAAATTTAAAATATAAAATAATAAAGCTTGGGTTATAATGTGATGGAATTAAACATTTATTTTGTCTGAATTCCCAGGGTCTTGAAAAAGATATAGAAAGCTATAAAACTCAAGTTGAGCAGAACAACACGCAGTTACAGGAAAAGCTTTCCGAAAATAAGGTAAATTATTTCAAGTGTTTTCTTTTAACCATTGAAAAACAATAGTTTAGAATAATGGCCCCATAACAGATCCATGAGGCACACGCTATTCTTAAAATCTTGGAAAAATATTTTGAATGGTTTCAAATTGTGGCCCCATTACAGTTCCATGAGGCACACCATATCCTAAAAATCTTGAAACAATATTTTGACTGTTTTTCGAATTGTGGACCCATAACAAATAATGAGGCACACCCTATTCTTTAATTCTTTAAACGATATTTTAATTAATTTTCCTAAATTTTGTTAAAAGGAACTAAAGAAGAACCTTGAGGAATGCCAGGCAGAGATAGCTCGAATTTCAAAAGATCTCTCACAAAGAGAAAAAGAACAAGAAAAAGTGAGCAAAGAAATAGTCGAGGTAGGTAATGGCGCGTTCACCCAGCTACCAGTTAAAGATTTAATTGCTTTTATTTGTATGTAGACGATTAACAAGTTGGAGAATACTAAAGAAGAGCTCGAACAAGAGAAGAGAAAACACGAGGAGACGAAAACCCAGCTTGAGAATAATAAAAAGCAACTGGAAGAAGCCGAAAAGAGTGTCAGTCAGAAAAGCATGATGACCCTTGAAATAGCGGAGTATGAACGGACTTTAGAATCACTGCAGACCAAACTTGATGAACGAGTTCAGCAGCTGCAAGCTGCTCAAGATGAGATAGGAAGACAGGAGAAGAGAGTCGAGGATTATAAGGCACAGATCGGTGAGTGCATAAGTTTACTGTATATTAAGCTGAAGGGCATCCCACTCAAATATAGGAAATGTCATTGTATGATGATGATAGTTGTGGTGATGATGGTAAAGATGAAGAGGATGGTGGTGGTGGTGGTGATGATGATGATTATGATGACGACGACGACGATGATAAGTTGATCAAGTGATGATGGCAACGATGATGATGATGATAAGTTGATCAAGTTATGATGGCGACGATAATGATGATGGTGGTGATGATGATAATGATGATGAGGGTGATGAATGATCACATGACGAGATGAAGATGATGATAATGATAATGAATAAGATGATGGTGATGGTGATGGTGATGGTGATGGTGATGGTGATGGTGATAGGTGATAGTGATGATGAGGGTGATAATGATGATAATGATAATGATGGTGGTTGTTTTCTGGACAAGACAAGGTATGGTATGTTAGTTGTTGAGAATATTACCAGTGTCAAGTATTGATGCCCTTGGAGACTGACGATAATTACTAAGTGGATTATTGGAATACACTGTCTCTCCCAACTATCCCCTTTCTTTGCTTAACAGATGCTGTCGATAACCAAAGACAACAAAGCGAGGATCGTTCCATCAAAATGAAAGCCATGCTAGTGAAGATCAAAAAAGACTTGGCGGAAACTAAAAACGAGTTGAAGGAGAAATCATTGTCGGAAGTAAAATTGAAAGCTGACCTCGAAATTGCTAACCAGAAGGCTGAAGAAGACAAAGTGGAGATCTCGAAACTAGTGGCAGAAGTACATAATCTTCAGCAACAGGTGAGTTCGTGTTTATGTTCTAATGCAATCCTGTATCTTGTCTTTTGACACTGAAATGAACCCTCCATTACGAGGTCAACATGGAAATACAAAAGAAATCATACTTTTTCTCGATGAAGTTGTTGGGATTTTTTTCGTATTTCCGTGTCAGCTTCGCATTCAAGATAATTTTGAGATGGGTTCCTTCACTTTACTAGGTATTCTACGTTTCTTATTTGATATTTTGACAGCTTCGCTCAACCACAGAAAACAACAGACGTACAGTAGAAAGCCTGGAGGCCAAGCTCGCTGACGTAAAGGCAGAAAACGAGGCTGCTAAATCTTCCCAGGAGGCAACACTGGCTGAGTTCGAAAGTTACAAGGTACGCAGCTTTTGTTTACTTTTCTGCCCGATAAGTGGCGTGCTGATTATCTTGAAGTATGTTAATGTAATTGAACGTGAATTATATGACTGTGGGAAAAGTTACGATACTGGTTTGCTGAGCCGTGACCATGACGGTACCTTAGACTCAATTGTACAGGCTTAGCCTCGTTTAAGAGTCAGCTATTCGCAGATACCATTAGAAGTCCATGGGATGTCAAAACATTGGTAATGTTCAAGCTGTACATTCTTCTCATTACAGTTGACTTTTGTAAATGGTTTGCTCTTAAGCGAGGCTAAGTCTGTGTAGATGAGTCTTCAGTCATAAAACACAGCGGTATTTACCAAATGAGAAAAGAAACTTGAGCAGTTATCTTACGCGTTACTTTACAACTACATTGATACTCATAAAAATTTATCATTGGAATATCTCCTTACAGACGAGAGTCCACAGTGTTCTTAAGCAACAGAAGACAAAACCTTCTCTCCAGTCCCCTGACATGGATCCGTCCGAGAGGTACTAGAATCGAAATTAATTTCTATTAATTGATTGGCTGGGTAATCTAACAGTCAGTTTCTATTTTCTGTCCTCGTAGAACAAAACTGGAAAAGATTATCGAACAGCTTAAAATTAAAGTTCAAGAAATGAAGTAAGAATTTATTATCATCAAGACATTTCTTATTAAAATAATTTTTATAAAATATATTTTTTCATAATTTTAATCACTTATGATTATAACCGCTGTTGGTAAACTGGTAAAGATCATGTTGAAAGAGGAGAAAGCGATGGGTAATTATGGTTAATGATGAAGAGACCATCATGAAGGGTGGTGATGAAAGATGCTAATGATGATGTTAAGGTTGATGATAATGATGAAGTTGAGTAGGATGATTGTGATAATAACGACGTTGATGATTTCGAGGTTGATGCTGATGCTGATGATGGGAAGGAGCAGAAAGATAGTAGTTTTGGTCATCAGTGGTCACGAGGATTGTTACCGATAACATAAGAACTCGATGGCAATGACAGTGGTGTTACCTGTAGTGGTCGGATGCTGAAACTTTTTAATAGCAGTGAGCCGGAAGTTGATTAAACTGATTTTCTTGTACCAGTGACCAGCACAAAGCGTTGCAGGGTGATTATGAAGAGCTCGAAGCAGAACACGATCGTTTGCTGACAAGAAATAACAAAGTTGTCCAAGACATGGAGCAGAAGGAAGCTATTTGGAAAGAAAGGTATGAAAAATAATACAGCAAGTCTTTATCTTAAGATTTTATAAGGGTTGAAGAATATCCTATTTCGCATAAATCAATTTATATTTTTGCGTTCTGCAAATAGAAAGGAGTTGGGAAGATAGAGCTACGCAAGTAGCTTAGATGTTCAGAATTCTGCGAAAGAAAAATGGAAAATTATTTAGGTTTCTATTTGTAAATTAACGGATAAACTGTTTTTCGCTATTTTAAGGCTCGACCAACTGAAGTCAGAATCGACCTCGAATAACGAGCAGCAAAACGAAACGATTCGTCACTTGGCACAACAGAATGAAACCATCTCTATTACATTCAAGGTAAATAAATGTAGTAACCCTCTTGCACAAAGGAAAAGCAAGATGGGTTTGCTGTGTGCATCAGTTTTCTCCGGGATGGAACAGATTCAGTTGAGTAAATGTAACATTTTAATGGATAAAACTCAAACAAAGAGTCTTATTCTCAAAAGACTGACACGTGGTCCTAAATGGGCAAAACGGCATTACGCCCAAGTGGATTTGGTCCATTCACAACTTTTACCCCTACTTTGGCAATTTTGGCCAAATGACGACACGAAAAAGCTAAAACATTACTTTACTATGAGCAAAATAACAAAGTACCCAACACAGCCTTCTCTTACACATAGTTTAATTATTCATCACACAGGATAAGATCATTGCGATACAGGAAGACCATAAAAAGGAAATAGAGAGGTTACTGAACAAGCTAGCCGATACAGAGGCGCGTCTAGACAGCGTCACGAGGGAGCTAGCGTCGTCAGCTTCGCCAGGATCTCGTTCTCCTCCTCATACTCTGAACTTGGCGCTGACAAAGAGCCTGGAAGAAAGACAGTCTGGAGAGGTTCAAGTGTGCTGCTTTTTTAACCTATTTAGAAAAATTATCTTCGATGCGAGGCTAACAGGGAACTACGAAAGAAATTAACTACAATCTTTCTCGATGGAATCTGTGCCATTTCGTTTTTATTTTCCTGTTACCCTCGCATCGTATCACTTTCTTAGTAACTTAGGGGTTCAGAGTGCTTTTCTTTTCCTCATAAGACAGTTAATACTTTTACGCATCTTCCCATTTCTTCTACATGGCATCAGTACGTAAGGCTCATGTGAAACGTAGAACTTCACTTGAACAGCCTGTTGGGCTCGTGAAGTTTGACGTTTGGCCTGAGCTTTTCATACATGAGCACTTTCCGGCTCATATATTCAAGGGAGGTCAAAGTAGCCATTCCGACGTTGAGGGATAAAAACTGGGTCGAGTTGGCATTGCAGTGGATTGTGGGGCTATTTTAGCGAACATATTTCCAAGATGGCGCCTATTTCGTCTCCTAAAACAGACCCAAAATGCACTACTCTAAATTGGAATGGCTTGAATGAATTTTGATGGGGGAGGGGTGGTACATCTTTCTCTTCCATGTGATCTCATAGGCCTTGTGTTGTACCCGGTTATTGATAATATGTGTCTATTCATTAGGGCATGGACCACACGGAACTAGAAGTTATTGATGCTCAGTCACAGGTGAATATTGATACCATAGCAACCTTAAGGTAGCGCATAACGTTAACATGATTTAATCCCTGGTTTGTTTGGTTTTGTAGTCTGGTTCAATGCCTTCGTCACCAATTGTCCCTACTGCTGCTACAGTGTTGGAGAAAGTACTCTCTCCTACCTTATCTTCTGCCGGCGAATGTAAGTATACACCTAATTCAAAAAACGTTGTCATCGCCAAAGGCCATAGGCAATAGGCGAAAAGCGATAGGAGATAGCTCATTCTAAGATCCAAGAATACCTGGAATGACTTGTGTTTCTGCTTCTTATTCTTGTCAAGAACATGGACCTTAGTGTCGAGACTGATGCAATGTTGTTGGTATTCAACGAAACCATTTCCATGTCGGAATGACCTATCGCCTTTGGCGATGACGTTTTTTCTTTCATGCACGAAAGGCTCATTGGCATTCAAACATATTTTCTTGTACTCTAGGGCCTCAACCATGGACCCTTTCTGATATAGCAAACACGGTGCATTGTGGACTAGCTTGGGTATAAAGTTATTTTGTTTATCATGCCTTATGTGATATTGTTTTTACCTAAACTAGACCACAATGCACCATGTTTACGAACCCAGAAAAGACGTCCTTCACTCCAATAATTTGATAACAAAACCTTACAGTAACTTCTGTAGTTTCTTGAGCATACGGGCCATTTCTAAGTTGTTTAGGGCCGATAGATACTCTCAAGCGATCAGTATTCAATATTTGTTTGTTTGTTTGTTTGCAGTCCCCATCAGTTTAGCATCGCCATCAGAAGAAAATGCAGCACTGAAGACGCAACTAGCAGAAGCTAATCGTCAGCTGGAACATCTAACAGGGGTAAGCGCACAAATGGTACAGGATTATTTTTTGTTTAGTTTGTTCGACAGGGGCTTCAAAATGTCCTGTTCTTTATGCCTCCATCGAAGTCGACCGTTAATAGAGATTTTGAAGCAAGTGGAAGCTGAGGCACAAAGGAACTTCATACGACTGGTGTCCATGCAATACATAGTCCCTTTCCTAGTTTTTTTCAGTTGCGTTACTTCAAAAGTTTGTCACGCATTCACCGTAACACGTATCAGTTTTCTTGGCTGATTAATCTTCTTTTTTTAGGTTTTACGTGACAATGAAGCAAACTCGATGAGACTCACAGAACAGACTAAAGTCTTAAAGGATGAAATAAGAAGGTATTTTAGACCTGATTAACCTAAAACTGTTCCCTGTTAAAGCTTTTTCTCTCTTCTTCTCTCCCAGAAAAGGGGAAGGATGACTTTGCTAGTAAGGAGCTTGCGCAACTTTACATTTTCATCTTAATTTGTCTTAGGCTGGAAAGAAATCACGAAAGAGACAGAGAAGCAGCGAATCTCGAGTATTTAAAGAATGTTATACTCAAGGTAAATTGACTATTGAGTATAGATTCTGTGAAGGTATTAAGGATTCTCGCGCTTCACGTCGCAGAGCTTATCAGTGTTGCCCGTAGTACAGTTCTGCGCGCAAATTTCGTTTTGCACAAAGTAGAACCCATTTCTACTCTTCGCATTACCGCACCTCGATTACGTAATCAGGCTAAGCATTTCGTTTTAGTCTTCTGAAACAAAGTATCAACTTACTCAGCCGATCCCCTCATGCTTCAAACCTGAACAGAGTACGCGCGCGTCGGGAAAAACATTTCGAGCGAGCCGCAAAAAGCTACGAGTCGTGCTACTCCGAACACTTATGTCGTGTTCTGCCACTCCCCGCGTGCTTTAAAACCGTACAGAGGACACGCGCGTTTTTTGATTCTTTATTTTTTGGTCGCGGTAATTAAAAGCGTGTTTTCTGCCAGTGTTTTCCGGATTTACTATGGCTTGATAATAGTAACCTACGTTCCTTTCACATACAGTTTATACAGTGCGCACCAAATGAAAGAGAACAACTCGTCCCCGTTCTCAATCAGATGCTCAAACTAAGTCAAGAGGAAAAACAGAAAGTAACCAATTTTGCCAAAGGTAACAATACCTTTCTTTTTTCTCTTTTAAAATACTGACGTTGCGTCTTTTATACATTGTTGCGCATCGTCTTGTGTGGTCGCCTTTGCTTGACATTTTCCTTGGAGTTAATTCATCATTAATTTTGTTTTAAGGGGAGAATAACGACGATATACAGCAAGAAGGAGTGTCAGGCTGGTCAAGTTATTTATATCGATGGACTGCGTTTAACTAGAAAAAAAGCCCTTCATGTGTTTTGGGAAACCCTTGTAGGTGGTGAAGTCGAGAACACTTTTAAGTGTGGACTCCAGGGGAGGGCCAAAACCTGTGAAGTGTTTATACAAGCTAAAGAAAACCTTTCAGGTGTTTTGTCCGAGGCGAGAAGACGAGCTGCGTGAAATGGGTGACAAACTTGAGGATTAGTGGCAATTTCCAGAAAGAAGTCCTGATGACAGAAATGTCAAGGAAACCTCTAAAGTGTTAATAAACACAAAGGTTTATAACAGGAAGGCGTCCCGTAAACTTGACACGATTGGCATCCATCAACAGCAAGGAAAACCTTTTAAGTGCAAACGGTTTAATCGAAAAGAAACTTTTACGATGTTTGTGACAAGTTTGATAAACCTTTCAAGTGTTGGTGTCAAGACTTTACATTCAAGAAAAGGTTTGCCACTGTTATAAAAATATTCGGGAAACATTTTCACTACCTATGAGAAGGATTAAAAGACACCTGGAATTCGAATTATTATCACCGACAGAATATTACTTTTAGACTACAAGTGAACTTTCCTCAACGACGCCAAATATCTTATTTCAGTTCAGTGATAATTCAAAGGGAGGGTTGGGTGGGGAAAAAAATACTCCAATTGGTTATATTGATGGGAGGGGAGGGTCAATTTCTGTTACCATGCAAGATGTACTCAATGAGAATTGCTTTTAAAAGCGGTAGATTTTGCTCAACATTTCGTTCTTAACTAAAAATATAGATACGTTGAAGAAGCCCCAAGCTAGTATATTGATAACATTTTGATCTATTCATAACTACTCCAAAGTAGACACAAGACTGACACCGATAAACACTAAATCGAGGCTAGTCTTTGGAATGTTCCACTCTTTTTCTCAACCAGACCAACGGGCCTCGTTTTCGTGTTTACCAATACCAGTCAACCCCAATACTCCAGAAATACGAATAGAGAATATAGAACCATTGTGTTAATCTGGGACAACTTCATATAATAACGAATCATAAATAAATTCCTAAATGCATGAATATAACGTGCCAAAAAAGAAAGCAAATCAAATGTCTAATCTATTTATAATGTTACTATTTATTTAAGGAAAAAACTTGGATCATAAATGAATAATAAAGAGTTATTTTAGAATCGTAGAATATGTTGATTTCCACGAGTTAGAAGAAAAAAGGGGGGACGTTTGAGGTGCATTATGGGATATTCCGAGTGTCGTACTTTGCCAACAGTGCCGAGAGCAAATACGATGTTTACAATAGAAATAATCGCTGTAATGAAATGTACATGGGTCCTTTATCTCAATGAGTTGAGGAGTGCATTAGCTAGATTGTCAGAATCACATCACTGTCATCACCAAAATGTCTCGAATCCTCAAACGTTTTGAGACGGATTACAAACCCATGTCGTGTATTGTGACGTAAGGTCAACCGTAAGTCCTTGCTAATCCCATAATCCCTGATAATGACTGACAACACTTTACCGTCCGTCTTAATTGAAGGAAATTCCATGGCTTCCTAGAACTCTAAAGTAGGCGTGGTGTGGCCAGCCTAAAACCATCCCGTCACAGGAAATGACTTTGAAATAGCTTTTATGTAAACGAGGTGGTTGCTTGAAGAACGAATTCCAAGAATTGTTCATATTCCAAATTTGATAGGAAATGATATGACAACAGTGGGTATTGTAGAGTCTTTACTGAGCGCACGTCTTACTCACCCTCTCCTCCCCCCAAAAAAAGTCGAGCAAGACAATTTTGCAATTGTGGTTAGGCTTGACAGAACATACTAATTGATTGCGTCACGTACAAAAAAATCTGTGCGAGTAGTTTGGGAATAGAGCAAGCAAGTGTGGAAATGTGGTCGCAGTTCGTGGACGTGTAATGACTTGTTGAGTACCGATGCGCGTTGACAGCACGTTTAAAACTACGCCTCTGTCGGCGCCCACCCACGTAGTTTCCGTATCTTTCGCAATGTCGGTCAGTTAAAAAATACAGTGGAATAAAATCCAATGTGGCTTGATAAAGCGTTAAATTCACTTTAATTTGAATTATTATTGATGAAACCCCGGACCGAAGTCGAGCGGCTTTATCGCGGCAAAAATAGGAAGAAAAAAAAATTTTTTTTTTGAAAGTCACTGGGTGTGCTTGATCAGCAAGTAGAGTGTCTGAGGCGTTTGACATCTGTTACGTAACGCGTGCACTCCACGTGAATAGCTCTTTCTTCCTCAAGAGCCAGCCATTAAAACATCTTTCTAGTGAAAAGACATGCCTCGGAAAGATTTTAAGATATATATATCTATATACCCTTGAAGCCTGGGGTCTTAAACGTATCACATAGCTTATCACTCATATATGAACGAGTTTAGTTCGACTCCACTTAGAAGATTCCCCGAGGGATCGAGCGCAAACTCATTGATGTATCATAAATCACGCTGCCCTGTCAAACTATCGTCAGGCAATTTGTCACGGCTTGCCTAAGGAAGTGCGTAATGACTTACCTACCGAAAAGGCCAATATCAATGTGCGTTCACATGACCTGATTCTTTTCTACGCTTCCTGAAGTGTGGGTACGTGTTCACTGTTGGATGGCGATCTTGTCCGATCCTATCTAACTATCGGCAAACTCTCACACTTACTACCGCTATATTTGAGGTTAGCTTACCTTCTTCGTTCAAGTCTTCTACTGCGCTAATGTCAAAAATGAAAATTAGCGCACGCAATTTTTTTCTTGGCGTATTTGTTCATGAAATGAAATATGTCTTAAAACATTGAATCAAATATCGTTAAGAGATGTCGGCTGACCAAATGCCACTTTACGCACCGATGCCCCATATTGTATGCGTGTAGCCTCGAATTGTTTGTATATTATTCTCCGATCTATTTAGAAAATTCGAATAAAAAAAGAGGGAAAAAGATCGACGGTGAGATTTGTTTAAAGTTTTCATTATGAGGCTAAAAACTAATGATGTTAGCGGAATGAATTATCAGGTGTAGGCCAATACTAGAAGCGCGAAGGCAACGAGAACTTCTTGTAAACACTGCCGATACATTAGATCTATTGTATATACACTCACTTCATTTGATTGTAGTTTATCTTTGATGATTACTATCACGCATGGATTGTAGCGTAGTAATCAAGCAATCGCGTCCCGGCTAGTAGGTATCCCAGTCAACGTACAAGTCGTACGCAACGACAATCTGATTTTATTGGTCTTAGGTCTCGAAGCCTAATGAACGTATGTTAAGCATAGTAGCACCTTCTCACGCCGACAGGTTCTAACACTCGCGCAAAAAAAAAAAAAAAAAAAAAAAATTGCGCGACATAAAGCGTTCTTTCATAGGAACACAGCTTTGATGAGTAATTTAAGGCCAATATTAGCAGTGAATGAAAGAGAAGCAACAAAGTTATCAACAAATCCATGAATGAAACGCGATAACGAAAATGGTTAAGCAAGCGGGCAATCGATTTGCTAGAACGATTCTGTATTCCATTGATACGAGTTTTCAACTATGATTATTGGTCTATTTGAAGTAATGTGAATACTTGAAGAGTGCCTTTGTCGCAAGAGAACCATTACACAGAAAATGATAAATGGCTGTCTAACGCTCCGCTACCATTATTTGACCCTGGCCATGGCTGAGAGAGTTTTCAATAATTATTCAAGCCCATCCAAAACGAATATTTGTTCCTGTTGTGTTTTAATACATAGAAGTACACCGATGTATTTTACGGATGTATGAACAACCTACAGTTTCAGTTTCAAGACCAGTGTGATCTTACTGTGATGGGAAGCGAGCTTCACCTAGCGCTGTTGGGTTAAGAGCACTCATGTCGCGACCTCAAGCTAAACCGAGTACACGACGCCCGAGTACCTACAGACATCTATCAACTCAAAAATCAAACAAACCATCACACTATTCATCCATTACGTAGTTACTCTATCCCCCACCAAGCAAGAAAATGAACGTTTGGGGATATTTTGCGGTAATTAGTAACAGTAATACGAAATTTAGTTTGATATCAACGTATATCAGATTTCTTTTGCGTTCAAATTTTAGAATCTCACTTTATTGAATACTTCTCATTCAGTGTTTTTTTTTGTATTGTTTTTAAAAGCATATATTTATCTTGTGAGCGTTAGAGAATGTTTTGTAACCTCCTATCTCACTTTAAATCTTCTGAGGGGCAGAAAGGATATTTCAATTTTAACTAATATTGAGTAATAAAGATGAAAATATGAGAAATATTTATCAAGCTATTTTTCTCTATATTGTCGGTCTCTTTAAAGCTAGTACGTGGGGTTTCAACTAAAAATAGCCTTTAATAATTTACAAATTCACGATAAATAGACAAAATTAAACGATCTTTTCGGGTAAAGCTGAACTCATGAAGATTAAGTTTATCTGGTAAAACTTTACTAGTACATGATATTTTCCCGCGGAAATAAAAATAAAATGAGATCAGAAAACTAAAAAAAACATATATTTTATATATATATATATATACATATTTTTTATATATCCCGAGGTGAGTTCTATAGTTTTAATTTAGTTTTAATAATACAATTTATTAAAGAAACAAAAATGATCATAATACGACGTGAAAACGATATCAATATATTAATCTGGGATTAATAAGATTTTATAAATTTCGTGTAAAATTCACTACATTTTGACTAAACATCGAGGGTTCGAGTATAGTCGTGACGCAGATGGACTCGTGCAAGGCGATCCGCCTCTTAGGCCTGCTGAGTTCCTGAATTCGTATGATTTTGTGGTTTTCGAGCTTCTAGAAACTTATATCTATTAGTGTTGTCCCTTAGATATTTTTATGCTAAGACTTTTTTTAAAAAGAATAAAAAGCTGTAAATAGGAATATTTTAGTTTTGAACATTATGGTTATTGTCGAAACAGAGTAGCGGCAGAGGTTGGTTGGGTTTGCAATGATGTAGAACATCTGGCACAAGAACCTGTTGTGCAAGCTGATCATGGGTGGTTGCCGACTAGAAAAACCTTGAAATCGTTCCGTTTTACGAGATATATTAGTGCTGGTTGAGTACGAAATATCCCGCAGTTAATGCCTCTCGAATATTGGTTGTAATAGCCTTTTTACAGCAGCGACAACAAAGCAGGTCATTTGGGAATGAATCCGAAACCATTTTCCAGATCAAATACAAATTTCTCAAATAAAAAAGTCTTAAAATACACTCAAGGTTTTGGTAAAGAGTTACGTGAAGTGCGCGCAAGATCCAACAAGTTATCAATCTTGATTCAATTTACCAACGCGCGCAGAGACAATTTTTTGTTCCTAATTGATTTTTTCCTTTTAAAAAGCGCGCTGATAATTCTTAGTGTTTTCACTAGAAAAACCTAGACCCGAAATTTTAAGTCCATCCTAGCAATGAGGAAGAAAAACAGCTTAGAAACCGGCAAATTCGGGCGATAAGTGATGCATAATAGTGAGTTGAAAGACCACAAGAGATAAGAAACAGTACATTAGCCTCAAGGCGAATTAGACGGGCCATTATCGAAATCAGAGTATGATATAGTAAGATTAGACAAAATGGAACCATCAAAGAGCTATTTAATCTTCTCATGGTTTGCTGATCATTTCAGCAATGTCGCCCGCTAGAATACAGGAAAAATGGCGCGAAAAAAGAAAGGGTGTGGCCTCTAGAGCATATATCGTAAACTTAAGCTTCATGACGGGAATTTTAATTTTGGACCGCGATTCCCGACTCTTAATCAGAAGCTAGAAAAAGTCGAAATAAAATTTGGTTGTTTAGTGATAAATTAAGTCGGGGTGGTCTTAAGGATGTTGGTTATCTTAAGCAAAGCACGTTATTCCATCGCTTCTTATCGGCGATAATAGTGACGCAAGCATCAAATCATCACTCGTTCAAAAAAAACTGCTTAATTAGTTTACAGACAGAAGCAATCTTAAACAGGATCTGCATGTATGTCGAATCTGTATATAGCGTTAAGATGTACAGAGATAATTCGTACAAGAGAGCTATAATAAAAGACATATAGTGCAGCACAGTTATTGCCTGGCTTCAGTTTCTTGCTAGACATGTGTTACAAGCTGTCGTATGCAAATGTATAGGCACAAAGAAGAAAGAAAGAAAAAACGGTTGGAAAAAAATTTTTAGTGCTTTTTTCTTTAATAAAAAATGTTTTTTCAATCATAGTTCTGTAGGTAAAGAAAAGTTTTTAATTTGAATCGTCTGGTTTTTATTTACTAATAGACGGATTTATTAGTTACTATTAATAACAATTTGAAAACTCGATTCACCATTTAACGACTTTGATTCTAAATGAATTAAGCGAATATTCGCGCCCAAACGAACGGAAAATGTTTGCTGGTACAAAGCAAACTGTTTTCCTTCAGTTCTTGGTATTTTTTGGCGCTTGCATGCTAACAGTTCTGTAATAGCTTTATCTCAAGTACTCGGCTATACCATCAATTAACTATCTAAAAGCGAAGTCGACCCCAAAAGCTTAGAAGTCTTAATAGGATTTTGAAGAGATGAGACTTTGATACGGAGACACGAGAATTAAAATACCACGAAAAATGTCTAATTACGACACCTTCTCGTGTTAATTAACGAGAATTGGATAATGAAAATCTAGAGGATGAAATAAGAAATTGGATGAGATGATAATGGGAAGCTAAAAATAGTCCGAGAGAGAAAAAGAGCGCGCGAGAAAATAACGGACTTTTTCTCCAAAATGATAACATTTTGTATTTCTATAAAGAGCGTTAGTGATTTTGTTCTGGATTCTATTATTAGTTTCTAAATGTCATTTCCCGTTACTTCCTACTCATTAATTGTGAATTATGAAGCACAAGATCTTAAGAGCTAACTCGAAATGGTAATAGCCAAGCCGAGAAATCAAAAAATAGTAGTATAAAGCTCGTTTTTTGCTTTAAAAATAAAAAACAAAAAAACAAAATAAAAAATAAAAAAATAAAAAAACACGAAAATTTCTCGATCTTTGTGAAACGATTTTTAACCGTACTAGAATCGAAGCCTTTAGAAAAATCACTATTTTTTGCCAAAGTACTTTTTCTTTATAAAAAATACACCTGGCTTGACTAAAGCTGATGGGATTTTCCTTTTTTATGATATTTAGCCTTGGTTGTAGCTTTTTTCGTCAATTCAAACATATTATATAGAGACATAGACACAACAAAAAAAAGCTCCAAACGATTAGCTAAAGTTCTGGTAAAAATGAGACGCTTTTCTGCTTCTAATAAAGTAATTACATGAGCAGAAAAAACGAAACGAAATCACCTTTGTATATTTACGACCTCTATCTAGATTATCAAGGGTAGGAAAGTAAGTTGATAGATTTACAGCAAACTGAAAAGAAAAAAATTCCCTAAAGAGTCTATCACGAAAATGCTCCCATGAAGGTTTTGGGAAGTTGTCGAGGTCATCCTTGATCAATATAATGCTCTTATTACTTATTATTGAATGGTAAGCTAAAGGCTGGAATAATAGGGCCAGATATGGCAGAATATGACCTAGACGACTACATTATGGTATGCTAATAAACACGTGTTTCAAGTCCAACTCATGAATACCAAAGAAGAACGAGACAACAACTTCATGTACCAGTAACAATATAATATCTAGGCAGGTATACGTTTTAAGATTAAACTTTTTTATGTTATTTCTGCATTGTAACTTAATTTTCTAAAAAGAGACAAAGAAAAAATATCACTTTGAAATAATGTTACTTGAAAAAAATTTTCACCGAAAAATGAAAAAGATTGAGAAAAAAGAAAAAAGCCAGACGTTTATATTTTGCTAAATAAATTTATTTGTTACAATTTACTGTTCAAATAATTAATTTAGCTGGTTTTCACTGTCCAGAAGTAGACTCGTTTACACTGTGTGAATAGGAAGAACAGTACATTTGAAATGTTCTTTTTTACTCGCTCTATTCTACTGACATCTCTTTCATCCCTGAACATATTCTGAAAGAATTCTGAATAAATGTTGATTTTTACTCATTATTTCAATCAACAAAGCTGGCTTACAAACTGACTACTTACTAAAAAATCTTCTGTTAACGTACATTACTGGATATGAGTGAATATTTACACAAGTACATAATTTAAACGACTTCTCGTGAGTCAGCTGTCAAACACGTTATCTAAATGCATTCTGAATACACACCAACTATTTCCTAACTCCCAGTTTTATTTCCACTCCAAGCAGCTTTACACACAGTACGGATATTCACTAAAATTTTTACTCAGCACAAAACTTATTTTTTAGAAATAAAACGTCTTAAGTTCTCTATCTTATTCTTATCACATCATTATTAATTCTAATTAGTGTATAAACTAACATGTTCCGTACAAATCACTCGCACTGTTTTAATTAAAACGTTACTCCTAGCTAAAATATTTTAAAAATATCTTCTCTCGTGAGTTTTGTGGCTAAACGAAAGTTTTAAAAAAATAGAAATAAGTTTTTTGATTAGGGATCGAGAGTAAATGAATAATGACTTATTTTGTAAATTAAGTATCGCGTTTTTTATTTCCTCGAAAGTAATTTTGTTTCCTTTTTCTATCTATTAATAGCAATTGTTTATCCCAAAGCGAAAAAAAACCTTCAAACGCTCTTCTAGAGCTAAAATATTTTTTTCTAATACATGAAACTTACATGGGATAATTTTCGAAATCCAAAGTTGAAAAGAAAGAAATTTTAGATTTTTTTGGGGGTTGGAGTAAAAGTTTTAGTATATTGGTTATTAGAATATGAAAGAGTTTTTCATGTATTATTCAGCTCGTTTACACATCTATTTGAACAAAAGTTATGATTCTTTTCCTGAATGAAAGACATCAATTTGGTCGTTACTCCTCCTCTCCATCGTTACACAAAGCCACTCGATGAACCGGAGTTTGTTTTCAACGGTAAAACTCTAGATTCAGAGACTCTTAGACGGGTCTGGCGGCATACTGGCGTTGACAAAACAAAGTCTTTTGCCAAGCCATCATTTACGTATATGAAAAAAAATAAAAAATAAAAAAAATCATAAAAAATGATACGATCAGTGAAAAATATTATCGGAGAAATAAATTTATGCTAGAGTCTATGTAGGAGATTTAAAAATATAATTCCTGCGATGACCCATAAAAACTCATGCAGTGAGCAGAAACTTCCTTGAATTTCGAATGAATATGGATTTATAAACTACGGTAAGAAAAATATCCTAAAAAATAACCAAAATATCGTATTTAATTAGAAAAAAAACATTGTAACAGCAACCATAATATATTAATTCTTGTTGTCGTCGAGAAAAATTTATTAATCCAATAACATAATTTTCCTTTCGATATGAACGCGTGCTAGTTTCCTTTAAAGTTTACAAAACAATCATTTAGGAATTGCATGCGATATCAAAAATGAAGACCCCGAACGCAAAAACATTTAAAAATATCTACACCTTGATTTAGTTAACATCTGTGAGAACGGCGAAGCCTGCAGAGTTGTTAGGAACAGCTAGTTAAGCTTCCCAACTGCGTAAAAAAGCCACAGAAAAGATTTCATTTTAGCGGATTACAATTTAGTGTTCTCAAGATTCAATGCTCGTTATCACGGATAGTGAAACAGAACCGTATGTGAAATACTTAATACTTTTATTAAATATCTACCAAGACTTTGACGGCGAAAATTCGATTAACGGGAATCTAAATTAGCCGAAAGTTTACTAAACTTTTTGAGCCTTTGTATTTCTGTCAATTTTGTTATCACTGTTCGTTCAAGCAGTTGTTTCAACGATATTCTATTTTTGTCTATTGACAGCAGCGAAAACTACTGATCACAAATCCCCCATCGTTTTTACTAAGACAAAAACGCGCATGATTGAAGCCATCGAAAATATCGCGTGAAGTTAGCTGTCGGCGACAGAGAAAGATTTCAGGCAGCGCTAGTTCTGAGCTCAAACTGCGAGTTTAATTAGTTTTTGGCTTTATGTTATGTACCCTCCACGACTTCACTCTGCAGGCGTTTGATCCCAGCATGCCCAGTCCTCAGACTCTTCCGCTCACCATCTAAACATTAAATCTTTTTTTTCGAGATAGTAAAAGAAAAAACCAGTGAGAATAAGGAATCGCTCTTGTGGAGAGTAAAGACGAAAATATAAGACGAAAGTCCGGAGAGAGATTTTGTAAACAAACTCCACGAAGCTTAGAATTCGTTCATATCTTGCGATATTCCTTTGATCTAACACTATATTCATCCATCCTCTTTTACGACTCGAATCTGCAATTCCCACTGCAATGTTGCCATAACTCGATATTTTTATCTTGTGTTTGTGTTTCAATCGGTTCCATAGTGATTCGTACTAAGAGCCTAAACATGGCGACCGTAGTTACATCGTTTTCGTACGGACGACACTTTTGTCGGCCAAGTTTGAGACCTAGGAATGAGGTAGCAAAGCTCGCGAACGACCAGTTTAAACAAAAACAGATTGAGAAAGATAAAATTTTATCCAGTTGTTTCCTTCCTATAAATGTTTTGTGATGGATTTTTTACATGCATAACTAAACAATAGTTTAGGCTCAAACGTCTATGTCGAACAAAAGACTGGTAATGCAAGACTAAATGTATAAATTGACCTGAAAAGTACTGTTATTTGCCCAGAGTCTTAGAGTTGATCAATGAATTTAAGGCTAATTGAATCAATATCACTTGTGTATCTGAAAAGATCTGGTTTAAACGTAGTTATAGCTTCGACATTAGCGAGCTTTCAGAGGCAAAGCAAAGGTTAAATATCTGTATTGTTCGTCCCCTCATCATCAAATTCAACATACTAATAAAGTTATAAACGAAAGACGGAAAACAGTTTGTTGGCATAATAGGACGAAAGGTAGATGAACGCAACTTAAACACAATTTGAAAGAACAAAAAATATAAGGTTTTAAAACAAGGGTTATTCTTGAAAAGAACGGCACACATTTCAAGAAAATTAGCATTTTGGTTTTGTTTGAAGAGCATAAATTACTGAATCACGTTGAAACTGTAATTTTTGACGTTTTTTTTTAGTATTACGAAGTGGATACTTTTTCTCGCTTTTTGAATCAGATAGGCCGAAACTTCGAAAACTACAACAAGCGATAACGCATCAAATTTAATGATTTAACGGAAGGACACAAAATGAACTTGAATTAATTCGTTTCGTATCTTAGAGCGACAGAATTAACAACCAAGTACTAAAAATGCCTTCTTCCTTTCTGGTTGTTTCGCGGACGACCAAAATGTTTATAGATCCAAGGTTACAAAATAAAACGAAGTTGTTGATAATACGTTTAATGATACGAAAATCACGAGTTTGCGATCAAGCGATCAAGTAAATTCATTATAATACTTTGAAGTTCGGGAGCTATTTAGCATGATGACTTGAATCAATATAGACGCGTAATTGCATCTCAAATCTCTCTCCGTAGGCAATCCTTTTCCGCTCTCTGAGTTCATCGCTAGCTCTTTATAACTGTATCAAGATATACACATCCCGCTCGAAAAATAAACTTTTATTTGCTCATAGCAGTAATTGCTCAAGCTAACTAGCAATGCCCTCACCACTTTTTTTGACAGCCTAGCAGTAAACACCAATAAACGGATAGCCCTTCTTTTGCCTAATATTGGACTTGGGCCAGATGTTATTTACCGAAAAGAATTTTTTCGAATTCTACCTCAAACATCGGCGAATGCCACTCGAAAGCTGTCAACCGCATACGCGCTAACGCATTGGCAATGAAGGAAATGAAGGGAGAGCTATTTTTACATCAAAACGGCAAATTTTCTCTCTTTCATGCCGAAACGGATAAACATGTGTTAATTGCGGTCTGAAAAACTGTCATCAGCCATCTAAATTCCCGGGCAATGATTACAGAAATTACGCATCACGTCTACGCTTCCACCTCATTTCCCGCTACTTAAAAGCGATTTTTGACTTGGTTGCTGGAAAAGATGTTTTCAAGCAACATCATCAGAAACTAGCTTAAACTTGGGAACTTTCTTTGAAAGCTGTCATCTGTCAAGAGGTTGGCAGATGTTGTAGGCTGTGGGTATCCATGGTTACCAGGGGAAACAGGAAGATTGTTCATGCATAGGAGCTCATTTCTGGAAAGGTCTTACGATCTTCCGCTATCCTACACGTCAGAACCGTATTCTAAAATTGACGTGACGAACTCAAGATGGCCAAGTTTGAAGGCAATCCCGAGTACGTTACACGCACTGTAATGGACTAGATAGATGTGCATTCTCGGAATGCACTCATAATAAGTACTAATGATTATTATTGGAAAACCTGATAACCCAGCTGCCATCAACACTTAGGGTTTCGACCAATCACAGCCCAGAACGAGCTGTCACCACCTCATTTGACGCTTGGCTTGTCAAGTGACACGTCCATTTCAGAGCTCAACGCCTCAATTGCTCTGCATTCTTATTCAAAACCTCGATTTTCCCTCCTCTACCTATATACCTGTATTGAAGGGAGAAATCTTGTCTTTTGTTTTGCTTTCATGGGCCGAACATCAAATAAAAACATTTGACTAAGTTTTGGACAGACTATTCAAATTTGAAGCGCGCGAACTTGGATCACGACTCACGACGCGTTAAACGAACGCGGTTGGAAACTTTACATTTTTGCAGTATCTAGACGAAAGATTTATAATCAAAATCACCCACGAAGTTTTGGAAATTTTTAATGTGCTTTTTCTTTCAAAATGAAAATAAAAAGAATGTGGCCTTTAAGAGTTTTAGATACTCATATTTATGTATATACAAACACGATCTTCAAATCAAGGATTGTTGGAATCTTTTCACTAGTTGGAGTAATAACAATAATATACAAATCAAGGTGAACTTATTGAGTAAGGGCTAACACAAACAACCACACTTCACGAAGTAAAATCTTCAAAGTCTTGCAAACTTCCTTTAAAAGTCCAAAAGAACTTGACGAAGAAATTCTAACCGTTCATAAAGAGGTTTATTAATTTTTCCTACATTTACAACAAAGTTTTTTTTCCTGTTTTTGTTGGCGTAGTATTTCTTTATTATGCGAAATCTTCCAAATAAATGTTCGCTCCGATACGACAAAGCTATTCACAAATCCGTAGTGAACTGTAATAGCCCAGACCGATAAATTTCTTATTCTTATACAAGTGTCATATGCTCTCGGGGCAATAACTCAATAACTTATATTACCGGACGAAAACATCATCCAAAGTCGACATTCTCTTTATACAGTAAAAAATATAATTTACCGTGTGCTAACGTTGAGCTTGAGGGAAGCCTACAAAGTGTCCTCTCTCTCTCAAATAAATTGGTTACATGTGGGATAGAGGCATAGTTCCACGCGGTCCTGAGACGTTGTTAGGTACATTCGCTGCCATCGTCGGATGACCATTAGGATTATTAGTGTGGTCTTGCCAGTGCTGTGAGTAGCGACCTGATAGAACAATGCTCGATGTAGGTATTGACGACGTAGAAGAAGATGCTGCCTCACTTGGTAGATATCTGTTTATCATGTCCCCAAGTTGGTCGGCGCAATTTTGACTTGGAACTGGGTTGCCATTAGGGCTAGGCAACTCTTGTTTGATGTTTATCGGCATACCAGGACTGTTGTGCTGCGTGTATGGTGGAGTAAGAGAATTCATTATCACAGAGTTGCCATTCAAAGCGTAACTACCGGTCTGGCTAGTGACATTTGCTGGGGGATAAATCTGAGCGGCTGTCATAGCGTACGATACATGTGGAGGCATACCGTTCATCGAAGGCTGTAGCTGAGTAGGAGTATGGGGTGATAGAGGATGTCCACCGTACATATTATAGGGATCCCCACTCGGGTTGTAGTTCATTCCTGGACTATATGCATAACCGTTCATTTGAGCAAAATGATCTGCCGCATTTTGTACTACGCTTCGTTGAACCTGTCCTTGTGGCCCACTCAACATAGAGAGAGCATATTTGTTATCCTTCTTCATTAGGGTCTTTCCTTTCCTTCGTGGTCGGTATTTGTAGTCTGGGTGTTCTTTCATATGTAAGGCTCGAAGTCTTCTAGCTTCATCAACATACGGACGCTTCTCTTGTTCGGAAAGCAGCTTCCACTGTGTTCCTAAACGTTTGCTTATCTCAGAGTTGTGCATCTTGGGATTATCCTGAGCCATTTTTCGTCGTCTCTCTCGACTCCACACCATAAATGCATTCATAGGTCTTTTTACGCGGTCTGCACCGTTACTTTTAGAGTTTTCGCTGCCATTCGTGGCTACAATTCCAGAAACGGGATTCGGCGAAGAAGTTAAAATAGTTGGTGCCGACATATCGAAGAAAATTCAAGTAAACTACCTCTAGAAAGTCTCTGGATAAGTTAGGCTATCAAAAGTTCCAAGCAGTTGCTTTACTTTGATTGTGTATTCGCTCAGTATGTACACGACGTGAGAGCTAGTCTCAAGTTTCCTTCACAGATCATAAGAGCACACGTTATTTTTGACTCGAAGTTTTACGGTTCTGTGTGTTATCTGCCGGCCGCGCGTCGACTTGCACTAGTCCCAAATCCAGCCAATGAGAATCGAGAGGATGACAGGCTTGATAAATGGTCCCTTAGTTGCGTTACTGGTGTCACAATGATTGACAGTTCACGGACCAATCTGGCAGCTGTTAGGCGGTATTGTGAAAAGGGGCGGGCTAGGACATTTTGATTCCAAGATCCTATCTTGACATGGACAAATCAGCGCTTTCGTTACTCTTGTCAGCTGTTTCAATTAACTCTTAATCACTGATGCAGAGGAAGTAAGCTGTCATCTGGCCGCGATGATGAAAATTAGCCGTATATGCAGGTGTTGGCGCGCCGGCGGCACTTGCTTGCTGACATCGGGTGCACGTGGTTAGTCACCGCTCGCTAATGATTCTCGAGTCATTCTCTTTTGAGGTTGTCACGTTGCCGCGGTTACAAACGATCTAATTAGACACTACCCGTATCTGATTGGTCGAAAATTTCGCGCCGTGCTAATTAATTTGTAGACCGCGCCAAAATAATTACCGCACCGTGATCTGGAGAGCTCTAGTGAAGAGCGCTGCATGAGAAATCTACCGAGGGGGATTCCTTAGAAATACTACGTTCAGTAATTTTGTGCAATTTTTTTGTTGCAAGTCTATTTGAGGAACTGGACTCGACAGTGACGCCGACTATCAGTGGGAGATCTTTTTGCGTGAAAAACCCCCTAACCATATCTAGCCACAGGACAGAGAACGAGCTAGCCGCTTGCCGCCTTATTTGCATCGATAAACAGGATTGACCGCATTTATAACAAAAGAAAATCCAATGTTTATGTTGAGTTGCCTGTGATCCTCTGCTGCTTTTCCTCAGGCATAATAATTTTATATTATATTCGATTTTTTAAGCAAACTGTTTCACGAAGGCAGATATTACATCGGCCCAATAAAAGGATGAGTGCGGACGTAGTACGCGTGTTATTAGTTGCTCGAAGTTGCTAGGATTCCTACTATCCCAAAGGTGTTAATGCCTTCACGAATTCAAAACGCAACAACCAAAATATGCTCATACAACTTGATAACAAAAATACCAAACTTTATCGACAACAATTTAAGGAGGTGTACACTTTATAATCGACCTCCGATATAAATTAAGCTATCGAAGACTTTGTCCAAAACATTTAAATGTAGAAAATACGAAGCCCAACTTAACTTCTCTGATGAGTCATTAGCGTTTCAGTCAGTTACCAAAAATAAAATTTTCAAGATCATCATTAAGTAAACATGAATATTAATTACAAGCGAAATACTTATGCAGAAGTAGTAGAGTTTTCTTGACGTCAACGACTACGAAGTCGTTTAGATGAAGGGCCTGAAACAAAAAGGCAAAGTCATCGTTAGGTAAAGCCACGCATTTCGGGAAAATTTATATATATATATTCTCAACGCTATTGCTGAAATTTTGCGTAAAGCTCAATGAAAACAAACAAACCAGCTAGTAGAACAAATCTCCTAAAATGTGTTGGTAAACTCATTAGATTTTTGAAAGTCAAAAGCCAGGAGATATGGCTCCGTAGAAAGCTAATACCCCAACTGCGGTTATTCGGCCTAAGTTCTTTTTCCCATTTTAGAGTACATTTAAAAGCCCCCAGACCAGAGGTTAACTATATGCATTAGCAATTCTGTCAAGCCTACTTAGCACATGTCTACTTGGCAAGATCTCATCTTTAATTCCTAAAAACAAAAGCCAAAGGCACCTTGGTTCTATTCCCGACTACAAGTGCAGAATTTTCAAGAGAATGTTTTTGACCGACTTGTATGTTTAGCAAGATTTGAGGAGCCCATTATTTACGAAGTTGATGCCACCTAGGTCGCGACTGGCCCCCCACCTCGAGATGGACAAAATACGGTAAATTGAGATGCTGATCGTTTGGCAATGCGGGAACCCGTCAAATCTTGATTGTAAAACAGATTCACTGCTTCCCGCCCTCACCGCATCGACACCAAATGTATTATAAATTACTCAAGGACTAGAGTTCATCTACGTCGTAATAAAAAAGGAAAAGAAAAACTGTTAGTTTTGACCCTTAGCGATGACAAGTTAAAGAATTAATTCTTTACCGAAAGAAAAAAAATTACATCACGTAGAATTTTATTAATTCAACGCTGTACTTTTTTTTAAGGAGTTTCTTTTTTCACACCATGAATTAATTTTTTTTGCGCAACATTCGTTAGTTATAGGAAAGGTTCTAGCAAGGTTAAATTTTGAAATCACATATCCTATAATTTAAAAACTATTTAAAACTACTTAATGGCTTGTGCACTAGTCTTCTTTCTCGCCACTCAATTATGCTCCACACTCGTAAAATCTAAATGGTTTGCGGAATGTTTTCATTTTAGTGTACGATACTATCGTATTGAATAAACTAAGGTAAGATTTGTATGCATAGAGGGAAGTCAGGGTTAAAAATACGATCGCTTTGCTTAATCGAGGGGAAAATATTGATAGTAGTTAGGTGAAAAAAGAAGTCGGCAATTTGGTCTGAAGTGGTAAATAAAAAATAAAAGTAGTTGCTGAAATCTAAAGGGCATAAATCACTATAGAACATGATTTTATTGTTCGTGTTGAAAGTGATGGCCTTGTTCAAGCTATTATCAAGTCGCTTTATATTCAATCCCTTAAATTGTATCTAAAGAAAGCGCTTTTGTCTGAAGCTAGAATGGATATGTCTTCGAAAGATAGAAATCTTCAGTAGCCGATAGCGCAGGGAATCAAGCAGTCCATTTTATTACGCTACGAAATGAATCCTCCATATCTGCGCTAATTTAATTCTCTCCAAATCCCTCGGGCAAGAAAACCTAGAACAAATTAACCTGGCGATAATGTTTTATTTCTTTTGTCCAAGTCAAAAGGTAAGGGTCTGATCATATAAATGAGTATAGTAGTGGCAAACTGTCCTGTTTACAGCCGTGCACTTTTCTCATCCATTAACTTCTCCTTGACTGGTTTTAACACGCTTCTAATTACACTAAAAACCGCGATCAGGTTGGTAAAAAGTGCTATCTTTGCTTACGCAGCTAAACAAATTGTACCCATATATACAGGTTCGGAGTGCATCAAATAATTTGGATTAATTAGGATGGTGCTGTAGCTCCTTTTTATTCTTAATTCGGAAAGATTACGTTTCATTTTCGTTTTATAATTCACCGTCATTTTCCGGCCATGACTCTTTTAGAAGCTTGTTCAACATAAACTACACCATTGATTCTGGAATTTACTTCAATAAAAACTACACTAACGACTTGTGTCTTTTAGCTGAAGGTAGAGAAATTTAGAAGGCAGTTTGAGGCTAGTTTATGAGATGAGCTCCATCGACAGATAAACAACGAACCAATTTTATGAATATACCCGTCACACTTAGGGGACATTTAAAAATGCACAAAAATATCGATTGTGCTTAAACCCTACGGCGCGTATTACTTTATTATTCCATTTTTTTTTTGTGTGTGATAAGTACGAAAATTAAAATCTTGAACGGTAAAAAATATTAATGAAATATTTGTGGGCTACAGAGCATCAAAAGCTCTTGACTTTTTACGTGTACATCTTGGTGAAATTATCTTGTCACTAGTTAGACAAATAAGCCCAGGAAAGTGAGGGACACTGCTATATTCTGTGTAAACAAAACGCAGCTGGGGATGCAAACTACAAACCAACTCTGGTGTAAATACCCTATGCCCTAGACCACAAGTTAGTACTAAATGAGGTCAAGAAAAAAAACCTTGGATGGCAAAGCACCGATCTAGAACTAACAACGACTCGTGGTGAAAGAACTTGGAAAGAACAAAGAAACGAAAAAGTTGAAATACTCGTGCGGTCTAGTGAAGGTCAAAGAGTTTTCTAGGTTTTTATAGTAATCTCGAGTTGGCTTTTTTAGTTCTTATCGGTAATGTACGCGTTGATTTGATGATGCTAATCACACCGCTTAGTTGTGAATCGATAGGTTTAGAAAACACTTTATCGGCCGCAAAAACCATTATAAAGTCAACTAGCGCTTAATACGACGAACGCGACCCCCAGTCGCTTTGATAATTACATACATCAGTTTCTCCCTTCCCGAGCGCGCCAAAAATACGAACCGCAGAACCAAAAGAAAATACGACTGTTATCATAAATCAAAGTATCAAAACCAAAATACTAGTGTATACATTTCAAGCTAGGCGAGTTGTAGATTTTCGCGCGTTCGAAGCTAATATCTTCATCACCGCATGCTGTTGTAAAATCAAACCAGACTGTATGTCATAAATTGTCTTTACTATTAAATGAAAAACTAGCTCAAAAACACTTTATTAAAATGTTATTCGCTGTACTTCAATGTTTGTTCAAGCCTGCTCTTGTCAAAAATTAATTAAAAACTAGTCGTAAAATCTTGGAGTTACAACTCATTACGTTGGGAAAGTCTCTCTAGAATACTGGAGACCTGATAGTTGAGTGAAGAAAAAATGTGACAGTCTTTTTGAAATCAGCTTTTTTTTTTCATTCGAAAACGTGGATGATTTGTTGAAAGCAAGTAAATACCAATTTTTTTAGGATCATACAATTGTAAAAATTCTGTGGTAAAATAAAACGTTGAAAAATATGCACAATTAAGAAATAAAATGAAATAAAATATGCTGGGTGTTAATTTTGTGTGTATTGTAAAAAAAATATTCGAAGTGAAATAATGAATACAGAATGAGTGAAAAAGTTGGAAGAGCGTTTTCCCGGATATTTATCAAACGTTGTAGGTTTTTTTCGTGTTGTATTTGCATAAACTAACTTTATAAAGGATTCTTTATCGAGAATATGGACACGAAAAAGAACAAAGAAGCAACCAAACAGACGAACATATTGTAAAAGTTTAGGAGAATTTGTGGGCTGAAATCTCGTTGTATACCATTTAGGATTACGGGAAAATCTTCTGAAAGCTAGAATAAGTGATAAAAGCATAAAGCACGCAACTCTCCTGAATCGTAATTCATTCTTTGAATTACGGCTAAGTTACAGCTTGTAGAAAGAATCGCTTTCTAGATGTAAGCAATCAATAATAGAATGAAATTAAAGAAGGATATGCGTCTGGAATTTAATAACAAAGACTCAAAAAAATTAAAACTGGTGTCTATCAAAATATATTTTTTAGAAGAATGTATGTTTTCTAAATTTGCGTTCTATATCCTTTTTGAAAATATATTAAATCAATCAATAAAATCATCAGAAAAACGAACACACGATGGGAATTAAGTGTGGAGTACGTATAGGAAGCCAGGGAAGTACAATCCCCCTTACAGATAATTTAGAAACTGTAAACACATCAACGACAAAATTGTAAATAGCCAAATCATCAAAATGCTTTGCATATCGCCCAACTTTTGAGCCGATAAAAGATTGTGGAAACTGAGTCAAAAATAACTACGTGGAAAAAAGGAAGTAAACTAGAATAGGCGCTACGATGAGCGCATCAATATTCTATTTGTACGGAATTCTTTGAAGTGAATAGTTTTCAATATCGATCAAAGTGGGTTTTTTTTGCTAGATCGCAATCAACAGCAATTTAAGGTCAGCCCTCTCGTACTTCGACTAACCCTAATACAATATTGACACAACCAGATAAGCTTTGCAATACAAAGACGCGCGATTCTCTATAGTAGAATCTTCTCAGTTATCAACACGACTGTAAATTTATGGCTGAAAACTGATTATTCTAAGGTGTTTTGGAAACCGTTAGGAGTGAATTCGAGATGGCTTATTTCAAAATGTAAGTCGGCTCCGGTGATGGAAATTAAAATAAATTGGAGGGACAAAAACAAAAAAATTATAACTCGAAAAAAAGGAAGATAGAGAATGGGAATCAGAAAAAATATGAAGGAAAAAAAGTAGTCCCGGAGGGACGGGTGTACGTAGAAGGAAATGAGAAAAATCAAGAGCTCTTGAAATATCTTCGTGTAGGGAAGACGTACATTTTCGAATTTAAAATTTCGTAGATGGTTCTTGGAGTTAAAAAAGAAAGAAAATAATCGCCATGTTTTAAATTTAAAGGATAAATATGACTGAGAAATGTCATAACAGATCAATCAAAGTTCATTTTTCAGGTCTTTTGTCTGTCTAAAATGGATCCAAAAAGCGAGAAACAATGGGAAAATATAAGATATAAGAATCCTAAAAACTTTTTTTCGTAGATCGACAAACAAGCTATATGTATTGTATCTTATCTTCGCGTGTAACGGTAAAGTTTTTCTTCCAAACCCTCAGTTTACAAAACAAGAAAACTTCAAATACGCAGGTTAATTATAAAAATATTTTTGTCTTTCGACTGATTAAACCCTTTGGATTCAAAAGAAAATTAAAAATATATGGTATTATTTTAAAAATAATGCAAAATCCACAAATTAATTTGACCCGTAATTGATACCGTACATCTTATTTTTATGAAATCCAACTCTAAAAAAAATTTTTTCTTCGATAAAGCGTAAGAAGAATAATTTTATAGAGCTAGGGCAGCAATAAGGACAGTAATTAGCGGGCTAAAGGTTCGGCTTTTCACTTTAAGTACTCGGAAGCGAGGTGTTGGGAACCAAAACACCGCGATGTGTACATTAAAGATGAAGGGGGAACGTAGTTGGAATTTCCTCTAGAAGCGGGGGGTGACGAAACAGAGAAAGGAAAACTAACGAGAAAAAATGATAGAAAACGGCGGCAAATTTCTTCTCGGGAAAATAAATCTCGATTAGAATTTTCGGGGGATTTTTTGAAGTTGATCTCTGGAAAGAGCGGTGCCTTGGGTGCGCAACAAACACGGAAAAGGAATTGTTGTAAATTATCCCGGCGTAGTCGCCGCTATGTTGTCAGTATCGTTCCGAAAGATCTGCTACAGATTCTGCTACAGAGCTACAGTTGCCGGAATTCAAAATAACGCATAGGAAATATGAGTTACATTTCCCGAGTTATGTCTTAACTTTTTCGGCAAAACATTAAAATAAGTTCAAAACAAAAACTTAAAATTCGTCAAAACTTTCCGAAAAAAAATTAAAATAAAAAATACGTGTACTATGGGCGTTTAAAGTTCTACAATTAAAGGAAAAGTCTAGAAAATTGATACACTAGTGCGCGCTTTATTCGATTTCTTCCTTCAGTCGATTTCACTCGAGAGTTTTGTTAATTGATGTAAGTGGTGAACGCTATATTTGTTTTCGAAACGCAGAGCACACGAGACATTATTATGGCCAAACCGTTGTGTTTTGTCAGAAGATATTCAAAACACTCATCAGTTTAGAGCAAAGCTCGTCATTAAATCGCTATTCTTAGTAATTAAGATTCGTAATAATCATACGTTTTCTACCCTAATATTGTTTTACGTTAAGCACTTTTTCGATAAACTACCAATGAATTTGTAATGAAATCTATACCGATATTAATTTGCTTCGAAATTTTCAACATGTTCACAAGGCTAATCTTCAATGTAACTGTCGAATTTTTTTTTTCTTCGAAGCGTTGAAAAAATGTTTGCCAAGAATGAAAAAGAAACTCCTGTTTCGTGTCTTTCCTTTTTTCCCCTTTTTGGAGTGTAAAAAAAGGAGTTTTTAATGTGAATATTCGACGATATCCAGGGAAACTAGAAGCCAGAAAATATTGATGACGGGATCAGATAAAACCGATTATCAAAGATTACTGTACCACTCTCCTTGCGAGAACAAAAATAATCGCTCCTGTAATTGAAGATAAACTAGGATCTTTTCCCAGTATTTATAGTTAGATGCGAGATAAGATATCACGCCGAATTGACCTCAATATTAACGACATAAATTTCACTTAAGTTTTCAAGGAAAAAACTTTGAAATGTTCATTCTTTGACTCTGTCTTTCCGTTACGCTCTGAAAAAATTTTCGAGTAGACTCTATTACTTAAAAACGCTAAAAATCGTATTTTGACTTTTATTATATCATTGAATTTAAAATAAGACTTAAGTTACTAAGGCAATACGCAAAACAGTTAGATAACTAGCTAGATATTGAACTATTAAATTTAAATTCATTTATATCAAGCTATTATTCTAGTCCAAGCTAAATGAATTCAATAATACCGAAGAATTTCTCCGGCCTATTCCTTAACCATGTTATTAAACAAACTGTAGTTTTCTAGCCACAAAGAATCTAAATGACGCTAAATTTGCTGGAAATTTAAATCGTCTTCGGCGAACGGATCAAGTGAATTCCGACGCCTGAAGGCAAGATGTTTTCAATTCTGCTTGGATACTATATGCAACCGATAAAGATACAATCTAATTTAAATGCCAGATTACTAAGAAGTATAACAAAGATCTTGGAGAGTTTAAGAAGCAAATGATTATAAGAGAAACTAAAGAGTCATAAGATTCGGTATAAAAAGAAGAAAGGAATGTAAATCTAAGAGGATCTTTCTGAATGCTGATGAAATCTCTTTATCGTCGGGTGATGATAAGTAAAGATGATGATGATGATAGTGATATATAGTTTCGCTTTATTTATGAATTTAGGTCAATGATTTCGATCAAAAGGGATAGGATATAATCATTATTATACGATCGAGTAAAAAAGATCATTTGAAGGATTGAATTTTGTTCGTTTTACAAGAAAACCCGAAAAAATTGACTCGCAAGCAAAACGAGGTAGAAACAAACGTACACTTGGTTCAAGGAATTTCTTTCAAACTTTGTTGCTATCGTTTTATTCAGTTCTAAATCAAAATCACAGTTATCTTCGATCATTTTTCAAGGATGAAAGAGCTTTGTTTTAAACGTTTCTATGAATAGATTACTAACATAAATGAATGAATAGCGCCAAACTGCCTAAGGTGTTTTATCTTGGTTGCATAGCAACACAATAGCGGAAGCGACTGCATGTAGGAATATATTTGACTGATATTATTTAAGAGTTTCTAGTTTTCACGGCAAGAAACTGTAATACTCCCTTATTCTTTCAATCCAGAATTTCCTGAAATTAAGATAAACTCGAGATAATATTTTTAGTTTTTTTTCCAGGAGTGAAACTAAAACAGCTGTGTTTTGACTGCGCGAAACGTTAGAAAAGATTACAAAACTCTTGAAATTTCTCTCTGGATTAACTCTCTATTTCACTTCTATTGAAGTTTGTAATATTCAAGTCTTGTTAGACCTCTAGATATAATTAAAATCATTGACTTTATCAACACTTTTGAACACCAAATAGTTATTTGACAGACCCGGCAAAATTAAAATGCCTTCGTACAAGTGTTTTCAAGTTGAGAGCTCAAAAACATAATTTGTCTTGGTTTTAAACCTCCCCTTCCGATTAACAGCCTGAAAACTCATTTTAATTGAATCCTGTGAAATTGTACAGTACGTTAGGGGGAATTACGGGCTTGAGATAAGATAGTGGACAAGGTTTTCAATTCACTCTAATAATTAACATACGAAACAGGCCTCCCGTCGGCCTAAATCATTCGAATTTCTTATTAACCCTTCCTGCTCATTAAAGATTAAAGTGAACGACTAGACTGTTTAATAATAAAAATAAGCTTGGTAAAGGTACAAATGTCGTACTGACAGCAGGATGTAGGATGAGTTCTTTGTAGGCTGCATCTGAACATTGTTATGGCTGCAAAACTTAAAGCAAGATAACGACATTCACGGCATGCATCTGGGACGTGATATACTGTGGGGTATATTGCTTATTCTAGGTTGTTGGTTACTAACAGTGTCCTTTTACACCTGTTAAAAGAAACCAGAAATGTTATGATAGGGTCGCGCTCAGCCTGAGATCAACCACAATAACCTTTCCAGAAACTGGGAGAGAAAATCAGTACAACATCTAATAAATTTGACAGCCTTGGTCAGAAAAATATGCTATTCTTATTATGATGACGGGAAGTCACTTATTATGTCAGTAACTATCAAGAGGGGTAAACGTTAGGATATTTTGTGGCAGGGCTGGCGTTGAGATCTGACTATTCAGTGCAAAACTAACTTTGAATTGAAAGAAAAACAAACGAACCCAGCGTTCGCAAAAAAGAGAGATTCCAATCTGTTTCTCAGAAGAAATTTTTAAGACAATATTCCACGATAAAAGACTGAATAACAACTCGAGTTTTGATAGAACTGAACTAATTCTAGAAGTTGAAATTTAAATGTTTAACAGTTAATGAGCGTTCCAAACAATTGCTTTAGAATCAACTCGCCAGGCCATTTGAGGATCTTAGGGACAAACTAACCTTTCTAAGACCAAACAAACAACAGAGAAACGCCTGGTACATTCCCACGTGTGTTGTCTGCACGTAACGTAACAGTACGATAGAACACGAAATGGAAAATAACGCGAGTACGTAAATAAAGACAGAATATAGAACCTTTTGAAAAAACTATATAAACTGACGAATATTCTAGAACAACAAAAGAGAAAAATAAATCCAACGGCCCATATTAATATCAATTATTAATTTTTGTTCATGAATGCTTTATCGTTTTCAAAATAAATTTTTTAAGTGGGAAATATAGAAGAGACTGTTTTTGGCTTTCCCTGTAACTGCACAGGAAGAGGTTGGCCCAGAAGCTCTTAAAAACTGCACGTACAGAGTTCTTAATAATGTTAAATGATTTCGATTGGTTCGAGGAACAGGTGCCAAAAGAGAGACAGACGAAACTGCGGGTTTGCAATTTCGATAACGAATCCTCTCTGTAAGAAATCCCCTAGTAACACACACACACTGGCAATGCAGCCCGCATCACTTAGTATTGGCACATTTGACTTGACCGAAATGATCTCCTAGATAGGAAAGAGTAAATTTGGTGATTAACACTGATAGGTATCTCACTTACTAAGGAGACCTAGAGCACGCCAGTACTTCACAGACACGTGTAGATAGGTTCATTACAGATTCTACTTCTGGCCCCACGCTGCGCTGGATGGCGGTCTCCAAGTCTCTCGACTGAACTATTTAGAAATCACTGAAAATAAACTTAGATATACGAGCTAAGGAATAGCATTACAGAAATAATCAATAAAAGGATATGTATTCCATGTGCGATTTATCTGATAGTTTTTATTCTAGGTAGGCCAGTGGGTCTACCGCCCACGACAGAAAAGAACAGAAAAAGTGAAAAAGTCTCGTTAAAGACCAAAATAAGTGAAGATAACGTCATGTTTTCGTTGTTTTTTCCTCCTGCGCGATTAAGATTAACTTGCCGATCAAGACTCTAAAACTGGAAGCTTTTCCCCTTGTCAATACGATTCCCCACATCGTAATTGCACGAAGAAAAGAAATTCTAGCTCTTGATGTAGTTCATCTTGCACACGCCATCTAAGCATGGTTGTACACGTGTTGCCGGCTACAACGACTAGATAAGGTGGCATCTACATAATGAAAC
Source organism: Actinia tenebrosa (assembly GCF_029948245.1). Lineage (NCBI taxonomy): Eukaryota > Metazoa > Cnidaria > Anthozoa > Actiniaria > Actiniidae > Actinia > Actinia tenebrosa. Next base: position 15,505,251 of record NW_028292569.1, read on the forward strand.
TAAAAAGCGCCCGACATTTCCACTATTTGACGCACTCACTACTAGACTCTAACCCTAATGGCACACTCAATACCAATTCTACGCGCGCAACTCACAATATCTACCTTTGCTATAACAATTAGAAGTACTTATGTTGTATTTGAAAGTTTGAAAAGATTCTTTAGAGATTAGACCTGGCCTGGAATCATAAGAAAATTTTTTTCCCTTGTGGTACGATTCAGAGCTAACAGGCACCTGCTAAAGTTCAAATACGAAATTCAAGGCATATATTTTAGTTCACACGTGTGGCAAATAGGAAAGTTTTGCGCGGTTTTCATTTACTGTAAATTCAAGCGTGTTCATTCATGATTGCACTAAGTACTTTGCTAGATTTTTAAGAATTAATTGATGTGGGACAATTTGAAAACTACCGTAAATTCATAGGAATCAATTCAGCAGAATTTAAACCCCTGATACTGAAATCAAATAAAAGATAAATAAATATTTTTGAGACATAAAAGCAGTAGATTTTCAACTTAATTTTCTTGTAAAACTTATATTTATTTTAAAGAAATTAAAACTAAAATGTCGGATGATTCGTAATTTACTTTTCTCCATGGTCAAAAAGGAAAATTTGATGCATTTAGGAAGTAAATAAAACGTTTTAATGTGTTTTAAAGCGATCTAAAGGTAACAAAAAAAGGTCGCTAAGACTTCGAAGGGTTTATAAAATTCCTAGCCATCTTTAACGACAGAAAATTTCGTGTTGATATCATTTTTGGCAAAAAGTAAACAAAATGTCGGAACTTTAAGATTAGTTCAAGAGGAAGTGAGCTTCGAAAAGTGATGGCACTGAAATTACAAGCCTTGCGTTAATTTAGCTTAAACTAACCGACCCCGTGTGCTAATAACACACCAAAGCCAATTTACCCTAGACTGGATATTATTTCACGTCACAAGATGAGGAAAAGTCAAGCGAATTTCCTAGCGAATGAAATTCTTAGCCAAATATCGAAGATTAGGTGACAAAGAAATGTGATTCGCTCGGCGACGGTTAGATTTATTAACTACAGTTAAATGAAAAAAACTTTTTCCCAGAGTTTATTACTACAGAAGTTAATTAGTTGGATGAGGAATTTCGAGCGCCAAGTTGGAATTAAACTTGCGGCCTTGAATTAAATAAAAATCTAACTATCTTGGCCAAACAATGGAATCTAATTGAGGGTTTTTACTGTAAAGTCTTTCTTGGGGTTGTCAGAATTGAAATTAACTGCGTCGCTAGAGCAGAATCATAATATCCGTTTTGTAAGGACAAAAATTGAAAACAAAAACAAACTTTTACTAATATTTAAAATTTATTTGATGAGAAGAATTAGCCGGTAGAATTTGAAGAAAGTTCAAAGTACCAAGCCGAATTCGGGAGGATTTCCTTATCCGTTATGAACTAAAAATGTTCGGACTCGGGCAGCTTGAAACAGCTGTCTGCGAAGTGAAAAAAAAATTTTCTTACAAGAAATCGGCACCAAGAATATCATGAAATTGCTATTTAGGTAACTGTTTTTGGTTTTACATTGAGCTAAAAAAATAAGTCCTCCTATCTTGACATGAAAAAGCTGTGAAAAGTAGAAGCCGACAATAAATTAGAAGGCTTAAATCTCATAGTAAACAAATTGTACTGGAATTATGAAGCCATATTTAATAAAGGCGAATGTAAATACTGAAAACCTGACACAGGATAAACCCTATCTAGCAAAACAGGAAAAAAAGATGGCTTTAAAAGATGGAATAGCTTAAAATTATAAACAAAATAGAGAAAAATTAAAATTAAAATAAATGTACTTTTTCGATAAATAATTTGCACTTTGATCTAAACTCAAATTGTACAATGATTCCTCAAATTAGACAAACGAGTCTTTATGCGTTTAGTCAATAAAGAATTCCCCACATCGACAGTCAACAAACGACCTCAGCTGTAAAGAAAGGGAGTTTGATTTTTATTTTAATCTTAGGCGGGAAAAACCTTAAATATAATCCATACGTATTTAGCGGGTATATAACAAACAGCGAAAATAGCCGACTTAACGAGATGTTATCTGGAGAGGGATCATACAAACCCGACACAGACCAAATACCGACTTATAGATCAAATCCACCGATTCTTCCAATGAGACTCATTAAAGGTTTGAATATTTTGATTTCCTCGTTATATATTATCTATTACGGCTCTGACGCGTGCATTAATCAATGCAAAACTATCTAACTTTAGGTTTTCTTGGGACTAAGAAAAAAAACGGGCGCGAATTTCCAAAGTGCGCACTTGATTTTTAAGTTGCGCACGAACCGGTGAGGCTTGCGCACGAAGGATATTTCGTTTTTTGCTTCAAATGGATAAAATTCTTGGGGGAAATTGAAGTATTAAATCATTCACCTTTAATACACGCGCGCGACAGAGAGCTATAACTGAAGATTTCGCAAAATAAATCAGCATCGTAAAAAGTGGAATACCAGACAAATGTGCTCGGGTTTCGCTCCAAATGTTTGCGCTTTCTCGACGCTCTAGAGTCTAACATACCTACTGTTAGATACTGCAGCGTTTAACGAAATGCAGTCTTCTAAGTATTATTAAAGAAGTTCAAAAAATTAGTTTTCTTCAACAATGTACAGCAATCTGTTGCGCTTTCCATGCGAACACCCCCCCCCCCCCCCTTCCCGGGTTGCGAAGGAACAAAACTCTACGAGTGCGTAAGAATACATTGTGTATTACAATCTTCAAATGTCGAAGTATATAGGTCGAAAGACAACAAACCAACTGACTTATAAGACTCGCATCGACCTGAAAAAATAGGTCGACAAGCGCAATTGACCGAGTTCTATCAACAGACTTACGTAAACCGTTAGACAGACCGATTGACACAGAGAACAACTGTCCGACCGACCGATGGACTTACGTAGACCGGAAGACAGACAGACAGACAGACCGACCGACCGACAGACACAGACAGAAACCTATTCTCTACTTTCACATCCCCATAATACTTTGCGTCTTTGGGGGGAAAGTAGAGGGTAAAAACCCACTCATTTTGCTGAAGGCTGATCAGACAATGTTGACAATACCTTGTTTGGTATCCAAAAATAAAATGAAGAAGTATAAAACAGAAAAAGATAGAAGTTTGAAGACGTTTAAGGTAGATTTTAATTTTTTTTTCTTAAGTCAATACATTTTCTGTAAGACCAAAACTCTTGATGATCTGTACACGCAAAAATAACTTGGAATAAACTGATAATCAGTATTGTACAGATAAAAGCAGGTATAGTATAAATTCAATTAAGAAACCTTTCAATTTGGGACAGTTTTTTGATTGGTTACCCCCCAAAGACGCAAGGCATTATGGGGATGTGAAAGTAGAGAATGGGTTTTTTTACCTTGCGCATGTATCTAGAAACAGCGCACCAATTAATACTCCAATTCAATGTTGCTCAGACCTTGATTTTGCATGAAAACAATTTGAATATTTATCGTATTGTCGAAGTTGTGCATTCTATACTTTGCCGTTGGTATTCGTAAATATTGTGACGCTAAAATGCGGCCAACCCTGAGTCTGTAATCAAGGTATACAGTTGTATTTGTCTGAAAGCCAAAAAATTACCGGAACAAAATCTTTACTATTCAATTTTTACGGTTTCTTATTCATTTTTAGAGTAAAAATGAATAGATAAAAAAGTGTTACTCGAAGAAAACACTTCTCATGCTATAAAAGGATTATAAAAAGGAAAAAGAGGGGAATAAGAGTGGAATGACTGTGATTAATAATTTTGATTGAAATCGGCGATAATGGTGACAAAAAAAGACTAAAAATATCTAAGAAACTGGAAACAAACGTATAGATGTAAAGCTCATTGAGATATTTGAAATGCGCTATAGAAGTACCCCATTATTATTATTATTACTATTATCATTATTATTATTATTATTATTATTATTATTAGATGATGGTGGTGATGGTGATGAAGGTGATGCGGATCTTCATGTTGACATCGGATGTTGGTGACTGCGATGATAGTGATAATGCTGATGTCAATCGTGATGTTGATGCTGATAATGAGGATAATGATGCTGATGGTTACAACGACCATAATGATGGTAACTAGTGGCGACGAGTTATCATTAAGGCTTTAAGTAGCTATATTCTCGTCAGAGGGTGTATCCCAAGCGGTACATGGTACTCCGTTTAAAGCTCACGCCACTGGGATTAGAGAGAAGTCGAAACTAGTGTGAAAGATCAAAGGTGGGGATCAAACTACTTTAGGATCCTCGTGCCTTGCTTGTTGGCAGCACACAAGCCAGTTTGGTCATACTTTGCTCTCATAAAGATGATGATGATAATGATAGTAATAAGATGATGATATTAATGATGCTGTGATGATGACGGAGATGCTGCTCATAAGTGATGGTGTAGTAGTGATGTTGATGTTGATGATGATGATGGTAGTGATGTTGATGATGATGATGGTAGTGATGATGATGATGATTATGATGGAAGTGATGATGATGATTATGATGGAAGTGATGATGATGTTGATGATGATAACGATAATGATGATGATGATGATGGAAGTGATGTTGATGATGATAACGATGACGATGATGATAACGATGACGATGATGATAATGGTGATGGTTTTGGTAGTTGTGGTGATGATGTATTTTGTGATGATGATGATGGTGGGAATGATCATAACGTATGACTTCAGAAATTAGTATTACTACAGCATTTTGGAAACAACCAACCAAAATTATCCATCTGACTATATCTTGTAGTCTAAAATACAATACACTCATTTAATCCAATAAGAAACCAAGTGACCAAGAATAGTCCGAGGGAGTTGCAAATGAGGCTGCAGCTCTAACACTTTTTCGTCTACAAGATGTCATTGCATATGGGGGACTCGAATCTTAGTTCCTTTACTCCTTACTTATTCTCTACTTAACTTAAAGTTTCATCTTATTTTGACTAGATAAAGCGCTCTCTAAATATGAAACTATTACAAAAATCGGAAAAACTATGTTCTGGGGACAACTTCTACTGTGATGAAAAGCAGCGCGTTATATCAGCATGTACGCACCGCCACATACTTCAATACACTGTAACTAATACTAATTAATATCTTCTAATATTTATTTATAACATGCTGTGAAAGAAGTGCGCCGAAAGTACAAGATTTGCGCTACTTAAAATTAATTATAACGACTTGCGCTGTTCATTGAAGTCTTGCCAAAATGGATAATATCCACTACGTTTATAAATTCCATGTTTTCGAATCTGCCCTTTGTAAACTATGAACTTAGGGTTGTGACGTCGTCGGGAAACTCGTTAGGTAGAAACCGAGGAACCTTGGTTTTTATCTGGTTCAAAAACAATGCTCTCTATGCTCTGTTGAATTAAGGGCTACGCCTAGTGAGAACTATAAATCACTACAGAAAGAAATGCATAAAAATGGGCCCTTGAAAATCACGGTGTGGTAATGGCAAGAGCCAAGGTGTTCCCTTGTAATGTACCTGCGATAACAGTATACGCTTAAAAAGCTATATTTCATCGAAGATCGTAGTGACTTTGTCCAAGAATTTTTAAACAATGCGTCATAGTTTTATAGTCGAATTCGTAAAACAAAGACTTCGACCCAAAATAATATTTTGCCTGATTTTTTGGAATCGAATAGAAAGAGTAAATGAGGATGCTTCCGCTTGTGGAAACGTTGTTGAAAATTTCGAGTCCTTCTTCTCGAGAGCTCGTAGATTTTTATATTAAAAAAAACAGAGACAAAAATCCTAACATCTGTTAAGGCGAATAAGTAGTTCAAAGACGAATTTGAAACAGAAGGTTCGAAGAACGGATAGAAACCTTCACGAAACCGCCAACTCGAGTTCTCGTCGCTTTGTTTTTCTCATCAATTTTAAACACCCAATTATTCCTAAGACTAAAATACATACGATTTTGACGTATTCTTACCCCAGGAGTGCGCAAGAATTCCTCAGAGATTCCAAAAACATGAACTCCAACGACCCAAAATTTGTGGTTAGCTACGAGTCAAGGGAGGAAGGTCGTGCTCGTACTGATAACATACAACGATAAGACGCGACAAACAAGAGAAAGGGGTTTTTTGTTTCCACTGTAACCGTTTATTACTTGGCCTTGATGAGGGCTGACATCCAATTCACCGAGGGCTGCGAGAATTTGAAAGAAATGTTTACAGCTAGACAATACCACTTTAGTCTTCTATAGAAATCTGGGTAGAGCACAAAAGATTGCTGTCTATAAACATCGACAAACAAAATACAGAGGACAAAAGCCAATGACCTAATTGAAAGCTCCGAGTCGAATGGTTTGCTATTGTTATATTAAGGCCTAAGTATTTATGGCAATAACTGAATGGGTTATAAAGAAAAAACCCAAGTTTTTAATTACAAATCAAGCAAAGTTTTCTGTGCGCTTTGGAGCTCATTGGTGGATGGTTCGATGATGTTAATTGTGGCTCCTCTGATTGGGAATTCACAGGAAATTTATAAAGACTTTGTTGTAATCCTTTTGATTTCATAAAGATAATAAAAAAACTACTTCTTACAATCGCAACGGCATGTTTTATTCAACGCTGGATTTCTTTTCATTTCGGTTTTTCCTTTTCTTTCATTTTGGTCCGTTCAAGGTCGCGATGGGATTTCACTCTGTCTACTTGATTTTCATCGAGGCTTATCAAAGATCTTAAGCTTTCAATTCAATATCCTTCTTTTTTTCATAATTCGAGTAACTTTGCTGTAAATTTATGACATTCTCAAGAGCCAAGTCACTTGTAATTTTGATTTTATTAAATAACCGAACGCTGCAAATTGGAAAATTAATTCTGACAAATAGATACATCAGTAAATCCGATAATTTTTCCCTTAGAAAAATTAAATTTCGCGAGTAATTCAATTTTATTATGAGAAGAGATGCTAATTTTTGTCTTTCTCGATTTAAAAAAAACATATGTATTCTGATAATTTCTTGCACGAACATTTCTAACATTTCTAAATCGAAAACTAACGTGCCACACAACGTGGGAAAATTTTAAAAAGATTTCCTTTTCGAAGGAAACGAGAGGAAAGGAAAGGAGAGGAGAGGAAGACCAAGGTGAAGTACTTAGTGGAGAGAATTTGTGCAGCTGGTACGATACTGACAAGATCAGTGAAAGTACAAAGAGAAGAATGGCAGACCTCGTCGAGTGTCAAATAGTATTATACTTTCATGACAAGTGAGATTTCAACGGAAGAGAACGACAATGGACATCAACTTCTTGCTGGATACAGGATACTAAAGTACTAATACATTCTCTTTGAGTTTGTTCTTAATTCCGAGGAGATAGCCATCAAGTTTCCGCAGTGCCTTGATAAAAATCTCTGTTTGTTCAGGAGATTTAGAGATGTTCTATTGTCATCGAGTTGAAGGGTTATTGACACAGACTCGATCAAAATAAAATCGTTTGTCCAGTTGATTTAGATTGATATTTCTTGATATTTGTTGATCAAGATTAGCATGAAAACTAAATAAAATATTGAAAGGGATGTTCGAAAGGGCCATATTTATCAGAGGGTGTAGTGTGCTTCCTAATACTCTACATGTAACTGATTTGCTCTGTAATTTCTCTCCTTCTCTTTCTTTTTTTTCTTCCTTCCTTCCTTCCCTTTTTTCTCTTGTTTTTCTACGAGCAATTTTTCCCTGCTCATGTAGTCTTCCTTCTCACTCCTCATTTCTTTCTCTTCCGTTTTTTCCTTTGTTTTCACGTCATTTCTACGAGCGTTTTCCTGTTTTTCTATTCTAAATGCTTCTAATAAGTAATTCAACAATTAACACGTTTAATATAGCATTTCAAAAGAGGCTGTAAAAAAATAAGCTTAGTCGCGTTAACAACCAAACGCACAGTGACTGAAACTGGAGCCAATCCGAACCGTGTTAGTTAAGTATAATCTCGACTTATATGGTGGTCTCGAGTATGACCAAAATATTTGTAAACTTGAAGCATTATGTTATAGTACTTTTGCTACTTCCCTTGAGAGTAAGTTAAAAGTATGTCATCAAAATCACGCGAGTAATAAACTCTATTACAAGCCTACTTCGTAATGACGAAGGGAAGAGGTGGAGTGGGAGGGATCTGATTGAAGTTTGTTTGTTTGATTGAGCTTTACAGAAAAATATAAAGTAAATTTCGTATAAATGTGGAAAAACTACATTATTACGGTAACAGTACAGTTATGACTGTAAATCAAAATGCCTGGACACCGTACTGTTATGATCACGACACGGTATCTCCGTATATTGACTGTTTGTCTTACGAAAAATTCCATATTACTGCGCACAAATAGATAGTATTGCGCACAGTATTGCACACACATAATGAAATCCATGCACACATATTTTACCTAATGTACACCAATATTTACTTACACACAAATAACCTAGTTATACTTTTTTTTACCATGCGCACATATTATGCACGCACAAGAACTGAATAGACCTCTTCGGCTCTGACGTAATGTTTTCCCATTTCAAACCACGTCACTCCCTAGAGTATCATTTCTTTGTTTAAGGTTTGCGCTCGGTTGCACATGAGAAGACAAATGAATATGGATACAGCTCAAACAAAGAATCTTATTCTCAAGGGAATGACACGTAGTCTGAAATGGGAAAACATTACCCCAAGCCGAAGAGGTCACACGTATAACTATACCAACACACACACACACACACATCTACTTTCAAACACATATATAAACTTGGTGCGTATTAGACTATCACTTACCGGATTGCTTAGATGTTGTTTTTCAAGTAGCTCTTCTAAAATTAGATCTGTTTCATATGCTTTGCTTGTTTCACCTAAAGTAAAGTAATGATATTTGTAGAATATTCTACATTTCTTTCCTTTTTGCTTCTTAATTTTAACGTCTTTTTTCGTTCTCATCTCATCTTCTTCAAATCTTTCCTTCCTATTTTCCTTCTCTTCCTTTCTTCCTATCAACCTTTCCCATCCCACCCATCCTTTTCCTTTCCCATTCCTCTCAGCCTTTTTCCTCTTTCACTTGGCCTATTGTTCCTTCATCCACCCTCTTCCCATGCCATTTCTAATTATTCTCTTTGGGCCCTCCCATTATTTCACCCATCCTTGATCATCTCTCACCTTTGTAGAATAAAGTTACTGTATAAATTCCTGGTTCTGGTGATGAAACTGTCACCGAGATATCAGCTTTTCTGTTGCAAAACAAAACAAAACAAAACAAATAAATCAACAAGTAACACTCCGGGAAATTTTGCTCATTAATTATCAATGCAGAATCACCATCCTGGTGTCAAGGACAGGGATTTCATTAAGTTTTGAAATGTTAGAAGGTAATGAACTAGCTGGAGAGTGGAATATTTTACAAATTACTAAGTTATAATAGTCCCCTTCACAGTTCTCAGGGCCATCTTGAAAGGTACATGTAGCCTTGCCTTTGCATCGAAGCGAGGCAAACAGTGAGCTTGCAATAATAGAGACATGTGAATAATTGTTCAAGGTGTTTAAAAAAGGTCTCAATCATTGCAAGCTCACCGTTCGTCTCGCTTCGATGCAAAGGCAAGGCTACCTTTCAAGATGGTGCAGGGAACTGTGAAAGGGACTATTGGTAGTTTAAGCAGGAGAATTTGCTCATTTGTCCTGATCCTTCATCAAACCCCTGCATGAATCATGGTGTGTCAGAACCGTTTACAGTCATGAGAAATCTTGTATCTTGAGTATATACCTTTTTTCTGGAATATCATTGGTTTCTACGATCACTCCATCTCTCTCAAGCTGATTGTAAGAAAACCTCACCACCTTTGGGCCTCCTTGTGAAGAGGAAAGTCCAAAACTACTTCTCTGAATTTGTTTAAAAAAAATTTCAAAATCACATTTCTTCATTACATAAATATGACATAGATTTGAATATTTGAAAGCTAATCTGAGGATGATGGATGGGTAAGTTGGTGGGTGCTGTAGGTGGGGGAGGGGGGGGTGGAGGGTGTAAGGGTGTGCTGTGGAGGGATGGGAGGAAAAGGAAGGAGATTCTATCATAAATTTCTTTCTGTTCTTAAAACTACTGGGACTTCAAGATATACCTACCTTTTGTATTTTAGGTATTGAGGCTGCTCTGTTTCTCACAACTACTAAGTATTCTATGAAAAATTATGTGTCAGACAAAACGAAATGTTTTTAGTATATGAATGACAAATGTTGGGTGAAAACATGATACAATTAACTACTCACTGTAATTAACAAAGCTCTAGTGAATTCAATAGAAGCACGTTTGATTGAGACCATTATTAACTAAAGTTTACCTTTGTAAGCATTAAGTTGTTCCTGGAGAAAATTTCCATGGTTATCGAGAGCCTTTAAAAAAAATATTTTACATTTTAGTATCTTGCCTCTTGCCCTGATAAAGGTTTTATCTGTAGGTTTTTCTGCAGATAATACATTTATACATGCTCAGCCTCATCCAATTATTGTTTTATATCTGTGAGGGTCATTGTATTTTTTGTTAATTCTTCATGATAAAGGTCCAGTATTTTAACCCATAAGAGTCCCAAAACAGCCTCTGATTGGCTAATCAAGTCAGCTGGTAATATTGATTGATTAGGTGATTGACAGCTGTATGACAGCTGCCTAGCAACCAGAAGTACTTTATATCATGAAGTTGAATCTCACCTCGTAGACTCTTTCTAAACTTTTAAGCTCCATCTCAAATTTTTCATATTTCAACAGTTTGAGCTGAGCCTCCTGGTAAAATTAATAGAAAATAAGCAAATTTCAGTGACAATTTCTCATACTACAATGTCAGACTCCAAATTGCTATCATTTGACCTCCACAGACTTTTTTTTCTTTGACTCTCTTTGATAGTTGGGATCTCTGTGACACAGGTAGCCCACCAAGAACTATTCAAGAAACTTCATTCAAAGAAAAGAGTTGACCATTAAAACAAAATCTATTCTGCCAAGAAAACCCATGAAATACAAACTCTCCATACTTTAAATTGATCGTAAACGCTAGTTGGACTCATTGCTGGAATAGGCCCTTAGCAGTTATCAGTATCAGTATCAGTGTCATTCCGCTATTTCCAACTATAAGTTGATCAGCAGGGACTATATAGTCTACACAGAGCCAAAGTTCTGATGTAGTAGTCCTTTTAGAACTTTTCTGTCTTGTGTAGATTTCTTAGCTTGGTGTTTATCAACATTAAGTAGTTGACTAATTTTGATCCATGGATCTCTAACATATTTAGCAGATGGAATTGCAAACAGCAACTGTTTCGTTAAATTTTAATTTGGTCTTCTACAAACATGTGCAATGTACTTCAAGTAGCGTATGTATATAAAATCACGAAGTGCCAGGGTTCCCACTATTCTCTCCAGGTCTAAGTTCCTATATTTAAAGGCAAACGTTTCTTCTCCGTCACTATTCATTTTCCTTTCCCAGCCATTCCGTACCATTCTTCTTAGTAGACCAAAACAACAGGATTCAAGGTCACCTGTTGGTACTGGTGAGCAAATTTTATTTCAAATTGGTGATTCTTTTTAGCTATTTGTGAAGAACTGAATGAAACGATGTGTAACCAGTGTGTTACAAAATGCAGTTTTAATACGATCTCTCAAAACAGGCCGTAGAAAGTGTGTTTATTTTTTACCCATGTGGATCAAGATGTTCATTCATTTGCTCTCAGTGAATTAATCAGCACATGATTACTCAGTGCAAAGGGCCTATTCCATTTCAATCGACAAGAGAAATCTACGTTGTACTCTGTTCCTGCTTGGGGAAAAAGCCTAACCAAACAGTGAACCAATAATTCTTTTCAAAAACATTGGCAAAGCTCAGCTGGTTAGTATCATACAGAAAGTTTACATCAGACAAACCTCCTTCAGCTCCTGATAATACAGTGCGTCATTGGTTAATACAGAATGAAATTCTTCAACTGCCTGGTATACATGCAATAAATACTCAGCCAGTCCTCCCCAATCAGTACTGGGTTCGTCCTGTGCCTTCATAACTGCATCATACAAGGTGTTTTCCAACATTAGACAGGGGCGCTGAAAATAAACAGGGTTGTTACTTTGTATTGATATAGGGTATCTGATTCTTTTATTTGAAAAATCATATCTTAATAGTCTCCAAATAATGGAATCACCACTTTCCATGGATCAAATACAAAGTATTCAATCCAGGCAACAAGGCTTGAATTTGAACAATCCTTTGAAACTACCTTGCAGCCTTGATCAAATGGTTTTTGTGTGACCACTGAATGGATAAAAAATGAAAAATGAGAGGAGAGGAGAGGAGCAAGGGAACATTAATATGTCAAAATAATTATAAATATTTTCCAATATTATCCTTCACCTACTCCCCATTAACAGCCTATTCTTACCAAGCATAACATCTTAACCAACAGTTTCCTGCACTGTTCTTTTACAGCTTCACTCTCAATCTTCTTGCTGAATGTTGACTCTATAGATTCTGTCCTCAGAACTAAACGAGCAAAGAGTAGTGCTTAAGATTAGGGTACCATATGTGGTTTAGCTATGCTGCTAATGAGTCAACCTCTCAACCAATGCTACTAGAAGGTTTGTGGCAGGGGGACTGCATTCAAGTTCCCTCACCAAGTACTCGCATGCGAGTTGAGTTTGTTTGTATGTGCTGTTCTCCTCTGCTATGAGGGTTTTCTTCAGATTATCTGGTTTCTTCCCTCCATACAAATCAACGTGTGAGTCAGTGTTATCTGCATGGAACACTGAATGTAGTGATAGTGTGTGAGTGGAAACAGGTTCACAATCAGTGAGAAAGCACTACAAAGACTATCTGGATATAAAGCATAGGAAACTAAACAAAAGTACCTTGTTTTGATGGGCCCCATTTGTTTGTTAAAGGCAAATGTATAGTTAGATTATCTAAACTTGACATCTGGAGCTCAGCTTGACCCAGCTCATCCAAAAGTATGTGTAATGGGTCATCCTCTGTTAATGCCTGGGATATGAAAAATAATAAAAAAATTTATGATACATTTTACAATTCATTCTGTTTCCAGATGAGTGTATATCACTGTTTTTTTATTTCATTCCCTTGAGTAGTATTTCTATACTTACAGGTAATACCTGATGGAGAGAGCACATTCTATTAGTATATGTAATAGGACTCCATGATAATTGGACGAGGAAAATTCAAAGGACTGACAAAATTGGATGAGGCCGTAGACCGAGTTCAATTTGGCAGTCAGAGGAATTTTTCAAGTCTAATTATTTCTTGATTGGGGAGCATGAAATCCCATTACCTATTAATTATACAGCTGCCTAATTAATCCCATATCAACAAGACCTGTTCAATTAAGAAAATAATTGGACAGTTACCTATATGGGATTAATGAGAAGCTGTATAATTATCATGATTATTGCTGTCATTATTAACATCAATGTTAACGTCATTCTCATTATCATCATTTTCACTTATTATCATTGTTGTCATTGACATGGTGAGGATGTTGGTGATGATGTCATCACTTACCAAGTCATCTTTGTATTGCAGCATCAGCTCATGAATTTTGAACATCTCATTCAGTGTTATTGAGATCTTGATATTTTTAGACAGAGAAAGATAATGTTCCATCTAAAATGAAACAAAAAAATGAAATACAACATATAAATATATGCCCTAAATATGCAAAAATTCCAAATGGATTGGGTACTGGGGTCAAGGCAAGTACAGGGAAGGAAAGGTGGCTATGTTCCCTGATAACCACTCAATTTTCAGATGCACTGTAAGTCTAGTCTAGTCTCTTATATTTTCCAATCTAAGAGCCTCCACATTCAAGGGTGTTCTATGGTCCTTGGAGTAAATTCCAATATAAGTTTTGCACTATCATGTACTGGCCCATTAATCCAGCTTGGACTGCCTTTGGTTAGATGGCAGAACGTAAAATAATTGTATTGTTCCTGCCATCTAACATGGCTGCCGTCACGTGATGGTGCAAAACCTCTATAAAGTATTTTCCTAATGGAAATTTTGTCTTGTTCAATTTACTTAGGGGGCAAAAAGATATAACAGGGCCGCATTTTAACTCATTAATTTAACAAATTTCTGATATTTTGCCTCTTGGGTAAACTGGAACGAGAGAAAATTTACGTATGCTTTCAAGAACCTGTGAGGGAGGGGAAGGGGAGGTGGGTCTAAGATTAATCTATAAAGAGCTGTGTGGTGGGTATTTATATGGCTAAACACTAACCTCTAAGTTTTCATGAAAATCTGAGACCTCACAGAGGTCTCTTAAAAAATTCTGAAATATGAAAAAATGAAATAAATTACAACAATTAAAGTAGCTGGATTGAAAATTGATTAAGCAGTAAATATTTTTGTTTGATGTCAAAATTGTAGGTAACCTGCATTAGGTCAACGTGCTCCAAGGCAAACGGCTGTAAGGGCTGCATATATTCCTCCTTGAAATGACTTGTCACAATGTTCTTATTCGCCATGCTTTGAAGAATCTTTGCGATCTGTAAAGATTTAAATATCATAATAATTAATTAATAAATAATAATAATAAATTGCACATGATTCCATTTGTAGTACACTTAATCAATCTCTCAAATTCTCGGCCAGTTGATTCAGACCTTATTCTTTTTGGTGTAGTGTGTATCCATTTCAGACCATGTGTCACTCCTTAGAAAATAAGATTCTTTGTTTGAGTTGTATCCACATTGGCAACAAAGAAATGATACTGTTGGGAATGACATGCAGTCTGTTTTGGGAAAACATAGGTCTATACTCATACAGCCTTTCAGATATTCATTATCAAAAAGAATTAATGGAAAATATACAGTAAAAACCCACGAGTAAGAACCTGAAAATTAAGAACCTGTTATCCTCAAATTTGTCATTTATACCCCCATTTAAACAAGAACCTATTTAGCCTAGAAAATGAAAAACAGGTTCTTATTTTCAAAAACCATCATTTAGTGATGCAGAGCTGAGTTAGAATCCTGTTTGGAAAAATAGGAGCTTGCCATTGCTGTGCAGATAAATCAACTAATGTTCTAGGGTATTGTTGATGGGGGTGGGGTGGGGTTGATTGAAAAATAGGCTGATTACCATATTTTTATCTTGTAGCTGAATTTTATTTGTTTTTTTACACAGGAATAAGAACCTATTTAAGAACCTAGATAGCCTAAAATTGTGTTAACTACCATTTAAACAAGAACCTGTTTAGGCCAACTCTAAAAATGTAGGTTCTTACTCGCGGGTTTTTACTATATTAATCTAGTGAAAACTCAGTTGCCTATTTTGTCAACAGAGCCTACTTATTCAAAAATTACAGAATCCTATGCCTCTTTACATGTCTTTTTGTGACTATCTGTTCATCTATCTATCTATCCATCTCTTTATCTGTGCAAATCACAGCTTACCAAGGTCAGGTTTCTTCTCATATTTTGTGAAGGTTGTTTTTCGACCAACATATGTGCTGAAATAATAAGTGAAACTAATTTTGGCAATTCTTCCAAATTCTATTACAAAGCATAAAGAATAAGTGTATTCTATAGATCGTCCCTCCTTCCTCCCTCCATTCCTTGATCCCCCTAACCTTTCCCTCTCCCTTTTTATTCTCCCCCTCCACCTCCCCCTCCCCTTTCTTTCCCTCCAGCTTTCTTCCTACCTTTAACTCCCCATTTTTCTCCTCCACCTTCCTCCTCACCTCTTTCCCCAATCACCACTACCATGTTACTGTCTTTCTATTCTAACCATGAACACTCAAGTTTTTTTATTATTCTTTATTCATGTAAATATACTTTTATTCTTTCTTTCTCTTTCAACATTTCATCTCCTTGAATAACTCAATACATGTAACTTGAATTCTATTGTTTTTTAAATTCTAATTGGTTGACAAATAATTTGAGTGTTCACGGTAAAAGTAGAACGACAGTAAATCTTTTTTGAAAGCACTGACTGTTAAGAGTATGCACCTGGGAAATATAATATATAATATATTTATAATCAATCAATTATTAATATTATATAAATATTATTTATAATACTCCTTACAGCTTTTGGACATTTACCTGTAGGAGTAACTATGGCAGGGTTTAAAAATCTTAACAAAAAGAATCCACCAATCATAGCATTGATTTGTTCTGGTTGCGCTTCTGGATACTTTTCCTGTTTATAATGAGAATTTATTTGATGTTTTTAATTTTCAACGAAGAAAACAGACACACAATTAAGTTATCTGCCACTGATAATTGCATCATCATTGCACCAATGTCACCATCAAGGTCATTATAATTATTATCATCAACACTATCAACAACCATCATCTTTTCTACCACCATCACTGTCACCAACATCACTGTCCCACCATCAATGTCAACATCATCATCAACTTCATCTTCATCTGCCACCACTGTTATTGGCACCACCATCAATGTCAACATCATCATCATCAACAACATCAACTACCACTACCACCACCACTATCTATACCTTCATTATCAACATTGTTACCACCTTCATTGTCAACATTTTCAAGAACCACCCCATCATCACCATCATTATCAACACTTTGATCATTGTCATTTCATTCTTGTAAACAGACCCTTCTAACAAAAAAATCGATTTTTGGCTAAGAAGGCTCTGTTAGTAAGTTCCATTTTATAAGCACTTAACGTAAAAAGAGCCAACTTACCGTTGCAAGTGTTCTTATTGCACCGCACAACCATCTTATACCATAAGGCACATTATTCAGGGAACTAACAATGATTCCAAGGAACAGTGATGCTATGTCTACAAGCTTTTTAATACTTAAATATCATTAAGGAAAATTAAATCCAAAGTTTGCAGCACAACATGCAAAAGATGACCGCATTAAATTTAAATAAATTTATGCACATTCTTTTCCCTTCCAAACGAGCAGTAAAACCAACCAGCTTCTCATCGAAATATGACAGTTTAATATACAGAACCCAGGCATACATGTAGAAGCATACTTTTGCAAGTTGTGCTGTAATAATAGCATCTGTTAATTTCATTAGGTGAAAATGGACATTATGCTATAATACTATGTCAAGGATATGAATTTTTGTTTTTAACTGAACTTCTGGGTCATCCATTGCCTTTGAATAAGCAAAAATAAGCACATTAGAATATCAAAATTTCTTCAGTACATTTTTAATCATTCAAAAGGAAAAAATAATAGCAAACGAAAATACATAGCATATTTTGTATGAGAGAGAATGTTGTCATTTGGTATGATATTCATGAAACCATATCCACCAAACATCAGCGGACTGTAAATGAAGCCTCATAAGTGGGGTACACTACATCACTATTTATTTAAGTAAATATCCTCAGCAAAAGTAACCACGAGGTATGTAATGTTATTTTTTTCATTTTTTTTTTTACTATGGTTTGGTGTGAGGTAAAAGCTAAATAAATAAAAGCCCAATCTACCAGGTTGGGTTTGGCTAAGTAGAGAAATAAACTCACAAATCTATACCTTTTCATAAGTTAGTTGTGTGTTTTCATCTTTTGGATAACCATGTACTTCTATGTAGACCTATGTTTATACATGTAGAAGAGAAAATTTAGAATTATAAACTTCAGTTATGAACTGAAGAGTAAAAAAATTAAAGCTGTTAAAGAGGTTTTGCCATACTTTTACAGGATTGATTTCCAGCAGCAAGTCAGGTTGTGATAACAACTCATGAAGAGGTTCCTCAAGAGCAAGTTTTAAATACTGTTGTCCAGGTCCCCTTCTGCAACACAATTAGTTAAAAAAAACATTAAAGTTAAGTATCAAATCACTTCTGTCTATAGAAGATAACACTTGAAGGTAATTTAACTGATAAACTTGTGGTCCTCTTTTAACATCTTTAGTTAATTATAGGGACGTGACCGCCATAAACGTGGTCATCTGAGCCATGTGAAGGTCTAAACATTTGCAGATGTAATTACAAAGACAGCACCTTCTCCTTAGTTATTTTAAGACCCTGAGTGTTTTCCTAACAAGGCTTGAACCACCACCTCTGACACTTTTACTAAATGAGCCAACCAGGTAGTGGTATTAATTATTTGTTTGAGTTATATCCATTTCCCTATTTCTTCTCATGCTTAACCGTTAAACAAAGAAACAATACTCTAGGGAATGACACATAGTCTGATGTGTGAAAACATTATGCCCAAGCTGAAAGAGTCTATTATTTTTTGCAACCATAAATAAATATCAAATAATAGGTATAACGATTTGGATTTGGATTGAACTTTGAATATTATTCACCTTGTGTAGGTTGTCATCATTCTTGAGATTGCTGTGTTTGCTCTCAGCAAACTATTAAAATTTTCTGACTCCTCAAATTCATACTTCAAGACAAGCTAGAAAATGAAAGTCCAGTTCAAATGTCAAGGTTTTGCTATTTATATCTTATACAAATGACCTGACAAGCTGGCAATTTAACAGTTGCATCTGAATTGGAAATAAATGGCATTTAGTGATATCGTGTAATGTGTATTTTTTTAATGAAACATTGTCAGTGTAAACGTGTGTTTTAGAAAGGTTGCTAACTGAACACTGCCATGTTTATCAACTATATTCCAAAATTTTCAATATAATCTATTATTATAAATATAATAATAATGATAATGATGACAATAATAATAGTAATAATAATAATAAATATAATAATAATTTCACTGAATAATATATATCAAATCCTATTCTTCATAATAATAATGTCAGTAACCAGATCTATAATTTAGAATAATATTTATGATATTATATAATATAATAATATACATAAAAAGAAAGAAAAACTTATATAATGATATCCTACAATAAAAATATATTTATTAATATATAACCATAAAATCTATTTGGTAAAAACTAATTCAATAAATATATATTTTAGAAAATAATAATAATAATGATAATAATAATGATAATAATAATAATTTTTTTAATAAGTTTACAACAACTCACCTCAAACATTGACAGCAATAGATACTCTTCTCTTGGCTCGTACTGATTTCCATACAATGAAAACATTACTGGCTGTAATAGGGCTGAATGTAAAAATACAAAATCAATTTAATTTACTCAAAATTAATTTATAGGTTATCGTGACTGTGGGCAGAAGTAAGGCTCCAGTAAAACAAAAGCATAATTATTCATTGGATATTATAGTATATGTCTTGTTCAAAGTTATTTTTCTTCAATTACCCAACTGACAATCTAAGAACACTATCGTTGAAGCTTATTCTCACTCTGAACTTCAATTGTTTGTTTGTTTGTTTTCTTGGTTTTCCCTCTGTACGAAGTATTGCTAATGTAGACTATAATAATCTTTTAATAAACAAACTCTTAATTTTTTTCCAAAAAAAGGGAGTATTACTCCTACTGTAAAGGCTTGCAAAAATTAATAACACATGTCTATGTTACGAAACAATAATTGCTTAAGATTAAAATAGGCTTCCATAAATTAAGAGACCAAATATATGCTAGCAAAAATTTAAAATTTGTCGAACTACAGAAAGGTTAGATGACCATAAACGGTAAGTGAATGCGGGCCATCTGGGTCAAATATTTTGGGTTTTAGAAACGAGAATCCACAGTAGATTACTAGCGTTAATTATAGAAACAACACACAAACAATAACCAAATGCTGCGAGACCAAATATTGCTATTACATACTGGGATTGTCACAGCTATAATGAACCACTGATGATTAAAAGTAATTTCAACAGTAGACAGTTGTGGTGCTAAAATTTCAAATACAGAAAATTATTTTTTATTTACTAATAACTCATTATTAGACTTACAGTCAATTTCACTTAACACCACAATTCTGGTTAACTGTGCAAGGTAATGAGGCTCTGTTTGAAGCAAGTAAAAGAGGTTTCCATATCTCTGCATTCCGAAATGAAAAAAAAATTAACTAAACATCACAATATTTTAAAAAAAAATAATGTCAAGTCAAAAGTATTAGTAAAATTTTCAAATTAATAAAATGCAAATATTTCTTAATAAGTAAATATGTAAATTAAATTGTCTCACCTGACATTTCAGTTCATCTTTAATTACTCCTGAAAAAAAAAACATGTTGAAATCGTGAGATTACTGTTTCCGTAGCTTTGAGCTACAGTTGCACGAAATATTTCCATGACATTGGCCTATGATTGAATTAATGTTCTCCGCTAGTCGCGTCTGATAAGATATTTCTTCGATTTGATCTTAGGAAATACTTAAGCAATATATCCATGTTATTTAAGTGTATGAAAAAGCCATGCTGTTTTCAAAGAAGTGTTACCAAAATTACTTGAGGAAAGCACTAGTAGTTCAACCATTTTCATCTCGATCTCCCATTGAGAGCATTTGTCAAAGAGAATAAATAGCTATCATTCTTTTCTCTGTATTTTCATCTTTTAACAAGTAGGCAATTGTTTCAGAATTGTCTCAATTTTCAATCCCATATGTGCTTATGTCAAAGAAATTGAAAAGAGAATGGGAAAATAAATGGGAAATGTTCTTTTTCAATCACTCATCAGGCAAGACCAATTAAGTTGAGTGTTTCCTGCTTTTTCAGCCTAAATGGACATTTTTAATGCAACTTCTCCAAATATTCCATTAAAAAACCCATTGAGTTGATCAAATTTGGTCAAAAAAATAAGGAAATGGAATAAAGAACGAAAGAAAAATAAATGAAAATTTACCACGAAAATGAAAATTTAAGGTTTCATTTTCTAGCGCCACCGTCAAAGTGCCCCTTATTCAGCACTCAAAAAGTTTCACTTCACTAAATCGAAAGGAAAATGGAAAAAAATCGTGCGAGTTGGTCAACGTAATATACTCATATCCTCTCCAGCAATATTTAAAGGTCAAATAATGATTCAAATATTTACAGTGTAAAAAGTTGACTCTGAGCAAATACCCCCTCTTAATGAATCCAACACTAACATATCTTCATACGATAGCCTCTAACAATCAAAACTGGCTGAGCAAATATCAAGATCTAAAAAGAATATCGGTTTTATAGCTGGAGCAGAAAGAACTACTCGTACAAAAACTCGAAAAACTTAGGACGCATTTTGAGCATGTATTCCATTTTCAATCTTAAAGGAACCGTGTCTGTCTTGCATAAAGGCTCCCGATATCTCTAAACAAATACCATTTAAGCCTTTCGTCTCCAAGAGTTATTTGAGAATGTGCTTAGTGTAATAATAAATTAGCCAGAAAGTGAGAAGACATCGAGTAAATTGTCTGAAGGCTTAACAAGACGATGGGAATAATAGGAGGGGAGCTTACCAACACGACGATCGCCATCACCAATCCGATCTGATAATTCCTGCAAAACAAACAACAAGATCAAGGAAAGGAAAATAAAACAAAGACAGTGGTTTAAGGAGTAATATAATGTTCCACTGGTCGCACATTTGATAAATAAAGAGACCAGTAGAATATTTGTTCACGACTTACCTCTACAGCGATGCGATGGTTGATCAGAAGTGCAATCCTTTGGTCAAAGAAGCGTACATCCCTTTCCAGTTCATAATTTTTCTTGCTGCGTTCGGAAATCTCTTGTTTTAGTAATTTAAGTCTTTTTTGAACTGCAGAAAAATTAGATACCACAAGTTTATAGTACACACAAAAAAATTTAACGCCAACAAGTTCGAACCGCTTAACGAGCATAAAACGAACCGCAACCTGACGTTCAAAATGGAGAGTTTTAAGACCACTACACTATAAAAGACTTACTTAATCTTAATTTATCCCCTTCCTGGATCTCAGGTGGCGCTACCTCTGCCATTTTCATTCCAAAACTGCTGAATATTCCTTAAGATTTCATTCGATCTTTGAGCATAACACGGTTTGACATAAGTTGAGCCCGTCCCACGTTCTGTCCTCTAGTTTCGCGCGCCAAGAAATTTCGTAAACTCCCCGTGTTTTCTGTCACCAATAAAACTCCAGTTACTCCAAAACATTCAATATTTCTACATCATTGATTCATTGACGGAGGATTACATTAGACTTTATCCCACGAGGTTGTTAGTGACGGTAAAACTTTCAGCTTGACTGCCAACATACCCCAATAAACTCCTTCTGCGGCCCCAACGGAGCTTGACAAATGTTTTGCCATGTGATTGTTATCGGGTCACGTGATACAGTGTGATCCCGAACACACGGGGGCAAAGAAGAATTTCCGGCGGAAGTACGCAAAACCGATACCTGATAAATATATATCATGAAGTTCTTGAGTATAACCCTCCTTGAGATGATAAGCAATGAGATATGCACGATCCGCTAAATTTTGTTGATTTGACGTGTCGTGATAGGAAATCAGAACGCGAATTTTGTCTCCTTTATTTGATTTTATAATTACTAGTACAATAACCCACCCCCCCCCCCCCCACACCCTGCCTTTGAAAGATAACATAATACCGCAAACAAATTTTTTCACTACAATAGAAATAACTGGTTTATTACATTTTTACCAATCTTAGAGGCAGCTGAAGCAATCAAACAAAAACGTCTAGCATTTTTACCTTTGATTTTTTAAAATTACGAACAGTTTCAATAATTTCCTTGTTGTAACTCACTATATTACGCCTTGAATAACTAGAGTTATCTCCGTTTCCCTTTCCCCCCGCAGTCTGACTGGGTGATCACTATGTCAAATATTTCTGGCTGACTAGCTAAAAGACAGCGCGTCGCTATAAAAAGATAACTCAATGATTTCGTTGTTGTCTTATCATTTGGTTCTGGAATCTTCGATCGTTCCTGGATGATTTCCAACTTTTTCACGGCGTAAGAACCGCTTTGCGGTTTCCGAACGGAAAAATTCAAACTTTGCTTTCAGTTTCTTGTAGTAGTCCATGCTGTCTCTCATTTTACTTTTCCAATTTCATTTCACACACTAACGAATTAATCTGCTCTTGGCCCATAGTCGGCATTCGAACCTGTCCCACTTGCATTTTTTACTGAATCCATTTTCCCTTGCAAATCTAGGAAACGTTCATAATTACAGCTAGTCTCCCCCACAGCTGCTCTCAGTATCGTCACGCAACGCTTTCTCCCCTGAGTAGCAGCCATATTACAGCCAATTTCCTTTCCAAATCCGCATAAGTATTCCGTACTGACCGCCCGTCACAGATCGCCCCTGAAATGCAGCTGAAATACTCATACTGTTACGTCTAGTGTTGTCTTCAGACTAAGATCTCCTTTATGTTATTGTTATTAAATATTTCACTTTCATTTTTCTTCCAAAATCATTCTTTCAACTATCGTTCCTTTTCTTCTTTTTTCTTTCCCTCTAATTTAAATATTCCGCGAAGGTGTGACGGAGGTGTGACTTGTCACGCGGTCACGAAAAGAGTAAAAAGCGCAAGGGGCTGGTAATGAAATTGATTTTGTCTTTACCGAGTTCGTGTTCTTGGGTTAATTTTGCAAGTAGTTTATCTCGATATTTTCCTAACTAATTCCTTATATCCTTATCAAGAAGTATATAGGATTTCGTACTTGAATAGCTTATACTATTTTTGGTGTTTTTAGGTGTCTTCAAGTACGGTATTTTAAGGTTCTGTAGCTGCGTGGAAAACAAAATGGCGCTTAATGAGGTATCAAGCAACGCCAGTTTCGAGGGTTATCAGAAAGTCTTCTCTCACCAAAGGTAAAGTATCGCCTACTCTTATTGAATAATGCAGCTGGTATTTCAATTGAAATCTTTGCACATTTGTCATTGTTTGAGTGACAAAACGGTTGTGCAAGAATTCAATGTCACGTGGTTTGTCTCACTAATTAGCAGGGGCGGATCTGGGGGGTGGGGGTGTCCCTAGTTGCACCGGACGCTTTTTTTTGTGGTACATATATGTCTTCTTTTTATTTATATGATTTCTTGTCCTTGAATATTATTTAGTCTGACTCAAGATTAAATTGCATAAGAAAAAACTATTGATCGGTTGCAAGCATTCTCAAGAGAGTTAAAAGACAAAAACATGGCGGCCATTGTAGTACCATTAACAATGGATACTAATGAGAAATCTTTTGTTAAATGGTACCAACATGGCCACAATGACGTAACATGCAAACAAAGAATAAAATAAATCTAAGAACAGATTTAAAAAGTCAGATCATAATTATTGATAACGTCACTGCATTGTCATTTTTTTTTATATTGGACACCTTCATTGCAGATGTTTTGGTTTTTGCTTCTGTCAATCCAAAATTTACCAAATTGAATGAACAAAAGATAAGATATGAAATAACCTTCTGCCTCTGGAGTCCTCTGGCATATGCATGAACGAAAGGTTTTCCTTTTTTATTAAATCAATATATTTTACGCTTTAATCCATGGTATTAGCTCTGAGCTCAAGTGTGAAATGAAGTTCTCAGTGTACATTCCTCCACAAGCAGAGTCACAGAATGTTCCTGTGTTATACTACCTATCAGGTAAAAAACTGCCTGCTATTATAGGCCTTTTCAGAGTTTAATAAATGCGATGCATTGTGGTCTAGTTTGGGTAAAGTTGTTATAATTTTTCAAGAATAGAGGGACCACAGTAAATCCGTGAAACTTTAGTAATACTAAATAGCACAATTTCATGTGAATTCCATTCTTTTCTATTGTTTGACTAGCACTATTTTGTACTATTTAGTAATTAGTGTTTCACAGATTTACTGTGGTCACTCTAGCACATTTGCATGATGGCACTATTAACCTCTATTACCAGACTCCCTTGCATATTTTTTTTTGTTCAGTTAATTAGCACCAATTGTCTTACTATTTTAATAAGGGGATTCAAATTTAAATAAGAAAGAAAATTTGCAAAGTATTATGGTAGTGGGAGTCAAATGACAAACAATCTATTGATTCATGAAATTGTGTATCAACCCAGGAAAGATCCTTAGAGAAAAAGTATTGCTCAGGGATCCCCACCGTTGCCCTATATTTTATTGCTGAGCTATGTACAAACAACACTATATAATGCATGATGAGCAATAGCCTGTCAAGCAGTGCTTTTTAGCACCTTCTCTTCCCTTCTCCACAGTCCCCTTCCCCCTCCCCAAAGTGCCACTATGCAAGCTAGATAAGCAAAAGAAGTTTGTACTGAAGCTAGAACAAAATAAACCAATGTTTGCTCAGGGTGGCACAAATGCTTTTTTCCATAGGGCTGACTTGCACAGAACAAAATTTCATTGGTAAAGGTGGTGCCCAGAAATATGCCGCACAAGAGGGTATTATGATAGTAGGACCAGACACTAGTCCAAGTAAGTGTTTTAATTTTTTTTATAAAAGTTGTTATAAGTTTGCAAGAGTTAATTCATAAAATTGTGTATTGACCCTGGAAAGGCAATCAAAGCAATAAAATGCTTAATGACCCTTATAGAAAAATATTGGCCTGAAATCTTAGCCTGCATGCATTCAGTCTTTTCTCTGTCAAGTCAAAAAAGAGACAGAGAAAAGACCAGATGCACACAGGCTATGGAATCTTCAATTGCCCTATATTTCATTATTCAGCTGGATTTCCAGCATAGTTGGTCCTGGTAGTGTAGTGGTTAACTTATCAGACTAGAATAGAGAAGACTTAGGTTCAAGTCCCACCCAGGGACAAAACTTAACTAAGAGGTGCACAACGAGTCGCAACCAAATTCACGTTTGCAATAATGGATTAATTATTTGTGATTTTTTATAATCAATTATGTGCAATAATGCTTTGGTCTTATTATTGATGTACATTTATCTTTACTCAATTGTTTCAGGGGGTGTTAACATTGAAGGTGAAGATGACAGCTGGGACTTTGGGTCTGGAGCTGGTTTTTATGTGGATGCAACTGAACCAAAGTGGAAAAATAACTACAGGATGTACTCCTATGTTACAAAAGAGGTAATTAAAAAATAGTTTCATATAGTACATCTTAAAAGTTTTTTTAACGGATTTTTTTTCTTTTACAATATAATAACACACATGAAAAAATTATAAAACAGACAAAAAAGAAAGTCAAGAAAAAGAAAAGAAAAGGGACTATGTTGCTACATTATTCAAAAAGCTCTTTTTTTCTCTTAGCTTCCAGCAGTTATTCAAAGCAACTTTCCAGTAATTGCAAACAAGCAATCTATAACCGGACACAGGTATTTACTTTACATCCATCACAATAATTACAATTATTATGATCAAGAAAATGTAAAATATTTGAAGCCAATGTTTATGTTTTAAGATTGTTAAAACCCAAGATATGAATGAATGCTGTGTGCATAGACTGTGAAATGTAAAGCATCCTACCAAGAAATGATCATAATCAATTTACACTCTATATGTATGTGATTGGTGGTCATGACATGTATCTCTAGAGGTGGCTCAGCCTTTTGAGTGGCTTAGCCAGTGGGAGGGGGGATCATTAATAACCTTGTAACCATGTGCCACAGGTAGCCCAGCAGCAATAAAAATCTCTGAGGGCTCTAGCCCCCATCCCCCCTTTCTGTGCTGCCCCTTATCTCAATGTTCTAGATATTCTAGCAGTGCATTGAATTATTTCATGTATTTGCCAGCATGGGAGGACATGGTGCATTGATCTGTACTTTGAAGAACCCTGGACTCTACAAGGTGAGACATTTGACCCAAGTCAGGGAGTTGCATCAGAAACAAATGCTGCAATGGTTCAAATGTATATGCCTATTTCAAAAAGGTTTTTGGAGCCAAAGTAGATAGGTGAAAGATCATTCCAAGAATAATTTAGGCCTATAAAATGGTGTCGTCCACTACAAACAATATTGTATATCTCAACACTAAGCTCCATGTGCTTAATGAGAATAAGAAGCAAAAACACAAGTCATTCCAGCTATTCTTGGATCTTAGAATGACACTTAGTCACCTTCAACAACAAGAAATAAGGAATTCATTTTGAAGATTTTTGTAATTTTACTTTTTTTATCAGTCTGTCTCAGCTTTTGCCCCAATCTGCAATCCAATGGCTTGTCCTTGGGGTAAAAAGGGTTTCACTGGCTATCTGGGACCAAACAAGGATGCCTGGAAGGTAAGATTGACATTTATGTACATTATCAAGCCTTCCAAGTTTATTTTTCTTTACAGATAACTTTTTTCTGGAAAGCTGCAAGATCTTGATTAAAACTTAATAATCTAAAAATTGGTGTAAATATATATTCATAAAAATCCTTGTCATTATAATTAATAGTTTTTATGATTTTGATGTCCATATATCTTTAGGAATATGATTCTTGTGAGCTTGTTAAAAAGTACAGTGGCCCAGCTTTAGATATCCTCATTGACCAGGTAATGCTTTTTTAATCATTTCTGTAATATAAACATTTAGACTCTCTTACTCTTGGATATTTTAGTCCCATTTGATAGATAAACATTGATATTTTGTAAGTTTACGCTCCTTACCCCTCCATACCCTTGAAATTTCAAACCATACTCTGTTAAAACGCATGCATATTTTTTTGGAATTAGATGTTCTATTGAAAAAAATCAAAGATATTTTATGGAGATAAGAGTCTTTTTGTTGTTGCAGGGTACTTCAGATCAATTTTACCCTAATCAACTTCTTCCTGAAAATCTTGTTGAGGCCAGCAAAGGAACCAACGTCAAAATATCTCTTAGGATGCAAGAGGTCAGTCCATTTATAATTAAATAAGAACAAACTTCTATCTGTTGACAAAACAAAGACTGGACTACTAGATCACTAGATATTTGATTTACAAATCATAGTTGGATGCAAGGTAAAAATATTTAGGGGGCTGCATCCTCCCAACAACCTCCCATAAGAATAGCAAAAAATCTTGATACAAAATGCTGAAATTTTCTGCAGCTCTCAGCCAGATCACCATGCAATTCCCTTAGTTTAAAAAATCCTGGAGCTATAAATATAAATATCGTAGCAAATATTGATATGATTTTATTTACTTGAGATGGTTTTATTTTGCAATTATGTACAACCAAAATATAAGATTATGAATTGACAGTATGTTTGTATTGTCATTTTTTGTAGGACTATGATCATAGTTATTATTTCATTTCAACCTTCATGGAAGACCACATAAAGCACCATGCCAAGTACCTCAAGGCCTAAGACATGTAGTTTTGCATGTGCCCTTCTGGCTCAAAAACAGTAATTAATCGTACTGTCTGTATGTCAAGCATGAAACCAAAGAGGAGTCGGAGCCAACCAAGTAGAAAGATGTAGATCTATTTTTGAAAATTAGAAACTAATTAATAATTTAGCTGAAGAAAAGACTTGAGAGTGAAATAAGTAATGTCTTTATTTTGCAAACATGGAATGAAATAAAGAAATAAAAATGAAAATTTTTGTCATCTCGTCAATGGTGTCTACACTCATTGTCATATTTCGTAAAATGGGAAGCATAATTATAATTTGTAAAATGAAAAAAATAAACAAGACATTTTGCTGTTCACTTTTTTAAATATAATATCACACTTTCCATTCACTGGCTCACAAACAAACAAAGCACTTAATTAGTAATCAAGACTGTGAGACAACCTTACCATCATTCAAAATTGTACCTGACATGTATACGAGTGCTTTGATTGGCAAACTTTTACCTCTAGCTCAAAAATAAGCTGATTCCTCATTTCTCTACTTCCGGTTTTCCTAACTTACTGAATACTATTGCGTCACATCCGGTAATATTCGCGCCATTAATTTTTTTTTGAGTGACAAGGCGCCGTAGCAGCAAACAAAAATGGCGGTGTTTTTATCCTTGTTATAAGGCCTAGGAACAAAGCACACCGCGTGAAGTTTTAACGGCTCATTTCTTCCTACAAACCCTTGCATGGTTTTCCTTAAGATAGATAACAAGACGTTTGGTATTTTTTGGAAAGAGCTTACCTGATATCGACTTCTCGCGTGGATGAACGAGAGTTTTCCCTTAGCTCAGCTGTACTCTCTCAAGGGGGATAATATCATCCTGCCTGCAAAATATCGTTTAATTGGCTTCAAAACAGGTATAAGTATGTTTAGTTCCCTGTTAAATTAAGATTTCTTCCCTCTAGTCATGTCTAGAGGGTGATTGCAAACTATTTATCCAATTTCAAATAGCCTAAAAATTTTAAACTTTATTTTCTTTACTCACATCAGCTACCTACACTTTTGTTCATGAAACTTTAAATTTCTGAACGCTTGAAATACGGATTGGTTATTTTAAGAAAGTATTGAACAACAAAGTAGTTTTTATATAACCATTTGAAATTCTAAAATTTCCTATTTATAGTTTTTGTAGGATAAAAATAGAAATGTTTAAGCTTATGAATACTGAGGCCAAAAGTAGTCAAATAAGCTTAAAGACTTGCTAAAGAGAAGTTAATCGCGTTGGAAAACTATTGAATTTTGGTGCTTTGATTCTTTTATTGACATATTTATTATTTTTGTTTTATAAACATTACTAATATTGCAGATGATTCTATTGCATTGGAAAGATGGCATCCTTTGCTTCGTCTTATATCTCCAAATCAGTTAGCCCATGCAAAGGTTATTATCTATTATTAGACTTTATGTTTTTATTGGTCCATGGCATCTTAATTATAATGCATTATTCATTATGGTAAGAAATATAAAATATACTTATCAAAGTGTCTCACAATGGAGGTCATTTTAACAGTGACATTTCACCTCCAAACTGTGAGACTTCTCAAGAGGATGGTGTATGTAGACAAGTGGCCCTCATCTTGCATACCTGCAGTGTAATTGATTATCTGTTTTGTAATTGGTTGATCTACTCAAATTAAGTTATGAATCTATCCTGGACCCCTTTTTGACCTCTTGTTACCTTGATAACAGATGTAGCTTGCATTTTTCTGCAAGCCTATCCGGAGGCTTGTGGTTGGGTACTTATAGGCTTGTGAAGATAAGGGGGGTCTGGTTTTTTTAAATTTCTTTCACCTCTTTCAATTTAATGTCTACCTTATATGGTCATTGGGCAGTACTAAAATGAGGTTTTTATCAATTTTCAATCTGTATACCATGTGATGCCAATGTTGTAACAACATGGACAAGTTTTTTACACTACATGATCAAAGTGCAGTCAAGTTTTTATCATGTGGTGTTTAAACCTTTTGGTACAACGTTGGCATCACATGATCAAATTAAAATGCACTTGCAGTTAACATAACATAATAATACTACCTAGGCAATAAAAAAATCACCACTCACTCTTCTCAGTCTTCAGGGAAGAGTGGTACCTTATTTGGCATCCTTAGAGATCTCGGGACATTGAGTCTCATAGGACATGATGCACACAAACTATATTTGGATTAATGTTATTATCATTATACATCCAGAATTACAAGACAACAAAACAACTGCCCTCGAATTTCCTGGTGGTATTGCATATGACCATGAGGCCTTGCCAAAAATAATTGCTGTTCATACTCTGATTGAACTAAGCCCAGACCAAATAAATGCACATGATGTCAGTGTGATTGACGTAGATGTCAAGGTATGTAATCAATAACCTTATAACACGCCATCTTCCAGGAGGATTTCTCTTCCTGCCTTTTAAGACTTGAAAAACCTTATTATGATTCATGGTATCATATATAATCATCCACTTGATTGTTTACATAGGATTATTACTTAGTAATGCACAGTGGTCCCATAGAAAATGCTCCATAGAAAAGTGCTCTGTAGAAAAGGCCTCAGTGGATTATAAACACAGAGGACAACTGCACACTTGATATAGAAATGATATATTATCGAATTAGACTCCTTCAGAATTTACTTTATTTTTGACATACCTTCATATATAATTTGCAGGAAGCAAGATTTACAGAAGTTTCAGTCACAGACGACACTATTTCTGGACCTAAAAATAGAAGATGGATAATACGTTCTAAACCAGAACTACCTTTCAGTCAAATTACACAGGCTCCAAAAACATGTGAAGAAATATGCCATTCTCAACCTTTGCCAAGCCCAAGCTGTCTTGAGACTTTCCCCAAAAAGGCCCTATTTAATGTTTGTGGATATTCTTGTGAAAACTTAGACTTAAAAAGTCCAACAACGACAAGTCAAGGCGAAGTTTATGAAAATAAGTTACCAGCTCCTTCAAGCCAAGATTTGCCAACATGTATAGCCTCGAAGGACACATCAACGAAGCTGATGATTTCAAGACATTTGAATGAAAATAAAAAGCAGGAAGAAACATCGACAGCAATGATATTAGGACAGTCAAAGGAAACTGAGAAAGAAGAAGCAACAACGAAATTAAATAAAATAATGGAAAAGGAGAAAGAAACATCGAAATCTTTGAAGTGGGATCATTCAAGTCAACGGGGCGATTCTGCAGTAAAACTTGGAAGAAGTTTAAACTCAAAACAGGATAATTCGCCAAATGCAAATTTGACAGCTAGTTCAAATGCAAAAAGTATTCCATCAGTCAAGTTTCCGGGACAATCAGTTAAAACTGCAAGAGTAGAAGAAAACATGAAACAGGACAAAATGGCTTTACACGCCACCTCTCTTCTTCCGTCAGAAGATCCGATAATTCTTCAATTTTTTGCAGATAGAAAAGGAAACTTGGATGAAACTTCACAAGCTCCAGGAAACGTGATCAAATTCTGTTCTCATCCTAAGCCTACTTTAAATGAATCGAAGGAGACTCTAGTAAAGAACAATGAAGCTCCAACGGTTAGAAAATGGCCACCAACGCAGCGAGTAAGAGTTTCAAAGGAAAACTTGACTGCGTCGAATCTTAACTCAGTTCATGAAACATCAAACTCAAAGAATACAACTGGAAGAAACGAACTCAACAAACATGACAAAACTCCACTTTCTACACAAAGCACACGATCTCTAAGACGTTCTGCTACTAGTTGTAGCTCTAGATCCCTCGGCGCAGCCGAAAAATCGTCATCCCCGAAGAATAACGATGATTCAAAAAATGTCAAGTTATCATTAAGGGAGAGGGTACTGAATAGAATAAAGCGGTTGAAGGACAACGCCAAAACCTATAAAGAAACGCCAGAAGCAAAAAACCTGTATGTAAAGTTAGCAAAATGTAGAAAATTAGGTTTTGGAGTAGCGTCATCTCTAAATGAATGGTCTAAAAGTGGAGAAACTAATCCGAAACTGGAGCTTGCTAAAGATGGGCAATTAAAGAAAAGGGCGGTGTCAGAAGAACTTCTGGAAGAGATTGTCTTGATGGAAACTTTGGAAAAAGATCGCAACACTTTTACAACGGAAATTACTACTGAGAAAAAGAACCTAAATTTAAGTCTAAATGAAACGAAATCGAATTATGGAATGAAAGAGAATATGGAAATAAAGAATGAAGTGAATAGCCCTGAAGTCAGTGCAAGGAAGGAACGTTCTTCATTGGCTTCTGAGCCCAGTTTTGTTCCCACAGATGAGTCAAAAGATGGAAGTAATGTTATCCAGTCAATTGGAGGTAACCATATTCAAGAACTCGAAACTTTACTGGGGAAAGTTGATGGCAGTGTTGACATGATTGCGATAAAAACTTTGAAAGAAAAACACGGGGATGTAAACTGGAATGAAAGAGTAGGTGATGTTGTCCAAACTTTTACTCCTGAAAAAGGAAAATCTCTCAATCGATGTCTTGACAAACTAAAAACCAACACAAGTTCTTTAAAGAGGACCTTGGATAGCGAAAAAGAAAACGGTTTACATGCTAACAACGTAGACGTCGGCTTCAGTTCTAAACGTCCTAGAAAAGGCGCGCCTAGAAGATTAGCAAAGAGGCGTTGGCCTTCTACTAGTGATGATTCTATTTCACCAGACACTTCTTTGTCTGATCCCCCAAGCAGTATAAATCTAACATCAAGTGACTCTGAGGATCAATCTTTTGTTCAGTCCAGCCCTTCCTCAAGTGACACAAAAGGTATGACTTTAGAAAAATATTTTCCGGCTTTTTGAACTTTACGTGGCAAAATGGGAAAAATCATGTTTATGTTGTTTCAATTCATAGGACAAAAGACAGAGGCAACCAATGAACCATTTTGCGAGAATATGATTGATTTGAGTACAAATGGGGAATTCCTGAACATGGAATATATGAACGATGATGGTATAATAATCTCTGCAGACCGTGACACGGAAGATCTCGATACATCATCGTCGATTGCGTTACCCGCACAGCCAGTATCAAAAAGCGTGACTGACACATTTGATAACGCTTCAACTAAAAAGGACATGCCAATGGAGCAAATGAAGGAGGCGGTATGGGAGCCTTCCTGGTTTAATGGTGAGGACAACACTAGTGTCTCTACTCAATCCTGGACATGCGTACCATACACTACCACCCCTCAGGAACATCATACGATAAAGACTTCTTTAGATAGAGAGGAAAGGATTAAAGCACTCTTGGCCAAACAAAGCCAGTTGCTATCAAAGATAAACAGCAATGCCAGTGGGAACTCTATTTGATGATCTTGCGGTGTCTCTCCCATTTTAGTGATTTCTTATGGTAAGTGATTGGTTTTTGAAAAGGAAACACTACTACTTTACTTAAACCCCTTGCATGTGAACGTCCAAGCAGCTCAATTTGGAGGACAAAACAAAAGACTTTTAATCTCCTGAGAATTGGAAACCTATTGTTATGTCCTCCATATGCATTCCGACATCCTGCACGACGTCTATTAGTCCAGACGCTGGACCCTCTCCCTTTACAGCTACGCTTTTGTTTTGCTCAAAAACAAAAGCGAAGCGGGAAAGGAGAGGGTCCAGCGTCTGGACTAGAGGTATATTTGACAGATTGTTTGACTCAATGTTGTCCCATTTCTGACGATTTCCATTCCTTTTGGTATTATATCTTTCTTGTCAAGACATATAAGAAAACCGGCTTTGATATGGAAAAGTCTAAAAGATAGGATTTGTACTGAAATTATTAGAAAGGGGAACATTGAGTCAAAGTAAAAGAATATAAAGAAACAGGAAACAAGAAGCCATCCCTTATTGATCGCCAGGGGGATGTTGGAGTATTCCTGTTACGACATCAAAAAGACTAACTGATTGCCTGAAGGGGCCCTATGTTTTTTTCTGTTCCCCCTTGTTTGTGATTGTTAGTGAGTGATCCCCCCATTTAATACATGTAAATATTGACCTGATTCCCCCTCTAAATGTCTAAAAACCATGCCTGATCCCCCCTAAATCCCCCAGGCAATTAATAAAGGATACGATAGGATTTGGTAGTGCGCCCACTAATAGCCCACTTCCAAGAGGCTTCGTGCATTAAATGCTCAGTGATTCGTGACAGGAGAAAAGAATTTAGAACGTAGCCTCAAACTGAAACCGTTGTGCGTGACAAGCGAAGCATATCTCGAAAGTAGGCTTTTTTCTTTTTATAGACTAAGAATCCCATACTTTGGTGCGCATTCACACCTAGACGTGCGTCTACAGATCAGTTTGCGTGCTTATTGCTTTCTCCTTAGTACATTTCTTGACGGCTTTATCAGCTTATCTGGTTCTCCCTGGTGACGCAAGACGACGCAAAGATTAGCACAAGCGCAAGCCAAGCCAAGAAAAACTTGCGCTTGTGTTGCTTCTATATTCATATGGAGTCGCGTCGTTTGCGAGAACCAGGCTTTACAAAATACTTTACAGCCAGAATGGTAATTTCTTATTCTTATTTGACTAAAACTAGTGTTACTGATTCATTAATGAATTATTAACTAACATAGGTGTAACCTCTTTAACCTCGTTTTCATGTTAACTCTATCCTTGAGCATTAGCGTAAAACATTTCGTGTTTCGTGAGTCTTAACCTTTATTTTGTTTTAATTTCTTGTTAATAACATATCTAAATGGATTTACGTTTCAGCTCAGGATGCCCTTAGGTTAAAGCTGCTGTTAAGGTTGATCAATTTAATACCGCAACACGTACGCAAAACTCAGTCGTAACCAATAAGCGTTTACGTTTTCTCCTGAATCAAAGAAGCCTTATTTATTCTATCTTACCTTTCTCCAGGTGAACTTAAGACAGTTCCTGAGGTTTTTTCAAAGGCTTCATTTACTTAGATTTTTTGCTCTTTGAAATATCGAACAATGACGTCATATTAACCCCCATTTTCTATTCCCCACGTCAGCGCTGTCGTCTAGAGGATTGTTTGGTGATACAAGCACATTAAAATATTTCACAATAATTCTTGGTTCGACGTACTGACGTGACTGTGGCTTAGTCATATCTTTGTTATGCTAGTATTTTTTTATGCTTTAAAAGGCCAACGCTTTTGTTATTAAATATTTACATATTGATAAAAAAGGATTCGACGTGGCGTCCTTTCAAGTGTTTCCTCGGTCGTAAATCTTTAAATGCTTCCCTTTCATTCTCTCATTTCTTTCTCTTTGTTGAGGTATTTTCATATTTTAGACTATACATACCCGAGGTTAATCCCAATAAATTAGAATCTAAACTTTTGATAATTCCATACACCTGCTATGCCTCGCCCCTCATGTCCTCAGGGTCTTAGACCATTGAACCAAGCAGTAGAAAACGCATGACGCACCAAACGTGGTTTGCATGTTATAATCCATCACTCTAGATCTCTCTTAGCACGCCTTTTCAAGATTAATATTCTCTTATTAACGATTTCTACTGATTAATCACTGTATTTTTAAAAAATTAGAAAATTAGTACGCACGTCATCTTTGAAATTATCGTCTGCGCAAAACAAATCAAAAACCGTTCGGTGCTATAATGTAATCCTGTAAATATTATTTCCATAAGTTTGGTTCAAACGTTTTCAAAAACGCCGGTGTGTAAGAATATCTCTTGGAGAAAAAAAATGAATACATTAAAATACAATCGGCTTGGCAAAGCGTCACAAATAGTCACGTTTGACCGTTGGCGTGGGGGATGCCTTGCGTTCCAACTTTTATAGTTTTAACGAATTCTACGTTCTTGACTTTATTTTTCTTCACCATAGTTCCTTAATTCTTTTTTGATGGCTATTTTTTTCCTGTTATATTTGGCTTTCTTTTGTTTGTTTGTTTGTAACTTTATTACGTCGTTTCCATTTTGCCGCAAACGCTTTGAGTTCCATCCATTTTTTTTGTAGAATTTTCTTTTCTACGGGAAGGGCGTGGGAGGCCTTTGGAGAAGGTTAAGAGGCGGGTTGTCGTGACGAAAATATTTCTTGGTCAGGAATTATTACACGCACAAGGATTATAATACCACAATGGCACGATCATACACGTTTTTTTTCAGCTTTCTTGATTTATTTCTTAATATCTTTTCGTTTTTATAAATATTTTCTTTAATTACATAATATTCTTATTTTCATTTACTTAAAGTTCATTCAATCCTGTATATAAAACTTATATTTTCTTTAATTTTTTAGCGTATTTATATACATAACACGACGATATTTTTAAGATGGCTTTCCATCTTCGTCATAATAAATTCAGTAGAAAACGAGCTTAAGATCTCTAATCGCACGCGCTAAAACTCACCACACATACCTTGACTTTCAACTTAAAACAAAAAATCCTCACTCATCATTTCTAGAAATGGTTTCTTAGAAATATAATAAATATTACTATAGATAACCTTAAAACTTAAATTAGAAGAATATAGTACCGTAGAATTGATTCCTAACATGAATAGAAATTTAAGTAGATGAATAAAAAAATGGGATTTGAAAAGACTGAGAATTCTACCAGAAATAACTCAACAAAAATAATATCAATATATTATAAATAATATAAAAACAGCAGTTGATATCGACCTTACAGGAAAAGTAAGGGGGTCACTTAGTCCACCATTAAATAAACCCCATCGAATACTCTTCAAATCCCATTCACTTCAGGTTTGAATTATTCTGAATCAGAAAGTTCGAGTTGAGAGTGGCCTACTTAGGATGAGTCATAACCGCGAATATTTGATACACTTTGGCTGTTCCTTTCAGTGCGTTTGTTGCACCGCGTGCTTTCGACGATTGCAGTTTCTGAGGTCAAATCCTCCATCATTGCTACAATGTCACTGTTGCTTCCTTTAACAGAAGCTTCTTGTTTTTCTTCCATTTTCGTGTCTTCCTGGCGTTTTTGAACTACCACACCCTCTAATATCATACCATCAGGTACTACTTCTCTAGATTCTTTCTCCAGGCGCCGTATTTTCTTGATTAAAACAACTTCTAGGCTACTCAAAAGCTTGCGTCTCCATTTTAATTTTTCTTTCTCTAGTTTTTCTCTCGTGTCCTTTAGTTTGCTACAAAGTTCTTCCATACTCATATTCCTACGTGGTCTCTCAGCAACCGAACTAATGTTCTCTAGGCAGGTATTCTTGGAATCATTTTTCAGTTTTTGTGAAATATAATGTAAGAGGATTTCTTTGTAATTGGCTGCTTTACCGTAAGCGTCCAGTTGCAAAGGAGGCAACTCGTCCTGCGTCTTTTCGTTTATTCCTTCCATCTTGTTATTATTCCTGAGCTTGTTCCTAGGGGCCATTTTAATCTTAGTTACTACAACGTCATCGTCATCTCTCTCTGGTTCTGCTTCATTCTTTTCCTCCTGTAATACAAGCAATAGAACAATCATCAGAATAAAGCTCCATTGTCTATAGTAGTTACTCCAGGTCTCATATCACTTAGTGCACCATTATATTATCATAACATACAGGATCCTTTCTAGACAAACTAATTATTACTTTTGTTTTTCATATTGAAGCAAAGCTTATGATGAGGACTGAAATTTCGGCGCTCACGACTGTTTGACATGCATGTGGTTTTGGAGTCTTCTAGAACTTTCTTAGAGTGATTCAGTTCAATTGATATCATATATTACCATTGAAGAAGGTATCTTTGACCCCAAAGAAGTATAAGGGGGAACAGCTGAGACAGGGACACCCTGGAATTTTTTTTAAATGGATAACTCTACTCCATAGTAATAAAATTGAATGAATGGTGACTGAACTCAAACTCACCTCTTTAGGGAGACCATAGGCCTTCATATCATCTGGAGTCATAACTTTTAATAATCCTTCCCCAACGTCTCTTGACATAACATCGGTGGGCATAGACTCTGGGCTCGGTGGCCACCACTTGGCTTCCTCTTTAGCGATATTACTCTTCCCCTCTGTCATTTCTTCGGTTTTGACATCACCCGACTGTGTTGGCCTGTAGATAGAGCCGGTGATTTTCGCTTGGACGTGACGTTGTCGCATCCGAGCTTCGTGTTCTTGTCTTCCTTTTATACCATGTGTGTAAATAGCCGCAATTTTGGGCATACTGTCATGATCGATAGCAACCCCTCCATTGATTTTTAAGTTCAAAAACAACCCTCTCTTGGTGATGACTGTTGTATCACATGAATCAAAGTCTCTGGTCTCTTGCTTAATATGTCCATTAAATGTATTGTTCCTTGAATATCCGACTCCTTGCGAAGTAGAGGGTCCTTTATGGGCCTTGAAGCTCATATAATCATCTGTATCTATATAACAATTGCCATCTTCGTCGATAACTTTTTTCGAATCCTTGACTCGGACAAGTCCACTAAAGCTAGATTGGTGCGCTGAATTTGAAGGAAAACTATTTACAAATGGCGTATTCGTGTTATTTTGATGGTAGTTTTTTGCGCCTACCCGCTGTGAATCGCTAATAACATTCACGCGATTCGTGTCGGAAGGCGTTGTAAGTTCCAAGTTCTGTAGCACTTGATTATAAACCCATTCCTTTTTTCTAGAAATGC
This sequence comes from Actinia tenebrosa, assembly GCF_029948245.1. NCBI lineage: Eukaryota > Metazoa > Cnidaria > Anthozoa > Actiniaria > Actiniidae > Actinia > Actinia tenebrosa. The sequence continues at coordinate 15,543,969 of NW_028292569.1, forward strand.
TTTGCTTTATGAGTGCCATCTGAAAGTCGGCCTCTGATATTTCTTCCTTTCCTTGAAAGAAAGACTCGAAGCATCTTTTCTTCGCCGCTTCAGGCTTGAAGTAAACATCATCAGTGCGAGCTCGTTTCATGGCAAGTCCCAGGTTTGATTTTCCTGTGAAATCTCCGTTGAAAGAGCTCAAAGGGTTGTTCCTAAATCGTTTGCTGTTATCTGTAACTGGTGATATATGAAGTGGCGAATTCTCGTGGAAAGGAAACGTGGTACGAGGAAAGACCATGTCTGTACGACCGAAACTCGAAAGTGTCTTTATAATGGGATAGCTTTCTTCTGTCTCCCGTTTTGGTTCAGACTGAAGCTTGGCTGTTGGTACTTCTAAAATACCTGAGGAAAAAAGGAAGTAAAAAAAACATGGTGAGATTTCGGCACGTATTTTCTATACACTGGCAATCGATCGTATCGGTGTGTTTCATCATTCTCATGACAAACAGAAGGCCAATTCTAATCTGTTTCTTTCTTCAACAATTTGCAAAGAACCCTGAAACAGAACTTGAAATTATACAAACATATACACGAAATTGTACAAAAATATGTAATGGATTTTGGTCTTCACCGTTCACATCGACTGCTTTATAGTGATTTGAAGTAAAGCCGCCGGTAAAATCACAAAGAAGCCCTTCGAAATATTTCTGTTTGATTTTTCTTCCACTCGATAGACTTACTTTCTATTCGATGCCCAATGAGCCAAATTTGAAAAACGAGTCTAATATTTCAAAGTCTTTTTCGCGAGCAGTGCTGTTAATCCTATGGCTATGATGTTCTGCGATGAATGGATCGACCGGCCGAGATCATTTGTATACATAACCAGTGGCTATTGTCAAAACAATCAGATGCTATTTCGCGCTAGTCACGTTCCTGATACGGACGCGTGACGAGCAAACCTGCGTACGTGATATACGTGATGCTATGTAAGCGCTCGCTAACAACCTCAAGAACAATTTAAAAATGATCTACTTGTTCCTGTCATCATTAAAAGTTGGCTATTACCATGGAAGATTCGAATCAAGGGATACTCAAAATCTAAATTCCCGAAATATCGCGAAAGCCCATTTTGATCATGTGTTTCGCGTGTACGAGATGGAATATAATATTGCCCTATATTTGATATCCACTTCATATGTCAATAGCATGTCAATCTCAAGCACAGTTCAACATATGGAGCATACAGATCCCAAAAATAACATCCGAAACTCCTTTTTTTTCTCCCAAGATTGTATCAACTTCACCGGCAACTTAGGTGCCGAGGAACGATCGTAAAAATCCCGGCGAGTGATAGAATTCCGAGTCATTCGCACTCATGCGATTCTCATCGAAATATTCATTTCCCCAGCGGATGTGTATAGTCGTTTGAAATTGGGTAATAGAAGCAGATGCTGGTGTAGAATCTAATGTGAATCTATCCAATGTTTTGATGGAAGCGAAAATTATATATTTGCAACACCTCGGGATAATTTACTTCCCTTTTGCTACTGCCGAGATAACCGCACCCTCGACAAAACCTAACACGTATCGACAGATAAATCCAGCATTTTGTGTGTGTTTACATCTAGATTTCAGTCATAAACAACAAGAATCTTATCTCTGTGTGAAAATGGGCTTTGATTGTTGTTTTTCAGTTTCCAAAGAATTATCACTCACGTAGGGGTCGGTTCGACTTTGAGAAAAAGCGACAGGTGTTTGGTATAAACGAGATCGCATCTTACCCACTTATCAGGCGACTTATGAATAGGTAAATCTTATTGGATGCTGTATTTGCAATCCAACCGTTCACTAAAATCCTTTCTTCCTGGTTTAGCTCATAATTTGTTTTTGTCCTTGCATCCCCACTATCCTAGATCATCATATTCCATCTTATTTGGATAAATATTTTCTGAGCCCTGTAAAAAAGATAAAAAACCAACCCCCCTATTATATTTCTAATTATAACAGAACTCTATTTATACATCCACTTAGAAATGAAAATGAAAAAAAAAGGAACCCGCTGAAATTAACATATCTAAATCTGTATAATTTTGTTAATAACGCCACGCAAGACAAGACTCTGGTTGTTCTATTTCAGTCTGATTATGATGAATAGATAGTTCTCTAACGCACGTATAAGGCTACGACTGGTCCACTTCCTATATAACATTTCTCGTGCCAAGCTACACAAGAAATCTCTAGGACTGCTGTTTTCCATATGCTATATAATCTTATTAGAATGGCCGTGGTTGTTCTCATTGTGTGATCAAACGTTTCACACATCTTGCCCTACTTGGACCTCATTACATTCAATAATGATTTTCGGTATTTACTTTCACACCTTTTTTAAAAGACTTTAACACCTTTGCGATGACTTCGATCGAAAACTAGTTCGCGATTATTAGCTTTTCTATAGTCCACCCGTTAATCAGTCTCTAAAAAGAAAGGAAATAACAAATATAGAAAGCAATCAACATCGCTACTAGTGCGTGAAGAGTGAAAGCGGTCAACTGCATTGAAAACAACGCAGTAACGCCACGTAAGATAACCAAACCGTAACGCCATGTAAGACAACCAACGCGAAAAGTCACCCACGTGGAGTACTGAACTAACTTATCTAAGTATAGAAACATGTATTCCGTCCTGGCAATGCTTGCGTCATATCGAAACACGTTCATATACCCCTGACTATATATAGCTAGGGGAACAGTCTTCCATGCAATGTTTACCCTTTTTAACCTATCTTTTTAAAGCTGAAGCTAACTGGTTGAGATAGTCTAAAAAGATATAACTAGCTAAAAACTAGTGTGAGCTGCGTCGGTGTTTCTAATGAAACAGTAATGATGAAAAGGTAAACTATACACCGTGAAAAGATGAAAAAACTTACTGACGTTTCGGACGCTAGTCCTTCGTCGGAGTAAAAGAGAAAGAAGTGGTAGAAAGGAGTGTTGAGATAGTCTACTAACTATATATGGTTGAGTGACCCTCCAGGTGTCATTATACTAGAATTGCTATCCCAAGGGTCTCACCCCAGGGGAGAAGCATGTTGATCCACACGTCTTGTCATAGATCGGTACCAGGGTGAAACAAGTACGAGCAACACGCGATACTAAAATAGAGGGGGAAAATTATGATGGATTATTGCGATACCATTTTTTCCTTTGTCTTATATTATACTAGGTGTGCCGTAGATATAGATCTTATTTTCTAGCCGTAGCTAACTTTTGACTCTTTCGTGTTACCAATGAGCCGTAGAACAAAGCTAACATAGTGAACATTTCGAAACCGACTTCTTTGAGTGAGATGGCGCCTTGCGGAAAAAAAGCCAGACATGACAGTTGTTTCGTTTAGAGATCTAGTCACGATATCAAACCTGGTCTATATAACCATTATCATCACTACCAACACCATCATCATCGTCATTAGTCATTTGAATGAAAACAAATCACTGGTAGTACTGGGTTACCAACTTAGTATAGTATTACCGAGATATATAGTGCTCGTTTGATTAGGTTTACGCTCATTATTACACGTTTCTTCGTGCCACTGATGGAAACAAAGTTACGACTTTTGAAGGCGGGCGGAACAATTAGAAATTGACAAGCAATTTTAGCTGTCTCTCTTCCCAATTAAGGAAGCTAGGTAATGACTTATTTCTGACATCAACTGAAGTATCTATCTGTTGGATGCCGATTGGCGCACGCGACAGGTACGCCACTCAAAATCCAACACGGAATCGGAAAACGTCCCTCTTTGGAAAATGTCAGTTCAGACTAAAACTCTCAAAGAAGAAAAAACAGCGTTCAATAGTTTGAAGGTTGAAGCGCTCAGGAGCTTAAAAAATTCCGTGTCACGGTACGGAATTAAATGTCTCTTATGATCATCTCTGATAGTGATGTAATACAAGAAAAGAGCCTTTCTGATATTGGATTGACCAACTTTTCTTTAAATTGACAATAAATCTAGGAGCTGAAAGCCTTAGATCAACAAGGATGTCAAACTCGAAAGGGGACTTTGGGTTCCTCGGTGTCAAAGTGGCAGACTACAATAATTGCGTGCAGACCTAGGTATTGAAGTTTGTGGGTTAAGCTAATGGTTGATACTAAAGCTGATACCCCCTCTGGCGTACATGCACTTGTTTACTGAGGAGAAGATGCTCTCCATGCTTAGTCCAGTTTGCGTTGATTTACATTGGGATCTCTCGGAATAATAATAATGATCCCACTCGTAATGGATTCGAAAAACATAAATTAGTCTTCCTGAAGTATATAAATGCTTTTCGATACTGCACGAAAGCAAAAATGTTCGACAAAATGACCCCTTTTGGGATATAAGGCTCACGCCTTGGTTGTGTTCAAGATATATACGAGCTTTACTAGAAGAGAAAGTCTAAAACGATTTCTAAACCGAAAACTTGTGATCTTTTATGCATTATCATAATTATTTTCTCCTAACAAAATGCTCCCCATAGATAAAGCATAAATTAAACGCACTTCAATTAGTTAATAAGTAGGAATAAAATGAAATAAAAAACACAGAAACCTCTACCAACACCTTCTTGCTAACAAATTCTATCAGGGGTGTCATTTCATGACTTAATGTTCTTTTTTAATTCCATCTTTTAATGTCTTTCGCTTTGCTCTCAACAGTTCCTTGTTCCGTGACTGATCAATGAGCTGTCAACAAAATCGCTCTTTTCAAGCTCATTAAACATTCATGATCATTTCTCTTTGAATGAGAGTATAGAACCATTGGAGTCCCCCCAAAAACTGGCACCTTGGTGTAAAATGAACGTGTGATGGCACCACTCCTTTAGTGAAAGACTGACTCCCTGGACAAAAACCAAGGACCTCGTCAAAAAAGTAGCAAGGAAAGTTCAATAAACTTGATTGAGTGCGAGGTGTGTGGAAAGAAAAGAACGAAAATATATGGGATAATCTTTTGTCAAAGTTACAATGGCCGAAACAATGTTGTTGAGGACCAAACACACGAGAAACATTAACACGTTAATAAGTGGGACAGACATTAGCACGGAACTGTGTGAGCTTCCCCTCCTCGCTAAAATAAATAATCCTTAATCTACAAAGAATCTATCACTAACTTGCTATCTATATCAGTCGATATCATTAGCTATGAACTTTCTTTTACTGGGGAAAGCATAGTTTTCAAAACTACGACCGCAACCTGAACACCCTGCTTGGAAGAAAACCCCTCAGTTATTTTTACTCGAAGTTTTTCAGCTCGCCTAGAAATCCTCAGTAATGACATTGAGAAAAGGATTAGGATATTCTAGAGGCCGAGCAAAAATGTGTTACCTTTTCGGTTTGTCTTATTCTGAGTTACTCTTCTCACTCGGATACGCTTTGCTCTTCTCTCCTGTTGGACAATCCAAGCCTCCCTGCTCATCTTTCGTCCTAACATTTTTCCTACTGTGAAATCTTTTTCACCTAAAGCCGGCGTTGTTCTGTTGTCAACGGTGTCGTGTGTAAGACCGTACTCCTAGTTATCTTTCACTTCTATATACCAAAATACCTCATTCCCAATAGCCAATAGGATTACAGCACTTGGAATACAAATAGACTAGTTCTTTGCGTGCACTGTCCGGAGATATGACAGTCACTAACATATCAGATCACCTGCTATGACTGTTCAAACACGCGCACACGAAACCCAAAAAAATCGACTACTGGGCAATACTAAACGGGTACCTAGACGGATCGATGGTCGATGGGTGGCAGAACTGTTTGGTTTTAAATAGAATGGATTAATAACTACAACTACGGGATTTACGAGGCGGAGAAAAATTAGCACTCGAATGAGTGACTGTTGTTGTTTATAGCATATCATTAATATCCGTTCTTTGTGGCTGAACAGTTTTGTCACTTTTTATTGTGTTCGGTTTTAGTAAAGTATTAATCAATTAAATTAACTCCTTTTTTGAAATGGTATTTTGTTCACACGTAAATTGTGGAGCTTTCGTGCAGAAATTTATTTTAATAGATAGCTTCCGGGAAGACGAGGACTTATGACTTTTGGTCAAGTCTTATCTATGGAATCTTCAGATTTCTCGTTTTACTTTATTATTTACCGGTAAAATCTACTGGGATGGGCTGTGACCGGCACGGCAATCCGTACGGTGACTTGATAATATTTTCACGTTTGATTTAGTCAATGTGTCAACAGATAATTCAAAACAGGAGCAAACAACGTAAAGAATGAGTGATAGCATCTAGAATATTTGTTATTCATCTCTTGATATGGCTTCATTCAATTCGTGCATTTCTATAATTTCTGAAGAGAACTAGAAAAAGAACGAAAAAAATTGAAAGGGTGAAAAAAAGAAGAAAGAAATGATATCATATGGCCGATGCACTTTCTTTCTTCAAAGATAATCTATCAATCGTAGTGTCACTTTTCACGCCATCTGTTATACCTTGCCACTGATTATTGTCTAACAAACACTTTTTTATTTGCTCTAATAATCATCACCCAACTACGTGGGACTCTGTTTTATTTTCTATTATTTCTTTTCTGAAAGGATCAGTTAAAAATTTACTACCAGTAATCATTCGTTGTCCCAGCACTTCCGTGATTACCCTTTGAAAAACATTTATGTTACGTGGAGAGATCTTGTTTGATGTGGGCGACAGCTATTCTTCTTTCGTCACGGCATACTGCAACTTTCGACAAATGTAGCTAAACTTATTTTGTTAAATAAACGTGTTTTCCCTCGTAACCAGATCCAGTTAACATTCCTGTCAGGTTGGCCGCCAATATTCCTGGTATCAGTTTTGGACAGTATTTTGACGGTTTTCTTTTTACAATAAACTGAGCTTTGCCTCCAGCAATTCGTCGACAGTTTACCTAGAGCTTAATGCTTGCCAGATTTTGGAGAGAGAAAATCCAGACAAGCGTAGTGATAAAGTCTCCAAGAACCATGTTGAACCGCTTTTGCTTTATTAATTACTGCCTGAAATAATAAAACTTTGCACCTTCTTTTGGTGTTCATATAACTTAATTTTCTTCTTTCCTCTTAACGATTCTGTCAGCGTTTAGGGAACACATACATACATAGCCAAGTATTTTTATTGTCATGTCCCGACTTTGTGAAGCATTATTAAATGTCGAGATAAATGATGACCATATTTTTTAACCGAAACACTCCAAGGCTTTTAAGATATGACGTTTGTAGTGAGTGTCTTGTCTCTGTTTGTTGTCAGATCCCCTTTTTTATATAATCTGCGCTTTTCAATTTTAAGATTAGAATGTTCTCGAATATATTTGCGATTTTAACACCATTTCCTCGGGTTTCCTGCTTTTCGGTTCTTTTCTCTCTCCTATTATATTTTTTAAACTTTGTTCCGTTTCAGTTTATTTTATTTCTATTCCTTTTCTTCCCGTTTTCGTTCCTCTTGTTGTCTTTCCTTTTCTACTCTTATTTTCATTTTTCCTTTACTTTCTTTTTTATTCCCTATCTTGATATTCCAGCTTATAAGAGAGATTACTTCAGCGACAACTATGAACTCACCCCAGGCCTAACGCTTCTCGCCAAGCTGCAGCAGCCCTGGAGGGAGTAACATTTTAGAGGGGGAGGGGAGAAAAAGATTTTTTTGTACAATCAGACATTTTGAAGATCGACAACATGCCACACGTACTGAACTTCAGTTCCTGAATCCAATTTACATGTTTAAACATACAACCAAAGAGGAAACGTTTCGACGTTCCTTTGACCTTGCACATTTTGTTGATTTTGAACGTAAATCAAGAGAATACAAACGATTAATGGAATAAAAGAACCTCAAATGTTAGTAAGTCTAGCAGTAACCTCAAGAAGATTAGTAATGACACGGGGAAAAAAGAAACGGCCACCACTACAAAAGGAATGGTAGGATCTCATTAGATTCAGTTCTATTGTGAATACATAATTATATCCCCTGGGGGTGACCATGGGGGTTGGGTTCTAGTTCTGCTGCTGCAAGTCGGCGAGACTAACAGGTTCTAGATCCACGGATTTATTAAAGATTTCCTATCTAAACTACAAATTTATTCAATACTGCTGTGATACTGCTCAGTCTCTTATTTTTATTCCAATAGTTATTTTAACACATTATCATAAATGGCTAGTTTCAAATCTGATTTATGACGTCGATTTGCACTCACCGCTTTGACAAAGAAATAACAGATCGACTATAATCCTCGAAAAGGGTTTGCGTTTTCCTCAATCGTTTTACATACACTTTTGTTACTTTTGTGAAATAAGGAATAAAAGCAACAAAAAAGAAAAGAAAGAAAAGAAAACGGTGACGATATATTCTGGCTACGTGTGGATATTACACCCTGCTGGTAAGATGAAAAATGGTGAACGACAACGCGAAACCGATCGACCAAAAATTTGCTAAAAAAAGGGAAAAAAACTCCTGAAAACCAACCAGCCTTAATCTGGCAACACGTCGTACTGGTTATGTTTGCACACGTGGATCAGCAATGTATTCGTTACAGTACTCAACACAGTATACAGGCGACGGTATTTCTTTTAAATATCTACATTATCTCATCCAGTAGCACAAAAATTTCCATCTCAACTCTTTGGTAAAATCGAATGAACGAGAAAGACGCGCACACACCATTGCTTCACTGAGTAAAAATATATACCTTATATATTCATTAATATACAGACTAGTCATTTCGTGGTTTATATTAATTACTCATATAGAACGCTGTTCCAAACGGGATATATTTAACGCTTGGTGGTTGTTTAAAATTGAGCAAAAGCAGATCAGTTATATTTTTCGAGGATATTTCTAGACAAAATATTTTAATTGCTTGGCGAATTGAAATAAAATCTGACCCCGAGGAAGGAGTTTCTTTAAGCAGATTAAATCTTCGTATTTCGCAATTATAAAAAAAATAACTCACTCCACACAAAAGGATGTATAAGAATAACTTGTGTCCAACACAGCGTCATTCTCAGTCAAGGTTGATTTTAAAACTAAACTAGAATAAAATAAATCTCTTTAATTCAGTGTCTAGTCTAGCGACACTAGGACACCTCTAGGGACAGCTTTTCCTCGCTACCACTACATTCAATACTGATTCTATGCACACAACACTCCAGACTCACACGTTGGTTTTTATCGCAGGGAGAAAAATTTTAAATCTGATTGATTTATGGTAAAAACACGGAGAAACAACTTTCATTATCACTATATTGTAAGAGTACTATGAACTCATGAACGCACGTGTGAACCGGCACGTCACATTAAGAGTACGGTTATCTGAACAAAATATAACGTTCAATACTTTTTAAATAATTTTCATATACCTTTTTCCCTTTGAATCGAAGGATAATGATATTTGTGCTCCAGTTTTGCTGAGAAAATGTTTCAATTTCCCTAGGCAGATGAAATAGTCGGTCTAGTCTGGCTGTGCCGGCTGAAGATGAATATTCTTGACAAAGCAAACCAATAGTATAAGCCTCGTTGTGAGCCTTATAAATTAGACACGACAATCCTATGACGTTATTCAACAGGAAACTTCGAACCACAAGTTTGTGGGTGTACGTGCAAGTATTTCGCGATATTGCTCTAATATTTTGACACGATCATTTGAAAAAAAATAATAACTTGGTGTCATTTTGGTGTCATGTTTAAATCAAAGCTACAAAGCGCTCGTTAAGCAAAGTGTCTGATAGAAAAACTCTCTTAAAAAGTCTTTTTATCTATTTGGTTAGTTTTAATAGACCCATGCTATTAGATGAAGCAAGTAGTCATTCACACAGTGATGTGAAAGTTAGAAAATTCACTAAGTGTGGCTCAACATTTCCATAGTAACCGTTTTAGTATCGTTGTGCAGCTGTCAGAAAGGACGTTGTTTGAAAGAGCGTTACCATGACAGCATACTTTCCTCTACTCTCAGTTGCTCCAAGGTTTATTGATAACCATGGTAACGAAATTTGGCAGGCACTGCTGTCAACTTTGAAGGACAGCTGGAACTGTTTGGAAGTGATGACATCATACTTGTGACTTTTCCTTGTGACCTCTAACTTCCAAATAGACACAAAAAGTCTGTCCAAATAAGTACATTGTTTATAAGAAAAGAAAAATTACATAGACTTCTCGTGATGGATTAGAACTTAGTGATCAAAGATGCTTATGGTATTGAGTATATGTTTACCGTCACGTCCCAAAACTTTACCCAAACCAAACTGAGGCACCACAAACGCAGACGCGACTCTGATAATATTCAATTAATAGCGACAATCATTGTCTGGAAAACAGTGGAATGTAAACACCGATGTCTGATTAAAACTGACAGACAATCAATTTCGTCCCTGCAGGGTAAGAATCTATACGGTTATCACGTTCTCTTGTCTCTTCTTTGTTCACCGGATCGATATAAAGTCTAGATAATTTTAATCAAACGACAGCACCTAAACTGAACTTAAAGTTCAAGTTCAACTTTTTGTAGCTCTTTTTTTTGGCAAACATCGTTAATCCCAGCTCTTATTTAGTTCGATTTTGTCATCATACGTGCATGCCCCTAACACCCTTGGACTATATCTTCTCTGATTGTCCTTGTTGAAACCAGTACTGCCAGTATTGTCCTGGCTGCCAGATTCTTATAATTAGTACCAGCTGGGCCAGTTGACTGTTATAGAAAAACCAGGGTCAACCAATCAATCAGATTCAAGAATTCTATCAAAAGATGAGGTTGAGCCACTGTATTTTTACACCCCTCCCCCCAGGCTAAGGGCCCTTGGGGTATGTATTGATCTTGAGTAGCCCCTCACAAGATATACCATTGTCCACCAGGGTAAAAGTCAACGCATGCAAAATTCGAGGTGAAGGAAAAAATGGACATCCTAAATATGTAAATATTTATACTATGGAAATGGAATAAAGATTATAATTACGAAAAAAAAATTTTCTATATATATATATATATATATAATCTATTATACTCTAATCATTTCTAATAAGTAAGTTTCCTAATAGTAGAAAAGGGCGTAGTGTACCTAATATCTAATAGTAGTAGGAAAAGCAGACGTACTCCAATTACAAGGGATCTAGTCTTGCTACAAAGAAACTTGTCCTTGTCTTATTAGAACGTTTGATGATTATTTCATCAAGCGATACGTAGCACTGATTAATATTAATAGTCTACTGAACAACGAAACTGGAATAGCCATACGTGCTAAACGATGTATAGAGGCTTTGCGCCGTCACGTGATGGCAGGCATGACAGGAGGCAGGAACAAAGTGAATCTGGTCTAATCTGATATTTACATGAAAAAGAATTCAGTTTCCCAGGGAAAAAAGACTGTATTGTTGTGCCCTCTGTCATGGCTGCCATCACGCTGGCGATGGTGCAAAGCCTTTATTGCAAGAGTTATGAAGCCATGGCAGGGAGATAAGCGATACGAGTTAAATAAAGCACGATTTTCGTGCATGTCATCACAGGATGTATACAACAATAACCGTGCTTTGACTTAGATCAACCCATTCGTTTCATTTGTTTCAATACAATTTAAAGGTATCTTAAGTACTTTCACACTCAAACTGAATCAGTGCTAGGAGGGTTGATTTTCTTTCATGATAAATACGTGTACAAATTTGCCTTGTCCTTAAATAAACTAATTCCTGTCAGCAACATTTGAACGCATTATCTTAGGCCTTCAAACATGTCAAGGAATACAATTTGCCTGCCATTGTCCGAGGTTTTTTGATAAATCATGCAACTCAATGACATCTTTTCTTTGGACGTTCAGAATTTAGGAGCGTGCTTTGGGACATGACTTTATTGCGGATATAGCACTTATGGGGACATTTGGTGTCATGATAACTATGATATACATAGAGAATTTAAAATATTAAATATATTTATCATGGATATTTTAGATAGGGCTAATGACTATGGTTGTCTCATATATTGATGTGCTTCGAGTCACGGCTGTGATCATAAAACAAAGTCAGGGATCTATATTTATGCTGTAAATGCTGCGGTCTTCGCTGTAAAGCCGATAAAGAAAACGTTTTTTGATCCGATCTGAGAGGAGAAATCGCGCGCGCCTTCCCATTCAACGTATATTAGCGGGTCTATTTTGACTAGAAAATAAAAGTCTTGAAATCTTACTGTCTTTCAGAAGATTTTTCTTTTAGGATAAATCTACCCTGGTTGAGCATTTCTTATAGAAATTAATAGCGCCAGGAACTCAAATGACGGACAACTATAAGTTTCGCATTCTATGGCTGTGGCAGACACTCAAGGGTCCTCAAGCCCAATTACTTAGTAAAAGAGCAAATGTACAAACTGTAGTCCTAATATTTTTGTTAGATTCGTGTGAAACTATTTTTTGAATTGTTTCCATACATACAGAAGTAGTACATATCCAAGTAGTTGCTTGCTCTCCTTGTTGCGCTGCTTTTGTGCTGATGCAACGCGGGGCCTACATGGTATGTTCAGATCATAATTTATATTTTTATATTTCTATTTCAGTTTCTAATGCGCGTGTGAGCATCTTCCCATGTAACACGCGCAATATAAGTATTAAATTATTATTATTATTATTAAATTATTATTATTATTAGTCTGCAGATTTGCAAACATACGTTTTTTCATACTTTTGGCCTACCACCAAAAGAACTATAACGATGAGAAATTGTCTCAAATATTGAATACAAGCGCCGGTTTGAGGCATTTTCTTAAACCATGTGTTTATTGTTCTTTCTATGTCTATCACATAGCACTGAATGGATGAATTCACAACGCCCCTAAGAAGTTGTTATATAGATGGCCCTTTAAGTAACAGGCACAGGAAAAAGACGGTAAACAAACCCAAATCATAGCCTATCTTTAAGCACTAACATGATTTATTATGATTATAAAATGAATAAAGAATAGGGTCCACATGCAGATCGTGGTGCCGTTTTTGCTCATATCCTGTCCGCTAGCCACAAAAATGACTAGAAGCATCGAAGAAGAACGAATATGCCCGGACGCGGGGCGTCCTACAGAGAGAAGAGAACGCCAAAACATTCTCAGTTCGCTTTCAAGGCATGTCATTTTGATCGTTATTTGTTTAAACCGTACGATGATAAGCTTGCAGTGAAACAAAGACAATTGCTTGTGGGTGACGAGTAAACTTCGAAAACGGGAAGTAACTGGCGAGGATCATGAGCCTACTGTAGACCCCTAAATTTCCATGTGCGCACGGCAAACTGTAGTGAAGAAACGGTGAGATCACTTAGAAAAAAGGCTGAAAAGATTTTAAATCGAGAAAGAAATGTCCGTTTTGTCGACTGGTCTTATTAATGGCATACATGCATGTGTCCTACAGAGTACAAGCCATTTCCTTTATTTTTTTTTTATGTCGCTTAATGGAGACACATAGCAGGAGGTTCCACGTTATCACCTCCACAGACACCATTATCGCTGAACGACACCCAACGATACGTGATCACAGAAACTGAACTTAAAACACATACAAATGTGAAGGCAAACAAGCTAAATTACAAAATAATGAGAGAAAATTTATTACTTCCTCGGTTTTTTCTTTCAGCTGTGATATTTTTAGGTAGTTTAAGGGCTGTATAGAACAAGACTTCCTAATTACGTTCAAATACTGTCGTAATTAAATAGGAAAACTAACTTGACACTTACTATTATCATCGTATATAATGAATGGTTCTGCTCGGCAAGGTAGGGTTCCAAATCCCCTATAGTAAATCCAGTTAAATTCAACGAGAACATCGATCTGAAGCATCACGTTTTGAAGAAAAACCACGTCATCCATCACCAACCACTTCAGGTCTTACTTTTAGTATTTTTGACAATTTGCTTAGCTTTTGGTAGGAAATTAAACAATATGGCTTTCAAAAATGCGTCCATAGTATATTTGAATTCAAATTTATATTCACTATTAGATACCGTTCCTGAGGCTTTCTCTTCAAAACAACAGGCACCTATTTCCGCTTCTTTCAATGACGATTGTTCAAGCCAAATTTTTATCATATTTATTTTCTAAGTGTGTAATTATCAAGAGGCTTTGACGATCTCTTTTTAGGCTGTTACCAGAGCAATATATTCGGATCTCGGCGGATTCAGTACTAACTTTCAGTAAAATCGTTATTGGATTTTCGTTTAAGTTTAACCAGTCAGTGTGGGAGGAATATATACGTATAGCTGCATTCTTTACTGGCTAAACAAGCTCGTGGACAACCAACACTTAAGGTCTCACCCACTCTTTTAAAATAACCTTTCCAACGCAGGCTAAAGTTCAAAACTTATTACGAAATTTCGAGAGAGATTCCTTTTTCAGTAAAGATGTAGTAATAATGTACAAGAAAAATAGTGGGGGCTTTCAAAACCTAGGGCTTTCCTTGTTGACTGCTCTTTTAACCTGGTATTTTTCCAAAAATATATATATAAAGACCACGTTCAGGAGCAACTTCTGAAACTACCCTAGAATATAATCTTTATATTATTATTTCTTATTTCAAACTGGTAGTCCTGGTAGATAGAATACGATATGATTAACACCTTTCATCATCATGATTTATAGTTGAAACATGGATGACCCAAACATGGATTATATTAAATATGATTTCAAAGTTCTAATAAACTTACCTGAATTTAGTTCGTGTTCTCGGACTGTCCCATCTGTTTGTTTAATATCTGTTATACTGTTAGCCGTTTCCATTTTGTCAAACTGCTATGCTCCTTCCATCATTAAGATTATCACAGACCAAATATAATTCGCTAAAATGGTTCCTTGCGTGGTCTAGTAACATACTAGTAATATGAATGGAAATCCACTAGAGCTCATGAGGATACAAAAGATCAGGAGAATAATAAACTATCGTGATTAAACCTGAAATTACAATGAACAGCTCAGTCCAGTTCGGCCGTCATGGTAGTCCTCATTCATTTAAAACCGTAAAAACTTTACCGGCATCAAATTGGAAATTTTTAGCTAGAAGTATTTTAAATGTACTCCTTCTGGCAATGGTTAAAATATCTAGGATATAATGATGATGGTTCCCTATGGGGAAACGATGAACCTATTGCGAACTGAACCTATAAACACTGGTTAACTTATGCGAGACCTTGTACGTGATCTCATAGAAAACACCGCTGACCGCAGAACTGCAGATTGCAAACAAAAATCGTAAAGGTTTCTTTGGATTTAGCGAAAATTTACATGTTTTTAAAATTTTGGCTTAAAAATACAAGGAATTTAGATCTGTGGTTATAATTACGACTCTCTATCGACATCAAATTCTCAGAATTGGGAAGTTCGTTTGTGTGTTTTGACACTTGCCGAAATTAATTTATGCGCGTTGCTTGGACGGATCATACACAGTCACGTACCAGTTATCACTTTAGTCATTCAATCCAAATACAAATCTTCATTCTTATTTGTACAAATTGTTATTGTTTTTATATAACGTTTTATCGGAAACCAGTCCAGTACCAAGTTTTTCTTTGGACAATTCACCGTCGTTAATCCCGACCACCCCCACCAACACCGTATTTATTTTCTACTTTTCTATTTTTTTCATTTCTATTTTTGTTCAGTTTGCCTCCAATGTAAACTGAATTAGAGACAGCCTATTAGAACCAATATCTGTCAGTTTCTATAATATTGAATCATTAATTATTTAGGATTTCATGTTTAAAACTTTTTCGAATAACGTCGTTAATCCCGACCATCCCCACCCACACCGTATTTTTTTTCTACTTTTTAATTTTTTAATTGTCTATTTTTGTTCAGTTTACCTCCAATGTAAACGGAATTAGCGACAGCCTATTAGAACCAATATCTGTCAGTTTCTATAATATTGAATCATTAATTATTTAGGATTTCATGTTTAAAACTTTTTCGAATAACGTCGTTAATCCCGACCATCCCCACCCACACCGTATTTTTTTTCTACTTTTTAATTTTTTAATTGTCTATTTTTGTTCAGTTTACCTCCAATGTAAACGGAATTAGCGACAGCCTATTAGAACCAATATCTGTCAGTTTCTATAATATTGAATCATTAATTATTTAGGATTTCATGTTTAAAACTTTTTCGAATAACGTCGTTAATCCCGACCATCCCCACCCACACCGTATTTTTTTTCTACTTTTTAATTTTTTAATTGTCTATTTTTGTTCAGTTTACCTCCAATGTAAACGGAATTAGCGACAGCCTATTAGAACCAATATCTGTCAGTTTCTATAATATTGAATCATTAATTATTTAGGATTTCATGTTAACTTAGCTTCGAATAAAGACCGAGGGATGGAGGGAGGGCAATTCACAGTCGTTAATGCGGACCACCCCCACCCACACCGTATTTATTGTCTATTCAGAATGACGACTGTAGAGTAGGGTAAATTTTGACATTTTCTTCCCTATAACCTATAACGAATTCTGATATTTTTATCGTGACAGATTTAACGAATTCTGATATTTTTATCGTGACAGATTTAAGCAAGAAATCTAATTGTCAACCTACTGAAGAATTAAAAGTCTTTTTGCGAAAGCTGATGTTTCATACCGAAGAGGCAATGATAACCACAGAATGCACCTAAACGAAATGATAACCATAACATTTCCTTAATTATTGGAGCGCTGAAAAGACCCCACTCCGTATATCAAAACAAGGAAGATATTACAAATTCTGTTTTACTTCGTAAGTGGCAGTAAAGCTTGAGGTTTGCTATCCAGTCATTTGATCCGGGAGGCTAAAGTAATTTATTGAATTTGGTCTGGCGGTTCATGCAAAATGCCCCAACTAAATCAGTTATCAACAATATCAAACGCACGTAATTTTTTTATCATGCTGGACGATTATGAACTGATCATTGTTGTGCATGCTGTGGGAACAATTAGAATTCAGGATTAGGTTTTCAAGTTTTTACTTAAAGACTTGATATCCTATCAACACAACTGGCGCAGATTCATTAATAATTACTATACTATATTGAGTCGATGCCAGACATATGTGCTTATTTCATCATTAAACAAATTGAAATGTGTTAGATACATGCATTAAAATATCAATTTGAAATAACAGTTATTAGTTTCTTAGTTATTTTCATGAATTATGAATTTTTCACCTGTCTTTAGTGGAAATAAAGTTCCTGGTTTGTCTGTAACTCTCGTCAGAATGAAAAATCCTTCAACAAATATATCGTATTATACCACGTCTTATTTGTAGAAAGTTATCTGGTGAATGAATCATTTTTTCAAACGCACAAGTTGTTTTATTTTCTTTGTCAAGTTGGCCATGGGGGCTGAAAACGGCTTTATCGGAGCTATCAAAGTGCGTCGGTCGGAACACTGTTATGGGTTAATTCATGACTGATTTTACCATATCTCTGCATGGAAGCTATAAACTAAAAGTCACTGACCATGTTTTTTCCTAACTTTATCTGTGTGATGCATCGCATTGGGTTTATCAATATAACATTAATTTAGTTTTCCAATTCATGAATACCAGTATGACATCGATATCAATAAAGATTACTATGGAGGTTCGGTTGGGGTGGGGTTGGGTTGAATGAGGTGGGGACGCGATTAACTCTTTTCAACACAAGGTGTTTTGTTCTTAACATAAAGTGAAGAAACTGAGGGACTCAGACCTAATATTACTGAATACTTTCCCGTATGAACAGAAGTAAAACAGCCCGAGTTTTTTACCTTTCCCGGCTTTCCTGTCCCAAGCCCCCGCGACAAGAGAGCCTGGCTGCACAGCCAAAAGATTAAAAAGACTAACAAAACCGAAATCACCGGCTTTGTCTTTTGGGTTTACTTCGTTCAGACTCAGAAGAAAAAATAAAAACGGAACGTAGGAAAATAAAGACGAAATTCGACATCTTTCTTTGAATCTGTGATGTAATTCGTATTTTCTTGTTAGCCTATCGAATCCTAAAATAACTCAGTATGCAAAGTGTCCAGATGAGACTGCTTACTACTCGTATCAGTAGAATTATGTATGACAACTGAGGACGTGATGTGTGTATACCGTGACCGTTTTGTGTCGATACTTTCATTTGGATGAAAAGTGAATCCATGTGCTCCGGCTGGTTCAACGGATATCCCCAAATCCCTATCGTCATCTTCATAACTGAATTCTGCTTTATTATCTTTCCTGTACCAAAGAGAAAGGCAAGGAACTGGTCCAGACTTATATGACACACCCACCAAAAGTAAAGATCCTACGTGAAGGATATCCTACTTGGAAATCCCTAGGAATCGCGGGCGCAAGGACCGCGGACCACCCTAAAAAGTGGGAAGTGGGGGGGGGGGGGGGGGGGGGGGGGGGAAGATAGGGAAATACAAGAGACTATAGTATGGGGAAAGGTAAAGTGGGAAAGCTATAGCCCCCCAGCGCCCTCACCCCTTCCCGCCCCGTTTTGCAGTCTCTTGGGCAATACTTACATAAGGTCCGCCGATTATGAGTTGTGCGCCTGAAGCAATTTTGACTCTATGGTTACTTTTGAGATACCGAAGACACGCCCTGAGACATGAATTAATGGATTCGTCTAACGTTATCTATACAATGCTATCTTTATCCATGTATCTGTCTATATTTTTGCAGCATTTTGACCATTTTTATTCACCCAGTTTTCCAGCACTTCTTGTTATCTTGATTCAAGACATAGAAAACTAAATACCTAGTTCTATTATCACTATTCTCTATGATTAACCGTGCTATATTTCATAGCCAAGGACCAGTCAACCAGATATTATGTTCCAGACACACGCGTCGACTTAAATATGCAAAGGCTTTTTATTCATAGAAGGCTTATCTGCAGGCAGACTTGCAGGAATTGATTTATGCCAGTCACGTAGTAAGGTTTAACAAGTGCTTTCTTACGCAGACTCGTGCTAAGCTGGAAAGACGGGGGGGATCAGTATAACAAAAAAGTTTCTAACTTTCAGACAGGACAAATATATTGAAAAAATGTCTCCATCCCTTTCAAAACTAAATTTTCTTGAAATAACTACAAAAGTAAGTTTGATAGACAATATCATTAATGAAAATTGGAATGCATTTTGGCAGGCTATTTTCTTGAAATAACTACAAAACTAACTAAATTTGCTTGACCATATCATTATCAGTAAAATTTAGAACTGATGACGAGCTGTGGTTCAGTTTAAGGCCCCCTTTAATGTAATCAATCATGTAACTAGAGTAGAAAAATTGTTTAGGAGAGTTACATACAAGATAACGATTAAATTGCCTTTTAGTATCAGGCCTATTAACTATACAGATTGATTGCTTTACAAATACATTCATTTGTGATGATTCATTGAACAAACATTTTAAAAACCTTCACAGACAGGTGTATGAACAGTACTGAATTATTCAGAATCAGTATTTCAGTTTGTCTTCGATCTATCTTTTCGTGAATTAAAATAAAGATATTTTCAAATAAAACTTTAATTTTACTGACTGATTATTCAACTTGTGAGTTAGTGATTTTAAAATTTAACGTCAAAGATGTCGTTGGCCGGCCCTGGAATGAGTTCAGTAAAGTGCTTTGCAGATGTAGAGATTTTCACAAGATTTTAGATTTTGAATTTCTAACCTCAGGCTGATGTGGATTTAAGAAAGATATCAAGTGAAACATGGAATTATATTTAAAACCTAGTCTTTCCCTAATTATAATACTTACATTTAAAGTCTTGGTCCTTTGTTGTTAGGTTTTCCTCCATAAACTGAATGGTGTTGGAATGTTCTCCTGTTGAAGTATCCATAAGAGAAGAATCCTCAGATAATTTGTTTAGCACAGGCTACAAACCCCCGTTAACACTGTATTTTTGTTTAAGTTTCAGGACAAAAACGCCACTGACTTTCTCTAGCAGCATGCGATATTTACAGTCTAGTTATTTCTATTGCGCCATTGCTTATGTTATTAAAAAACCGTTGCTTCCGAAAAAAATGTTTTTTGTTTTTTAACCCCAAAGACAAGAGAAAATAGACAGCTTTACTCTCTGATAAGCCGGCTCATGCCTCAAGAGACTTAATATTCTTAAAAACGGAGAGACAGAGGTGAAGTAGAAAATAAATAGCCGTGAACGGAAAGAACTGAACCAAGTGCGCTTACTTTCTGAGGAGTTGAGGAAGCAAAAGGAAATGTTCAATATTTAGAGACAAAACATTTCAGGGGAGTAGATGAAAGTAGAATCATTTGCATAAGCAGAAGCACTGACAATCCTGGGTCTTAGACAGCTGATGGCAACTAACATGACTGCAAGCACGTGCACAGCCAACCACGATCAAATCTTCACAGTAGCTAGGTTCCCATACAATAATTGAGATGTTTTGAGAAAGCGACTGAAATAACTGATACATCAAAGCTTTGATGAAGATATATATTTCCTGGTCTTATCACCTTCTTAGAGAATGGTCGTGGATAAGTACACGTTTTTACACGCCCTCCTCTCCTCTTGCACTGATCCGCATGACAGATACTTAACATTTTAGTAATTTATGGTAAAATTAAAAATTTCATGCCTCCCTTTCATTCTACTTTTAATAGGATTTTTCGTGTGTTTTCGTGTCAGTACTTTTCTAAGACCAACCGCTTTTTTTCCAAAATGTACTTCCAAATTATATTTAGTATGGATTTTCAGATGGAGCATGCGTAGTAAAGCATGTCAAAGCTAGCTGCTATATTGAGCATATGGCAGGAATTTGTTGGCACTTTGTTTTGGGGACTTCAGTGAGCTAGCCCTTGATGAATATTTCGTCCTAACGTCGGTGATTTTAAAGCTGTCTGAGTGACACTGAATCACAATCCTACGGCAATCTGCATTAACTTAAATAACCGGCGAAACAGGAAGGAATTCAGATCAATATGATTTCCCACTTTCACTTTGATCTCACTAATATTTTTTTAAGGCGTTAGTACAAAATCGTTGGAAAATGGTGAAATTTATACAGCACAAGAATTGGTTAGACATTTGCGTACCAAGTTTACGTGTACCGCTAATTAATTTAACTCAACTTACTTTACCGCAGGACAAAATAAAGAAACCTAAAATTATTATCTTTAGCAGTGTATATGCATAGCAACATGTCCCTGGAAGAGTTCTTTTCAAAAATGAAACAAATAAATCATACAACGCCTACCTCGTTTACAACTACAGAGTTCTTTGTGATCAGGTGCCGGGTAGTTTCAACTTCATTGACCGTTTTCTTTTATTCTGACAAACTATTCTCTTTTCCTCTTTTTTATTTTTTCTATGTGGCAATTTGATAAGTTTGAAGTTTGGATTTCATTTAATTATGATTTTTTTCTTAATTAATTTTTAACATTAATTTTTTTATTCGTTTCCTTTATTCTTGATCAGTCTGCTTTCATTTATATCTCAGCAAATTCAACCCTCGCGCACATACATGCTCTGATGAACCTTCCTCAGTTGCTCTACTAATAAAGAATTTTTGCTCGGCTTTGGGTGATCACTTTTATATTTCAGTTTATAGTTCACTGGTAAATAAATTATTTCCCCCTTTAGGAATAAATGTCACAAACGTACGTGCTGGACGCGAGTTAAACCCCAAAATACCATTAAAAACCTTTTAATTGTTGAGGTAAGTTGTTTTGATGGTGAACCAGGCTTTAGTATTCTAGATCAAGCTAGCATCTGCAAACGTGTATTGAGGCACGATTCAAGCCGTTAAGGTAGCCCGAGACCTTAGTTTTGCCAAGAAAAAAATCAAGGTACACGACCCTTGTTTAACATGACTATATAGTATCCGCCAGTCTTGCTAATTTCCTTTTTGTTTGTTTGGCTGTTAAAAGATATTTCATATTTTTTCTTTTAATAAATTTTGATGTAAACAGTGAATGCGCGTTTTTCTTTCTTCTTTTCTTCTTTTTTTTTTTTTTCCTTCCTTTTTTTCAAAACTCGACAAAATATCTATATCTATAGGGGAAAATTTTAAAGATTAATCAGAGTAAAGATGTTTAGGATATATTGTACCACGCACTAAGCAAGGGGGTGGGTGTTAAATACTGTAACGAGAAGGTAGTACGTGTGAACGAAACATCAATTTTTACTAGGTCGAAACACAATATATCTTCAAAAGGCATTATGTTTGGTGATCATGATTTCAAATCAAACATCAAAACGCAGAAGCAGAAGATAGAATTTCCGAATGATCAGTTATACCCTTACGAGAGTGAAAAAGTGGCGAATTTTAGCTGATTTATATGAACGACCTTATAAATTAGATATAATTGAACTAGAAATGTCAATGTTTCCCTAGCCCCCTGAGACGCTTTTAGTATTTCGACGCCATAATCTCTTTCTACTCAGCCAGCTGGATAAAAACTTTTTTCTCTTCATTTAATTTAAATTAAAGCAATTGAAATTCAGAAGCAGGCTTTGGATAACTTCCTTGATTAAGTTTTAACAATATTTAAATATTCTTGTCACGTTCGCGAGGCTGCGTCGGGAAGAAAACGTGTGAGAAAGCCACGTGGTATATGAGTGGGTCATGTCGTATTTCTGATTAGTGAATGGTGTTGTGGCGTCTTTCTCGTGTCATTAGTATCTAGGTGTTTCTCTCTTGAAGAAACTAAGAAAGCTATATTGGTAGTGACTGTATACAACTGAGACCATTGTCAAGAAAAGCGTGAAACCTTTAAGTGTGTGACAGACAGACAGGTAGAGTGACCTGGTTGGCGTTTTACTCGTATCATTAGTATATAGAAGTTTCTCTCTCGGAGAAACTACAAAAAGCCATGACAAAGCCATATTAGTAATGATTGTATACTCCAACTGAGACCATTGCCAAGAAAAGGAAACCTTTAAGCGGTGTGACAGACAGACAGGTAGAGTGATCCGGTTGGCGTTTCACTCGTATTATTAGTATCTAGAAGTTTCTCTCTCGGAGAAACTAAGAAAGCCATGACAAAGCCATATTAGTAATGATTGTATACTTCAACTGAGACCATTGCCAAGGAAACGAAACCTTAAAGTGTGTGACAGACAGACGAGTAAATTGACGGAGCCGGTTAAAAACTTAGCAACTGCTTGTTTCACAACCATAACAACGTCATAATCATACGATTAGATCTTTTTCATCCCTTGTTATAAACTACAGCATATTTCATCAACTAATTAAACTTGACACATTAAGCCCTAATACGAAGGAGAGTGGGTAGTACGAACACATGCGCACACCAGGCAAATGTGTATAACACAGACAAGCAAACTAACCAGAGCTTACTCAGTATTGCAAGGTGTTTGAAATTCTGCCTATTGATATCGAATACTAAGCGCTTTCATGGGAGAAGTTCTTCACATACTTTGTTCAGGAATACCCTTGTCAAAAATGAATGCCCTAAAAGTGCGCGTTGTGCGAGTACTGGGATAAGCGTCTGCGAAGACAGTAACCAAGAGAACACAATATCTTATATACTTTGTTTAGGAATAACCTTGTCAAATTACCCTTAACAGAATGAGATAGTGTTTCAGAAGTCGCACGGTTGACTTCGCAAAGCGCCGTCTTGGCAGACAGTAACCAAGAGCTCCGCATAATGGTCAGTAGTATTCAGTAAGTAACACACAAGCAAACAGCACAACATAATAGATGCATCTCAGAGCAAATACTGATAAAGCACGTGGAGTATCGGCTTTCGTTATTCAGCTTTTCACACGCAACATTTCAAACTATCAAAAGTTCATTTTACAGCTAGGCCGCGAGATAGAGAAATAAACTTATAGCCCTTTTGAAAAAAAAAGGAATCTACTGAAGAAATTTTTTGAAAAAAACCTTATCTGGTATCAAGGCTTTCGAACCAAAGAATCACTAATTAATTCCGAAATGCCAAAATCACTTTAGACTGAGGCGCCGTATAGACTTCGGACCTGATGGCAATTTAATAAGGCCGATCTTAATGCACGGATTGTGTTCTAGCCCAAAAGTATCAAGAAAAACACTACCGGCCCCCAGTCTAAAACTGAGCTAATCCCTTATCTGCCAATAATTATTTAACTTTCTCCGCACGACTGGAAGCCCAAACAATAGCCTGAGTAGCCCCCCCCCCCCCCCCCCCCCCCCCAAGCGCCCCAGAAGGCCTGATACTCAGACTACCCAAGCAATAGCCTACAGATTGGGTTTCCTGTGGTAGATCAATTTCGTACCCAGAGCCCACGTTCTTCTTGGTCAGCACTCGTTTGATATTGATAAATCTAATGATTGGGATTCCTGTGTTAGTGTTTTAAAGATGGCGGCCAACCAGTGGGGAAACATGAATTCTCTTCCTGATGAAATTCTTTATTACATCTGTGACTATTTAGAAACTATAGACAAGCTACGCCTCGCTTCTGTTTGTCAACGGCTTAGGAAAATACTTTCTTCTCCGTTGCTGAACAAGTGAGTTTATATTCATAAGCATATTGGTTTGGATTCCCCGGCTTGGTTTAATATAGATGGCAGGTTCGGAACTCTTCTCAAATTGAACTCCCACTTATACGTTTGGAACCCGTACACAACGATACTTCCCAGTTACAGGAGCATTCTTAGATTTATGTCCCTTAATGAAAACCATATTCCAATAAGTCTACTGCTCTCAACTACCTAAGAATATAGACCCTTTGCATTGATTTCCTAGAGGGATTGTTCTGCGAGACAAACTAATAGGCCGTCTTTTCTTATGCAAAGAGAAAACATCCATTGTTTTATACCCCAGAACAATTCCTCTCGGCACTCAGTGCAAGGGGTCTATAGCAAAGTTTGCGCTGCATCACCTATTGATATTAATGTGCCAATCAGAGATCTATTGGCTACTGAAACAAAGAGATCTTTTGTCTTGATAGTTTGCAAATTTGATTGAGAAAATATTCCTGACACTAATGTTTGTAAACAGTGAATATCTTACTAGAAAATACAAGTGACAAGTGAGATATTTCATGCTGTTCCACAAGAAAGCATGTACAACTATTTTATCCCATGCCATCAAAAATAGTGAAGAAATTCAAAATGCTGCAATGCCTGCTGGGAAGAAATAGTGGAATACTGCTAAACAGTATACAACAGCTTTCCTGAATTCTGATTGACTGTATTTTGAATGGTGTGAGATAAAAAGCAGTATGCAATATTTATAAAACTCATTTTTTCTAGGAAAGCATCCTTTAATCATTGCTGGCATGTTCCCAATGAGATCATTCAAAAATATCTTGAAAGAAACAAGGAATGGATTCAACATCTTGAATTGCAAGATTGCTATTGGCTAAAACAAGCCCCGTTAGTTAGAAGCATTAAAAAGTGCACTAACCTGGTTAGTCTGGATGTGAGTGGCTGCACTATATCTCAAAAGAGTGTCATGGAGTTAATGGAGAAATGTAGTAAGCTAAAACACTTTGGTTGGACTGTAGACAAAAAAACATTTTATGATGTTAAAGATCTGAGTTATGCTGATGTTCCTGGACAAGTCAAACAACTCAATTTGTGCTTCAAGAAACTTTCATCAATTAAGTTGGTCTTGTATCAAGAAAAAGGAAACCATTTTTTAATAGATATTGATTTTTTGATACAAATGAAACTCTGCAGATCTCTTGTGTCTAGTCTATGCTTGAAACATTTGGAGTTAAACCTACTTACAAATGGCAATTATGTGTCGCATCCTTTTCATGTAGCCATGGAAACTGCTAACTGTAGAGAGATACCCTCAGGACATTGTCACCCAGCAGAGTTCATCAAAAACATTTTTCCACCAAACGACTCTACAACTGTTATTATGCCATTTTCAACCACTTGTGGATTAATTCCACTTGTTTATTGGGAGAATAAACCCCTTGATGGAGATCTCCAACTCAGAAACATTGACATCTCAGGGACCAGACTCCTGAAAATTAGTAAAGAAAATATCTGTAAATTGTTAAGCTGTCCGTCTTTAGAATTTATAAAAATTGGAGCTGGGCAGTGTTCTAGTGAAGAGTTACTAACTGTCTGTAGCCCAGTTCTGGAATCAATCAACTTTATGAATTCTAGAGATTCTTTGGATTCAGATGTATGTGGTAAATAGTCACTAGCTCAGTACATGAATGGGAATTTTATAAGTCGATTTTTGCAGAGGGAGGAAACACAGAGAAACCAGGAGAAAATTATTGTTAAAGCATAGAAAAGAACCAACAAGCAACTCTACTTACATCTAATACCAAGTTTGGGAATCAAACCAGGGTTTGATTGGTGTGAGGAAAGTGGTCTCACCAGTATACCACCACCCAATTGTTTTAGTGCAAATGAATAGCAGAATATTATTGGCAAATATTATTATTATGAACAAGTTGACTTGAATAGTCTTAATCAGTTTTCTTATGTCAGACCACTTATAGTGACATTCCCCTGAATAAGATTGCTTTAGTTGCTTGCATATTCAAGCATTACTAGTAAAGAAATAATATTCAAGGGAATGATGCAAAACCTGAAATGGAAATCTTATTTAGTCTATTATTTTACCTTAATGCATTTTCCATGTAACCTCAACATATTCGTTTTCCATTTTCAGACTTTAGTACTTGAAAATCTGTTGAAAAAATGTCCAAAGTTAAAGCACATTAACTTGCTGAACACTCACAAGTCATGGTATTGTACTTGTGATCATTCTAAAGACTTCATCAAGACTCTCTCTAGTTTTAAGAGTCTGGTTTCTCTTGCCATAAACCCATGCTGCATTAGAGCCAATGCTAGTGAGGAAAACACATCACAGCAAAACTGTGATAAAGGTAAATCATAATTGCAGATTGGTGTGAGTGGGTATGGTGCTATGTTGACAGTGCTCTATGGTGTTTACCGGTACTAACTGGTGCTGCATGCATGGTGACACATGGTGCACAAGTGGGTTCATAGTTAATAATTCCTTCTCAAAACAATAGACCCCTAGACTTGATTTCCAGCCATTGTGGTTTCTCCATTCCTGGGGGGAGACTTTGCACAAATGACAACCTCATGGCTGAAATCCATGCAGACCACTTGCAGAGTAAGAACTGAAGGGGGATGGAGCTTTTAAAAAAATCCTCCATGGGGGAAGGGGGGGGGGGGGGGAGTGTTGATAATTTCTGGAACTACACATTTGTCATTTAAGTGTTTGAAGGAATCTATAACATATTATTAACTTTAGTTCTTTTACATTATTCAGAAAACAGTCCTCTTACACTGGCTGCATTGGCAGAGTCTTGTACAGAGATGACTGAATTTGAGCTGATTGATTCTAAATTCAAGTCTGACATTACAAAACGTGATAACTTGTCAAACTTTTCACAGTATGTGCCTATTTGATAACACGCTTCTTTGTCAATAATATTTGATTTATGAGGATATATTCACTTCATACCATAGTCAGTGTTTGAATTTATGATACTCATTTGTTTCAGACCAATTAGTCTTCCTTCTGATGGGACTATTACTCTTTCCTTGGACACATTAACTTGTTTAAGCCAGTGGAAACATCTACAGAAACTAACACTTGCAGGTAATACATCGGAGGATAATTATGTCATTTCCAAGAATACCTTTTGGCCTGACCTTCTATGCTTTGAACTGGACAATGATTTTGCAGTAGTCCCTGGCTCCCTGCACCAGTGGCAGGTCCAGGATTTTAAAAAGGGGGTTCCAAAACAGCCGCCATACGGAAAAAGCTGGTAAGATTGGTGTCACAAAGGGGGCTTCCAATTTCATCATTATGAGCATAAAGAACATGATGATTGGCTTCGGCTTTACTAGTTCTCACAAATAGGGGGGTTCCATGGAACCCACGGAACCACCCCTGGATCCACCACTGTGTGTCATCTGGTAAGGTGGTTGTGCCTTTGTATTAAAGTGAGACAAATGGTGAGCTTGCAATGATAGAAACGTGAATAATTGTTCAAGGTATTAAAAAAAGGTGTCCATCATTCCAAGCCACCATACCTCTCTCTTCATCTCTTTCGAGATGGTGCAGGGAACTGTGAAGTGGACTATTGCAAAATCATTGTCAGATACACAAAATTATTCATGAACTAATTTAGTGTTTTTTGACAGGTTTCCAAGTAAACAGAGCAGATTTTTTAATTGCAATTTGTCAAAAGTGCACAGAACTTAAGTCACTTTCAATAGCACACCTCAAGGGTCCAGCTCTCAGTCACTCTGGTAATGTAGCATGTCTAAATAAAGCACTGACTCTCTGTCACAAGCTTAGAGACCTAAGGTAAGTCTTCTTATGTGTTGATTAATAGGACACTAAGACTTAAGTCTTGCATTATAACGCCATTTACTACCACTATCAGAATCCCTTTTTTTTCCAGTTATTCTCATGAGGGAATAAAAATTTGAATAAGAAAGGAAATTTGCTGAGCATTTTAATAATGGTAGTAAAATGACGCCATAATGCAAATGGCCTATTGCCCTATTTCACTATGACGTCACTGCTTGTTTATGTGGGGGATAGAATCGCCAAATCCAATAGAAAATCCAACAAAATAGTTTTAATATGTACTAAAAAATATTCTGAGCATTTGCTGGCTATTCTACTTCTCTTCGTGGATTCATATGGGTTTTAGAACAATTTTTGGTGAATTTGTGTTGATTTGACCCCCTCCGACGACCATGATCCTTTGCGTTTAAACAATAGATTGTTTTGATGTGACGTCATAGTGAAATAGGGCAATTGTGACATTTCGTCATTCCAAAATTGCACTGAGGGAAATTATAAATATGTAGCCTGTTGAGGAGAAAAAAATTGAAATATAAATTCATTACTAAATGTACTTGCTCACTTGTCTGTTTAAGGCTTGAACAACCACACTTTGACATCACAAAACATTTTTTGAATGCTCTGCACAGTGCAACAAAATTGGAGAGGATTTGCTTGATGGTAAATCATGGGAAGCTGGCTGTAGAAGAGATTGAACCATGGTTAAACAAGGTAACATTCAGACCAGTTTAGGCTTGGTCACTGTTTTTCCATTTCAGGCCACATGTCATTCCCTAATTTCCTCAGGAGCAAGATTGATCCTTGTGTTAGTCACATCCGTATTGTTTCTTCTCAAGCAATTGCCAGTAATGCTAAAGATAAATTATTTGGACCTAAACAAAAAATAATGCTCAAGGGAATGACTGAAAATTGATTCTGAACAAAAATGAAAGCTTTCTTGCTCAGAATGGTTGTTTGCTTTGATTTGCAGTGTTCCAAAGTAATTTTTATCCAGATGTTTTGTGATATGACATTGGCCTCGTGCAAAAAACTAAAGCAAAAGCTAGAATCCAAGTAAGACATACATACTCCTATTCTTTTATAGTTTTAAAGTGACTATGACCCCTAACTCAATGTTTTCAACATTGATTCTACATGAAGTTAAAAGTTAAATAGTAAAATATTTTTATATGATTTGAGTGATGCATCTTGGAGATATCGAGGTTTATACTTCCAGTATGCTAATGAGTGTGATGTCATAGGAGGCATTATTAAATACATATGAAAATTTACTGGGGTAGTAAAACATAATTATTTTACTCAGGGTTTATAGAAAGGTTATTGCAAATTTGTTTCCTCATTGTAATCAGTGTTTTGATTTTAAAATGATGACAAATAAACCCAATTGCCTACTATGACATCACATTATTGAGTTAGGGGTCATAGGCCCTTTAGCATATTGCTAACAAGTGTTGCTATTTTGTTCGATTTGCCTTTTGTTTTAAGCCAGTTCTCTTTTTTTATGTTAGTCTAGAAAAAAGAATTACAACACAATTCCGAGCATTAAAAAAGCCATGTGCACTATTTGTAGAAAGTGCACACTATTTTAAGCATTTATATCCCATGCCCCTTTCCCAGACCTCGACCCCAGCAGTATTTTAGTTTAAAAATCTTGTTCACAGCCAACGTGAAACTGTAAACCTGGAAATTATATTTAAACTTAGTGAAAAGGAATTGCAAAATATATTCTCCCCATTGGTCTCCCCATTTAGTATAGCCTGCATTCAGCCAGTATAATTTGTCTCGAAATAATAATTTTGAGAAATTATACCGGCTGAATAAATAATTTCGAAAGAAAATATACCGGTTGAACGCAGACTACATTAAGTAAGCACTTGTTCTAAGCTAAAAGTCCTAAGACATTAATAATAATTGTGGTGAGGTTTATAAAAGTTAAAGTAGATCACGTACATCACCCAGATCACGTATGCCATTTGCCATAAGAAAAAAACTTATTGCTTAATCTTTCTAAGATGCTTGTGCAACAACATCAGGG
Organism: Actinia tenebrosa; assembly: GCF_029948245.1. Lineage (NCBI taxonomy): Eukaryota > Metazoa > Cnidaria > Anthozoa > Actiniaria > Actiniidae > Actinia > Actinia tenebrosa. The sequence continues at coordinate 15,574,229 of NW_028292569.1, forward strand.
TAGGAAATGGGTAGAGAGGCAAAAAGGATTAAAAACAATCCGAATGGACAGTTGATATATTACGCATTTCTACTTGTTCCTACATACGAAAACAAGTATTTTTTTCAACATTCATGTTCAACATTTATTTATCATTTTTATTATCTAGATATGGTCCTCATCGACCAGCATTTACGGCCAGCTTCTTTGCATTTCATTGTGCAACAACAGCAAGAATGCCAATCATAGGAGCACAGTCACCCAGAAAAAGTACACCACTGGTGCATCTACAAGAAATGACCATGTTTACATCACGAGTGGCCAGTAGTTATAGGCTTGGTGACAAATTTTAATGCAGATATTGCAACCCTTCAGTCTATCCATTTTGTTAATGAATACACCAGGGACACTTTTATTTAGCGGCAGGACTGCAACCCCAGCACATGTGCAAGAAAGAACTGCACCACGGATTTACGATCAATGAGGATATTGAGAGCTAGCAAGCTAACATTTCACAAAGAGCGCGTTTGTTAATTCATCTGAAATTGATTTTGAAAAAAATAAAATCGAAATGAAATCAAATAGATTTGTGTGAACCTCGAATAAGATCGTGATTAATTTTCGTGATTACATTTGTGCACTCTGTTTTCGAGGAAAATTGTCTTTTAAAACCTTTTTTCAAACAGTCTGGGATGCAAGGAAAACAATTTTTGCTAGTTACCCACGCGAATCAAAGGTTTACTGCGGTTTTCCATATTCTACGAACTCAGACATTTCAACGGCTTGTTGTGAAATTGGTTTTTCACTGCCGCCAGTCAAAAACATAACAGGTACCAACAGATTATTTTTGATTAACGACAGCGAAAAAACCAAATTTCAGCGTGCAGCTCGCAACTACCGAGTTTGCAGAACATGGAAAACCGCAGTAATAGAGAGTTTTAGATTTACGTTCATGGCAAACGTGAAACGTCAGTTGACCAGTAAAAAATTCTTTTAAATTACTGAAAAAGAATCGCAAAAAAGTCCAAGTTGTAGAAAAACAAAAGAGTATTTGCGCTTGGTGAGAAGGTTTGTAAAAGGTAAAGTAAAATAAAGGAAAACTATGAAACCGTGGTCACGTTCGGCCGTTTGCGGGGAGAAAAAAAAGTCTATCTAAAACTCTCTAATGAGTACAGGTGAACCGTTGACATAATACGTGAACTCGATTGCATCGATTTTCTTGGGTCACTTATGTGCGTAAGATTCAGGATGGAGTTGCATTTTCTTTATTACTCGGATTTTGAGAAAAAGTATCTTTTAGAAGCTATCTTCAGAACAATCTGGAATGAGAGGAAAATAATTTTCTCGTAGTCGACGTGTGGGTCAATGTTTTTACAGTACAGGTGAAACTTTCTGCATAGTACGTGACTTCGATTGTGTCGATTTTTAGGGACGCGCACTCGGTTTTGAGAAAAGTATTTCTCAGAAGGTATTTTACGAAAAGTCTGGGATGTGAGGAGAATACTTTTCTCTTTGCCCACTAGAATAATCAACGTTTTTATGAATATAGGTGAAACGTACTCGTAGTACGTGATTTTGACCGGAGGCGATTTTCGAAGTCGCCAATTAATCAACTAAAGCTACACACACGGTGCGCGCAATGTTGCATTGATTGATGTTGCGAGCCATGACACATGACGCAGTTTGTTGCACGCAACGTTGCTGAAGTAGAAAACTATCCTACTTTAGCAACATTGCCTGCAATGTTGGGCGCAATGATGCACCGTGTGTCCGTGCCTTAAGATTCAGAGAGTAGGAGTATTACTGAATTAATTAGTCCACGTGAACCATTAGCCACAAGCTCACGTTCACTTCTCCATTCACCCTGACCTTTATGCCAAATGAATTAGTTTTTCTCCATCTTTCCTTAAAGTGGCTCGTAATGGTAACAAAAACTTCCATTTGTGGTCTATCAAAAAGCCATTTTAAAACGTTTGCCAAAAAAGTCTAACAAAAACCCTGATAAACAGATAAAGGCCAAGTTGAAATCGTTTCCAGGAAACATGATATCGATCTGGAAATGGTCAATCTGTCTCAAAGCTCGAATGGTGCTTTGACAAGACAAAAGAAAAACCGGTTTAAAGCCAGTTTAGCAGGCAAATAAATAAACATCCGATCATCTCGGTGTTGCATAACTTTTAGCATCAACATTATATTCCAGTTGTGGCAGGAACTCAATTGTACTTATGCCACCATCACACACTATGGAAAAGCTATGGATAATCTAGTATGAAAAGCTATCGCGGATAACCTATTATCTCCAGATAACCTATGAAAATTAGAAAAAAGAATAAAATACTGAATGAATATTTTTTGAAAAAGAACTCGTATATGGATGAGAATACGAAGAAAACTGCCATCTGAGTGTATTGAGCAAATTACGTTTTCGAATATTTTTCCTGAAAAGAGAATAAGATGCTTTCAGCGATCAGTCACGTACAGAATTCGTTAGAAAAGCCTGGCTTGTGTAGCTTTTTTTTTAAAGCGCTGCTCTAGAAACTCATAACTTTCAAAGCCCTTGTTCATGCATGATATTTCTTTTTAGTTTCTAAGAGATTCAAGTCATGCATGAGTTTTTACTGACGCAAATTAAGTCACATGTGCGTATATACTTTTTTCAGTTTTGGTTTTCGCTACTGTTTAGCAGCGTTTGTCAGCATACATCATTGATTTTATGACAGCATGACAGAATCGTGCCGAAGTGGTCACGTGCAGCACACAAAAGAAATAAGCAATCAGCTGTCACACTGAGATCTATCGACACAAAACCTTGTTTACCAGAAGATTATTCATATTTTTGGACGAAAAAATAAAGCAAAAAATAAGAATTTCTTGGAAAAAATATTCATAAAATTATCCCTAAAGTGACAACAATTCTTCCGTAAATCATACTGTAAGGAGACAAAAGATTATTTCGTGCATCTTAATAGGCCCTTTGCAGCTAGTGGTCACGTGCTTGGATACCGCTTAGCAACACAAAACTGGAGAGCAAGCCTTCCAGTAAACAAAAGTTGTAATAGGTCAAGCACGCGTGGTTTTATACGATAGTTTCATCGTTCAAAACGCTTAATCCTTTTGCCCTATCTACAAACACAGTAAGATAATCTTAAATTCTCTCCTTTGGACTCGATTTTTGGTTCGAAGTAACGATATTCTTCGCGTTATCGCGAAAAAATTGTCACCGCCGGCCCGCTCGACGGCTGAAAAACATGGCGACTTCGCAAGGTATGTACTTCAAAACTCTCCTTTTTTTTGGTTTCTTTTCAATTATTGGACTTCTAAAATCTCTAAAATAACAGTTTAGATTGTGAATGGTGATCGATTGTAATTGGACGGCATTTTAATGGACGATTTGTTTATTTTTTGTGAGAGTGATTCCACGTCTAAAGTCAAGACTAACCCATGTTTACATATATTCGCTGTAGATGTTAGAACTCCCGACGAGCCATCACATACCAAGAAAAATTCTTCGTACCATTGTTGTGTTCCCTTGTGTAACGGAGATTCTCGATATCATCCTGATTTAAAGTTTCACCGCTTACCAGGCCGTGCAAGGGATGAGCAATTGAAAAAGGAATGGCTGGTGAAGATACGAAGAGATGTGGGCCCACACTTCAAGGTATATAGGAATCTAACAATATCAATGCACAATACGAATTGCCTGTGGATCTTTAAAAAACTGTAATGAAGATAAAAATAGTTGAATACAGTTACATTGTTATTAAAAGGACATTTGATTTATAATAGGTTAACAAAAGTACCAGAGTGTGCTCAAAACACTTCACTGAGGAAGATTACAATCCTCCCACTGATTCTGGACGTCAGTTGCTAAAAAGAGAAGCTGTACCATCAATCTTTGACTGGTCAACCAAATCCAAAGCAAGAAGAAAGATAATTCGACAAGTAGATAGGTAATGAATATCACATATTTCTACTTCAATACATTTCATTTAGACTTGACTGATGGAATTGTACTTGATGTTTATTTTGGTTTAAACCAAAATAATTTTATAATTTTAATAATTTAGTCTTTTATAATTTTTTATTTAGTGTGAACTGAGTGTGAACTGAGTGTCATCATAATTTCAAAACCTTTTTACAGAGACACTCAGACAGATGAAAGTGATGACAATGAAGATAATAGTCCCAGCACTTCTACAACCTTCAGCATGGATGACCTACAAGCACAAGTCCAGTCACTCAGAGCACAGTTCCAAGATGCACAAAAGCAACTTGAACAAAGTAGAAATGAAACTGCAGCTGCCCTCACTGAAATAAAAAGGGTTAAAGTTGAAGCTGCAAAAGAAATTGAGGACATTAAGAGGCAAGCTGCAGAACAATTAGCACTTAATAAATTTGGGCTTGAGAGATTTGGCACAGACAATGAGATCATAAGATTTTATACAGGTTTCCCATCCTATTTACATATTCAGTTCTTTTTTAAGTTTTTGCAGCCATGTGCTGCACAAATGACATATTGTTATGCCTCTGGAGAAAGAGAAAGTAGACCAGACTCAAGAAATATGCTTCTTGTGGATGAATTGTTTATGTTTTGTGTACGCCTCAAACTAGGTCTATTCGGACAGGATTTAGCTCATAGGTTCCGAATACATAAATCGTCAGTTTGCAGGAAATTGATCACATGGACTAATTTTTTGTATTTTCTTCTTGGTAGTCAAGTGATCTGGCCTTCAAGGCAAGATGTTGATAGGTTTATGCCAGAAGGTTTTAAAAAGCTTTATGCAAGCACACGTGTCATTTTAGATTGTACAGAGATTTTTGTTCAAACACCTACCTCCCTACTACTTCAGTCGCAGCTTTATTCTAGTTATAAGAGTAATACTACACTCAAGGGTTTGATAGGCATTACCCCTAATGGAGCTATTAGCTTCGTTTCTAGCCTTTACACAGGGGGGATTAGTGATAAGGAAATCACAAGGTGCAGCGGCATTCTAGATTTGTTAGAACCTGGTGATTCAGTCATGGCAGACAAAGGGTTTGACATTGAAGATTTACTTAGGGAGAAGCGGGTAGAGTTAAATATTCCTCCGTTTCTTGAAAGTCAGGAACAATTCTAGGCCGCAGATGTTCAAAAAACAAAGACACTAGCAAGTCTTAGAATTCATGTCGAGAGGGCAATAAGAAGAGTCAAAGAGTACCACTTTTTTGATTCAGATGTGCCATTGTCCACTTTAGGTTCAGTCAATCAGTTATATACTGTAGCCTGCCTCCTTACAAATTTTCAAGGCCCACTTATTTTATCCAATGGTAATAATGAGGCATAGTGTCTGTAAGAAGTTGGTGAATGTATGATTAATGTGGCTTACATAACCCATTAGATAATCTTTAATGCAGGTTGGTTTATCATGTGTCTTGGATTGCTTTTTGTAACTATTTCAATTTGTTTGTAAATGAAAACTCAAAAAAAAAAAACTAATGAACAAACACAAAATCTAAATAGCACAAATAAATATAATACTAATATGATATAAATATAATAAAAAATAAATTAAGATTATGAATTGATTTGTCATTAATAAAAATAATATAATATTTGTTATCATAAGAAATCTGGCCATGGTTTGAGAACAACAACAAAAATCTTAGTGTATTAATGTAAATAGTAATTGAAGAAAAAACTATCAACTTTGTCCTTTGCTTGCTGGAAAAACACTGAATCAAAATTAATTCTAGAGCAAACAAACAAATTTTCGTCAATGTAACTGAAAAAATCACACCATTCTAATCCTGTGAGTCCAAGCTGGCACTGGATCTGGTAATAATAAATGTCTGTTGTTTTCAGTTTGTACTGGTTAGTGTTCTGGTCCTTGGTGAGATACCTCACATTGTCAAATGATGTTTCCCCCTCTTTAACGACCTTTATTTCTAACAAGCCAAAGGGATTCTGACCATTATTTACGGCATCAAGGTCATAAACTTTCCTGTCTGGGCTACAACCTAGCCCTGGGCACTTTGGGTGGACAATCAGCCCAGATGGGAAGAGGTTTACTCTTCCACCCTTTGCATTGCTAGCATAGACCATGGCAGCATGTGGTTCAAGTTCAATGCCTCTTCTCATTGCTGCAGTTTGTACAAATCTGGTGGGGTTTAGCTGATTGACAAGGGTGTCAAAATGTGACACCCGGCGAGCGACAATGCCAAATTTGCTTGCTGTTACCCTTTTTTTTCTGAGCAGGTGCCATACATCACTCTGACTTTGAGTGACTGTTTGCTGCTGCACTCTCAGTGATGACTCTGTTGTCACAGACAATGTTCCAAATATAGATTGTTGACGACTGTCAAGACAGATTGACACATTGTTATTAAATCTGTCCTCTGCACTTGAGAGGGGAAGCTCTGGGAAAGAAGTGCAAGTAAAATCATTTATGATGTAGTCAGTTGACATCTTTTGTTGATATGACAGGACACAGCCTTTTGGGACATTTCCAAACTTGCTCTGTACAAATGGGATATTGCCAAGTTGATCTTGATTGGGCAGAATGGTTGTAAAGAGAGGATAAGGTGGTTGGAAGCCATTAAAGTGCTCTTTTGTGAGGGTAGGATACTGGGTAGATGGGGAATACAAATTACTCTTGATATATCTACTGTACGAAGCGCCAAGTTGGGGTTTTTTCACTAGCACGTCTTGTATTTCTTTTTGTGCGATTTTGGATCCTCTAGGTATGCTCCAACGCTGCTTCATGCTGGTACATGTTAGCTCATCAGGCAATGTCCGATGTCCCAGTTGCTTAAGAAGGGCTAAATAGTAAAGAAGCCCGATCACATGATGGCAGTATCCACCTGCCCCGGCTACACATGAGCACAGCCCAGACAGCAATGTCAAATTGTTGTTCTGGACTGACACCTCTAAAATGTGCGGTGGTTCAGACTTCCTCATTGAGCGGTAACACTTGCATTTAACTCTCACGCACTGGTCGGTATATATCACTAAAAAATTGGAAAAATTAGTGTGAATTGTCTGCCATTCATATCATAATGAAATAGAAAAAACATTTTGGCTATCAAGTACCTTTAACGTCATGTAAATAGCCTGGTTCCGCCATAAATTTGTACGCTTTCGAAGTGCTTGTGCAGCCAGACTTCTCTATAGCGTAGCTCCCTACATCATCGAAGGTGAGGGAAGGAAAGATAGAGATGTCTTGAGTTTCTACTTCATCTAAAACAAAAATAAATATAAAAATATCAGTACGAAGAATTTTTCTTGGTATGTGATGGCTCGTCGGGAGTTCTAACATCTACAGCGAATATATGTAAACATGGGTTAGTCTTGACTTTAGACGTGGAATCACTCTCACAAAAAATAAACAAATCGTCCATTAAAATGCCGTCCAATTACAATCGATCACCATTCACAATCTAAACTGTTATTTTAGAGATTTTAGAAGTCCAATAATTGAAAAGAAACCAAAAAAAAGGAGAGTTTTGAAGTACATACCTTGCGAAGTCGCCATGTTTTTCAGCCGTCGAGCGGGCCGGCGGTGACAATTTTTTCGCGATAACGCGAAGAATATCGTTACTTCGAACCAAAAATCGAGTCCAAAGGAGAGAATTTAAGATTATCTTACTGTGTTTGTAGATAGGGCAAAAGGATTAAGCGTTTTGAACGATGAAACTATCGTATAAAACCACGCGTGCTTGACCTATTACAACTTTTGTTTACTGGAAGGCTTGCTCTCCAGTTTTGTGTTGCTAAGCGGTATCCAAGCACGTGACCACTAGCTGCAAAGGGCCTATTTTTTCCCCATCTCAGTTCTTGCCTTGTTTTCATGCATTAGTAACGACATACTGATTGCACGCTAGATTCTCCCAACTCCATATAACACGATCCTCGATAAATTCTAGAAAATCATAAACACTGCTTTGAAAAAGCCACCAAATGCAACAAAAATTGCATAATCAAACTCCAGATGGATATTCTTTGGGAGAAAATTGTAATTGTGATGTATAGAAATAAGTATATTTTCTTAGCTTTTGATTTAGAAACTGATGATTGCATGCAGATTGCTTCAGTGTTGGTTATGAGTCATTCCCCCTTTGACCTTGGGGAGGTTTACTAATCTGAAGCCGCTTCTTAGGTTTATTTAGGCCAGAAGCTTTATCAATAAAAATCAATATCAAAATCAATCCGCAATTTCAAGTAATGCTTTGAATACGGAAAGATCTGACTAAAACTATGTACGTAAGATGTAATCCGAGTTCAAGCAAAAATGGTTAAAAAACGGACGTTTCTAACAATATTGTCGTTGTACTACTTATTAATAGATTTATGAATTAATCATGACGAATACAATATTGTGCTTTTAGTTTTTTGTGTTGATCTTTATTTTTATTTCTTTTTAGTATTTTATTCAACTGTTCTTTCCCACTGTTCAATTGTTAAATGTTTTATTGCTATCGTATTATTGGACACCCAAGCGGAGCGTAGTATAAACCTTTTACCATCTTTCCCGTCGGAAACCCAGCAGGCAAGTGCGGTATCCGACGGCTTTCTGTCCTCCTCTATTTATACCATCTAGTATTCTCTACCCTGCGAGCAGAGGTAACTATTCTCCAGCCTTTAGCTCAGAAAATTACTGGGAAGAAAAGTCACATTCATTCTTCATATTTTCCTTCCTCCTGTGTCTTGTTGCTTCTATTCTATCTTTCGTAATTTTTTGTCGACACCTTTTTTAACCCAATCCCCTCCCCTGTTTTGGGGCTCAGTGAATGTCCTTCGAATCTTCTCATCTCATATATTCAATTTTTCGCCTGATCACTTTTGAATCCGCTAAAAAACGTATGAATTTCATGCAACTTTTCAAGGACAAAAGATAGGTACCATATTTCGGAAATAGATATCAAGGGTAGTAATTTAAACCAGCATTGAAATAAGGCACCGATTCGAGTGGCACCTCTCCGATCCAATTTAAATATTTTCCTTATCTTTTATCTTTGCTGCCTGCATTATTTAGGCTAAAAATTAAAATCACGGGCTTTTGACTGCCTATTAAAGATTATGAATTATATATTATCAAACTGAACACTAGAATTTATCACAGAAGAAAACCAAACAATTAGCCACCCCAGGGTCAGCTTTGAGAAACACGACACCAATGGCCTTAAACTTGCTTTCGAAATAATTCAAATACTTCAGTTCAAAAGCCATTTTGGGCGTCTACGACTGGGCGTATAGTAAAAGTAACTGTATCAGTCTTATAACTAACTCTTGGTGAAGCTCTAGAATTTCCTGTAAGGAAGTATTACTTTAAGAAACCACTTCAAAAATGATCTTTTAATTTCGAGCTCGTCCTTGCACTTTGTGAAAGGAAAAAGTCCAGTTGCCGGCATTCGGACACGTACAGGGCGAAAATCAAATTGATCGGTCAAGGCTAAGAATTACGGACACGTTTCTTTACGTCATATCCTGAAGACGTTTCACCGAAAGAAGGGACAGCTGCGCAACAGGACCCTAACAGGAAAAAAAGGCCTCTGGCACCCCTGAACTCCTAGCACTGCTGCGCAGTGTATATCATGCTATATTTAAAAAATAAAAATAACCTCTTTATATAAGTTATTCTCTTTATTTTTCGCCTTAAACCGCTGCATTGCTGTTTGTTGCCAAATTAAACTATTTTTATCAGGTACACAAAATATATAAATTTTCGATGACGTCAAGCGGTTCTTCGGAATAAGGGGTATCTAACACATGGGGTATGGATTAGATTCAAAGTTATCCTTTGCTAACCTCTTGCCCTTAATTACAAACGGAAATTCATGAAAGCTTGGAGCCTATGCTAACGGTAACAAAAACCACAACCTATCAGTACCGTACGACTTGATCGACTTGAAGAGCACTGTATGTCCTAGATACTTGAATGCATTTAGTCTTGAAAACGAAATATTAAACAGCGCATGATGCAACTCAAAGAGCCTTCAAAGAAGATGCACTGAATGAACATGAGTGAACCCCTTCAGCGAATTTGCGATTTGGATAAATGATATTTCCTTTCCGGCTTTATTGACAAACTTATGAGATAAATGATCTGCTTGGACAGGGCATGCCTGTACGTGAATGTACAAATCTTACGACACCTTTAAAGAGGAATGAACTATATGCTTGCAAAGTATCGCCGTTATCATGCATGTACATTTATCCAGAAGCTGGGAATCGAGGGTGGCGTAGCGGTTGTACAACTGTTTCTCGCCTCTGAGGTCTCAGGTTCGATTCCCAGACTCGGAATCACATGTGAACAGAGTTTGTTACGTTTCTCCCTTGATTCAAGGGTTCTTCTGTGGGATCTCCCGATGCAAAACAAAACGCACCGAATTCCAGTTAAATCTGTGAGTTAACATGCCCTGACATTGATCAGTCCAGTGACGCTGTTTCTGGGTATGGATAATAATTAGTTGAAGTTTCTAGCGTTGAAATTTTTTCAAGATCAATCAAAATAGAACCATGACAAGAATGAGACCAATTACTGATTAGCCACTTTACTTCGCCAGTTCACTCCTCTTTCTTTCCCCTTCTGTCTGGCTCCACTAGATTAATTGAGGGCAAAAAAGACCAGACCAGTGCGGAGAGTAGCAATGGCTTATAAAATCGTGATTAAAATACCAACTGGGAAAATGCCAGCAGCTTATCAAAAGTCTAATCATATTATACTAATAAGAATTAAAGGTTATTCATCATGGATACAACTGCAATGACGCCCCGGGAATGACGCACACTGATTCAGCAAAAACTAATAAAATTGGTGCGCCTTGTCCCACAATGTTTGCACAGAATCCTCTTATTTATCTACCCCATTGTATTTAACTAAGTCAGGATGTTTTTAAAACCAAAAGTCTATTTTCTTCATAAATATAAACAATGAAAGCCGCGTTGAACCTCTACCCCTCACTCTCCATGACCCTGCCTAGGAAACGCACCACGGCCACTGGCAAGATCCCTCGTGTCCCACTGAGACTATTACAGCCAGTAGGTTCTAGTATGATGGAAGAACAGTAAACTTAGGCGTTCTATAAATTCCCTTTATCAATTGACCGCCGAAAACCAGTCACACCACAAGGGATGGAGATAAAATCTAGTATGGTTTTAAATAACCTTTGTCCATAATTCCAAATACACCCCAAAGGGATGGAGATGAAATCTAGTATGGTTTTAAATAACCTTTGTCCATAATTCCAAATACTAAGGTCCTAGTTTGTATTCTAATTATGGATTCGGGCTCGCAACAGTGTTCACAGTTTTCTGTCTTCCTAGTCGTTTCCCACTGAGACTTACACAGCCAGTATAATTATAATGGAAGAACAGTAAAAATAGGCGTTCTATCAGTTGAACGCCGAACACCAGTCACGCCCTAGTTGGTATTCCAATTATGGATTCGCAACAGTGTTAACAGTCTTCTTCTTCTTCTTCTTCTTAATTGTTTTTCCTTTTCCATTCGTTTTTTTTTTTTCCCTCCTTTTTTTGTTCTTTTTGCCTTTGCTCAACAATGAGAGGAGTAAGGTTAGTAGTATGCCGAATTAGTAGTTTGAAGAACTTGAAGAAAAAAGCTTGCTACATTTCTCAAAAATCATGCTTAGTTAAAAGCCATATTAATTTATTATATAGTTAAGATAGTATGCGCGCACTAATTGGTCGAAAACTGTGCTTTATTTGTAAACGGAGCACAGTTCTGACGCCAACCGCCCACCCAAAGTGCTGCTAGATCCTGCGAGCGTCTTTCTTCTTGCGTAAATGAATTCAATACCGAGAAAAAAGTAGCTATATAATAGAACGAATAAAACAGCTTTTTTCGTGCCTCGTTCAGTAATAAAGCACTTAGCATGGTTTGGAAAAAGTAGATCTCAAATAAAAGTAAACTGAACCTTCGATTGTTTGTTCTGGGTTTTCTATTTTTGGTGCTTAGCTTTCTTAATGGTCCTTGAGAATAGATTTTTATCTGGCAGTTCTTATGTTGGATGTGTAGAAAAGCATAGCATAGCATTGGCATTAGCACAAGCATAGACACGTTCCTCCTCAGTGTTTAAAGTTTTGGAAGCTAAGCTTCAAGGAAATAATTCATTGTAAAATTCGAGGAATAAGGTAAGTCAAAAGCTTGATAAAATCCTTGAAGCGAAACGAAGAGATAAAACTGAAAAAGGGAGGACAAATGACTTGTCAAGGCAAGTTCTGATACCATCATCACATGTTGTCAAGATTGGATCTAAGGCTTGTGGACCCCATCACGACAGGAAGCGTTGTCAAATATTTTACTAACAAGAATAAGATGAAAAACCGCAATTGTCCCAGTCCATGCGTGCTGTCTGTTACTACAGCACCCAAGTGCGACGATGTCTGACTGATAGAGGCTCTGTGTCATTCATCACTGGACATCACCTCACTTGTTACCACCTACAGACATGCAAGCCATGCATAATCTTATAGTCAGCACTGCAGCAATCCTATTGCGATTTCTGCATGCTGAATCCTTTGCCACCAAACAAGCATTGCATCAAGGAATTATTTTATTTATTTATTTTTACTCGGTGGTCTTTCTTGTGCACATTATCGACAGTGTCCTGTTTTCGTGTGTGGCTTCCAAATCATGTGGTACGACTGTTATGGGGCATCTGATCAAGGGCTGATGGTTGTCTTTTTTCTTGTATTTTCAACTTGGAAGCATTATATTTATTTACTAAGAGAAGAGTGTCAATTTTAGCGGGTACGTTAGGATTAAGACACCAAATTCAACACCTATTATGTGCTCACAACCGAAAAAAGCAGATGTTTTCAGCGTTTGAGATTTAAAAGAATTTGAAACTTTAAGCTTAGCAATATTATAAATATCATTTTGCGAGAGTGTATAATAAAACATGGTTTGTCTATTTCGCCCCGATATGACTTATATCGTCGTCCTATAGGTGGGAAGGTACTTAGATCGATTCTTCCAACCAATGAGAATCCACTAAAATTAGTGCGAGCCTGGATGGCTTATTTTAATTAAATTCGTTTTTCTTTTCAAGTGTCCTTTCTTTCTTTTTAAGATTTTCCTTGAGATAAAATGGTTTGTTTTTGTCGACGAAAACCGAAGTTTCTTTAGGACATTTTGGACGATAGAACTGCAAAAACCTTGGCCTTTACATTTCTCTTGCCAACGGTGCTAATGTTCTGAAGATTAAAGGCCAACTGAATAGTTGGTCATTAGGGAATAAAATTATAGCATTACAAGATAGCTTGCCGGGTCGTGATGTGCGTCTTGAACCCTGCATGGATCAGAACTGACCGGAAAACGACAGGAAAAAACATTTCATAGTTGCTAAAAACTACCCGGCCAGGAATTGATATGTTATTCCACTCAATGCAAATGATTGATTGTGTTCGTTTTTATTATTTATGATAATAAGGACCTCTTGAACGATAACAACACTGAAATTTAATGATTCGGCTTTGCAGCAAAACGGAATCTAGTTAAATTCTTAAACCCCATACGTATAATCCACTCATAAGTTACGAACTACGCTGTATAGTATTCATACTTTGATGTACAAGAACTTGTATAAAGCTCGTATAAAATTTCTTTTATTGGCAATAGTCCAAAGTTCATTTCACACCTAAATCTTTTGATCAATAGGCAAATCAGGGCAAGCAAACGTAACGAACAAAAAATAGATCCTACAGTTATATACAAGATAATGTGTCATATGCTTTTGAGGGCATAACTCTTGGTTGTGCAATCGTTCGGGAAGGTTCCACAAGCTAACTTACTGCTATAAAAATCTTTCAAGGATCAGTTCATATGCAGATGGGTATGTCACGGTGCTCGGTGACCGGAAGTGAGGTTTTATGCCACTGAACCCTAGTGTGTCATCTGAGTTCATGTTCAATCGTTGCCCGGTCATCAAAAAAATTGAAATTTCAATATGAAATTAAGGACATTCGTTTGATTTATCTCATTTGGTATAATTTGAGAGGACCGAGAGTTCTAGAATCATATATTAATTTGCATACGAAGCAAATAAGGACTGCTTGATCACATGAATTTCACCTGATCTCAGCACAATTTAACAGTGGGGAGAAAATCACTTCCAATCAAAGTAAACAAGATTGCTCCTACCAATCACAGCGCAGTAACAGGACAATTCAAAGACGTCACCTGCCAGAGGATCTAATAGCCTTCAAAAAATTTTTGTTCAACGCTCTCACGTCGCGACCTTCTCGCTTTATGGGGTTCTGAGAGAGGTGCGGGAGAAGTCCATCTACAGGAAAGATTTTCCGCAGAAGGAAAGTGGGTTGATTGAACTCACTGTTTAAGTCGCAGCCAAAAATCAGCTGTTACGCTCCATTTCCATAAGTAACAAGATGCTGTGCTGCAAGAAGAAGCCTTTGGACAAAAAGACCGAGCCTTTGGTAGAATATCCAGATGGAGGATGGGGCTGGTTCGTATGCCTAGCAACTTTTACCACTCAGTTTATAGTTCTTGGAACCATGAACAATTTTGGCGTTATGTACGTTGAATTACTGAGAGAATTCAACGTGGGCAAAGCAGAGGCAGGTAAGGGAAATGACTAAAGAAAAAGTACTCTGTGGTCAGTATCGAAAACAAGATCCAAATGAGATGATTTGTTTGTTATAATTTAGAGCGAATTTATGATCTTCTACACAGAAGGCCTTATTCTCTAATTACCAATGATCGAAATTTCTTTTTAAAATCGCTAATTCCTTGTTAATTTGGAAGACTCGTAATGTTCCAAATTCGAAGCGAGTTAGATTTTTATGCCGCTATACCTGCATCTATACTTCGAGACTGCTTGCTTTGATAAAAAATTTTGCTGACCCCGCTAAGGTCATCAAATTTTACTGTAGCATACTATACTAATTTTTCAAATGGGGGTCCGTTTGAAACAGTGATAAAGATCTGTGTTCAAGAAAAAAATTTTGAACCAAATTCATTATTAGGCTCGTCGTGTTTGACATATCGATGTGTTGTCTCATGCTGAATGTCATCTTGAAAGAGAAACAAAAACATCAAAAACATTTTTTTTTGTTGCCATTTTCTTGAATCAGAAAATTTAGGTGCCTTGCTAGTGCTATCTGAAACCCATATTGGAGAAGTAAAATCCGATCTAAAAAATTTTCTCCGTTAAAATCACGTGAAGATTGGCAAATATCAAGGTTTGAAGCTGAACTACTAGTTTCCTGTCAAACCGGTTTTCGACCAATGAGATTAGTTTTACTAGCCTGACTGACAGTTTTCGGCTTTACCCTGTGAAGCTCTGCACAGCACTTGAGAGAACTCAAATTCTCCAAGCGTTATGAACAGAACGCTGAAAATTGATCCACTTTAGCTTGGTTGGAGAGGTTAAAGGTTTTTTTTATCGAGTTGTTTTTCTAAATTTTTCTCTATTTACTCTGCTTTTATATGTAAACAATAAATTTGGAATTCTTCAATCAAAATAAACACGGTCAACACTCCGAAAGACGCTTTGTGGTCACCCAACGAAGCCAAACTTCACGAAAAAGAAGCGGTATTCGCGAAAAAACAACAGCAGACGCGAATTTATCGGGATAAGGTGTACACATAAAAAACGTATTAAGCTGTGCTTTGTTTTCTAAAAATTAACATACGAAAAGACTGTGCAAAACAGAAGAGAAGTACTCCATGAACACAAAATGCATTTTTTGTAATATATATTCCCTCTGTAGCTATTATAAAAGCCTCAGTTTTTGGTAAGTTTAATCTGTTGCTTTCAAAAGCAAGCCCTAGTGCAAATTTTCAAAATCATTTGGAACGAACAATACCAATATTTAAAACACCAAGGTTTAGGACCGATATTCCCTAATACGTAAGAATATTTCTATCTTAATGCAAAGGAGTTTTATTTCAAAGCAAAAATGATGGTTGGAAGTCATATGGAGCATAATCATGCGGACTTTCGATAAACATCTGATAAAGAAAAATCACATGACTCTCCTCATGATGAGTATATCTGCTACATCAGATGATTAATGTACCCACTGTCAGTCATTAGTGAAAAATACAATAGAAAGAATTAGTGAACCGTTCTATCTATCCTCTCTCTCCTTTGTCCTCGTTTCCTAACACTTACTAATCACTATTAAAACCCAAAAGGTTGACCACATTTGTCAACAAAGCATAATCCTTCAACCATGCTTCATTATCAATCCAGAAAAAAAAATTCAAGTTTGTATTCATCACTTAGTTTACTGCAGAATGCTTCGTTTCAAATGACAGGAAAAAGATAACATTTCCTTTTGTTCTTGTAGAAAAAGAACTTCTTATCAGAATATAGATGTTTATGCTCAAGCAACTGCTAAAAATAGTAATCAAATAAGGTTTTGAAAGAACAATGCCAGTGTTATTTATCAAAGTTGACCTTAGATTTTAGTACCTTTTGTTCAGTGCAAAATTAGATTGTTGCACTCAGCAGCTCTCCCCATGACAAAAAAAGTCTTCTCTAGAGAACTCATAAACATTTATGGATATAAATTTCACAATCATGACTCAACCCACTAAGGGGCTGCTCTGTAAGGTTTGCTCAACGCAATGTTAAATATCATAAGAATTGCTCTAGCAATTTGGACCTGCCAAATAGTCCGACTGAGGCCATACTGTTTTGACCAAAATCCAAAGGCCAATAGTTTATCAGTTTAGAATCATCATGTGTTTTCTAAGCCTTACATTATTACTTGGTATCCAATGTAAAACTAATATTTCTCTGTGTTTGTTTGCAGCATGGGTAGGCTCGATTACCTATGGTATGATGTTCCTACTGGGACCATTGGGTACCACATTGTGCAAAAAAATTGGCTGCCGTTTGACCACCATAATTGGATGCTCCACAGCTTCAGGGGCATGTCTCTTAGCTTCCATTGCACCAAACATCTATGTAATGGACCTGACATATGGCCTGATGTTTGGAGTTGGGGCAAGTTTGTGCTACTTCCCCACTGTTGTCATCTTGGGTACATACTTTAATAAGAAGCTCTCCCTTGCCAATGGCCTGACCTCATCTGGTAGTGGTGTTGGATCGCTAGCCATGGGTCCAGTCCTACAGGGATTACTGTCTAGGTTTGGTATGAGAAACACTATGCGGATATCAGCAGCCATGTTGGCATGTATCATTGTCATTGCACTGGTATATCGCCCAATAAATACCCCTTTCTTAAATGGATCCAAGTATGATAAAGAAAAGGAAGCCAACCAAAAGAAAAAGGGCTGCGCAAGGTTTGTTGATTTCAGTCTTTTCAAGAACAAGGCATACCTGGTGTGGTGTGGCTCACTTTCATTCTGGATGTTAGGATACTTTGTTCCCTTTGTACATCTCGTAAGTACAACCATGTTTATCTTTTTCATATATTTGATTTTTCATAAAGCCTAAGGTACCACTTTTTCAGTGCCAGTTCTCCTTTTTTCCCTTCATTCAAGAGATACCCAGGCCTGTATGCTCTTCAAAAGTACTGTAGGTCCCTAGGCAAGAAAAAATAAAAAATGAGAAAAATGACTATGCTAATCTTCAATTTCAGATCCGTCTTGCTACTCTCCAAGGAATAGATATGTTTAAAGCTACCCTCCTCATTGGAATGATGTCTGTAGGCTCTACAGTTGGAAGGTTATTCTTTGGCAAGATTGCTGATCATCCAAAGATTAACCGTCTGTACCTCTATCAGTTCTCCTTCCTGATGATTGGTATTAGCAACACCATCTGTCCTCTCATGACAAACTATGGTGGTCTTGCTTTCTATGCCACATTTTTTGGGTTCTTTGAAGGATGTTATGTACTCCTGGCTCCTGTTTTAACTGGTGATATTGTTGGACGTAACAACATGGCAACAGGTGTTGGTGTTTTGTTTGCTATAAAGTCTGTACCTCTAACTATTGGGCCTCCTCTTGCTGGTATGTTTTTCGTTTTTTTGTTTTTTCAATTTATTCAACAGTAAAGAAAAAATGGCATATACAATAATTACAATATTTGATGAGGCTACTATTTTATGCAACCCTTTAGATAGTGTCACAACCATAGAAATTGAAAGTACCAAAACTAAACTTGAAAACTTTTCTGCACATAATGATCAGCAAATAAAACCTAAACACAGGCTGTGTGCCTGCAATAAAAACTTGAAAGATAGTTTTATCATGGAAATATTTCTTTTTTTTTTTTTTTTTTTTTTTTTTTGTGGACTAAAGATGTTCTTTTGCTAATTTCCTAGGTTTCATTTATGATACATCAAATTCTTATGAAGTTGCTTTCTACATTGCTGGTGCTGTACCTATCCTTGCTGCCTGCATTATGTTTGCAATTCCATTCTTGATGCCAAAAGACCAAGAGGATGAAACAGACCATAAACACTATGGCAAATTTGAAGTCATCATGGATGAGAAAGAGGAAGAAGATAGAAGTTCTGGTTATGACTCACAGCCTCGCATCCCACAATTGTTTATTGAGCCAGCAACACCTACTTTGCCACCAGAATCCTTAAGATCTGAATCTCTCCCACAAATTCCACCCCACATATTACATAATCCTAAGAGACTGTCTGGAGATCATACTGAGCTCCGTCCTATCTCATCTATTCCAAAACATCTTCGTCCAAAATCAGTTCAGAGCTTCGCAAGTCTTACTGGTTCACATGTTAGCATTAACAGCATATTAAGTCGATCTGGGCCAAGCACTTACAACATGAATGCTTTGCCACCAATCCAAGAGAACAGTGACCATTATAATGTGAGAAGAAGTAGAGTGCTCGAGCTTCAAAGAGAACTGAGCCCATCTGTGTTCTCTCTTGTGAGAAGACGGTTGGAACTGGGAGCTCCCACTAATAAGAAAACCATGATACCTAAACAGATATCAGCCAGCAAGTATGGTGGCAGTATTGGTTGTATCTCTATTACAAGTGATGCTGTTCCTCTTGCTTACTCTGAAGAAGTTGCAAAAGAAGAAGACAGGGAGAGAGAAATAATGATTGGAAAAGTATCTTGTGTTTAAGATTTCATTTTGCCTCTTCAAAAAACAAAGGTTTGAAGCTTAAATGGGAAGGGATTTTCTGATTCATCAAAGAATAACTTCAAAGTTTTTACAAGAGAATAAAAATTCTTCTGCAGAATTTTTTTCTTACCAAGACCCAAAAAAGAAAACACTTCCAAAGCGAAAGCATTATTGAAGTGCCATACTTACCAAGAGTAAAGTATTAAGAACAGAAGTGGCACAAGCTGCTTGCAACATGTTAACTGAGATTCATTTGAATCAAGATCCTCAAATGAATAAACATTGTTAAAAGAGGAGAAAGCAAAACTAATTGAAAAAAATGTTTGCTATAGTGCTGTTACTTTGTTTAAGATATTTCACGCAAGCTTGTTAGTTTATCACTTAGCATTCGTAGTTTTCATTATGAATCTAGTGACACAAAACTGTTATATGGAAAAATATTTTAAACTTTATAAAATTTTATAAAGGTTTAAGCACAATGGTAGCTGCACAAGTGAATTTTATAATCTAAAGCTTAGAACTGCACAAATTCAAATTTTCTAGTCTACTTTCAAAGTTTAGGGGAAATT
Organism: Actinia tenebrosa; assembly: GCF_029948245.1. Classification (NCBI taxonomy): domain Eukaryota; kingdom Metazoa; phylum Cnidaria; class Anthozoa; order Actiniaria; family Actiniidae; genus Actinia; species Actinia tenebrosa. The sequence goes on from NW_028292569.1 coordinate 15,593,806, forward strand.
TTGGGAATTGGATATCTCTATACTTGACTCAAAAATATAAATGACCATGAATTAGCTAACTATGGAAATCCAAAAAGTATATTTATTGAAAAACAAAGAGACAGAAAGAAAAAACAAAAAGAAAAATGATGAAAAATATGTTTTCGAATTCAATATTCATGCAGCTTTATAAAAAATAAAAAGTTTAACAACGTGTTTGTCAATCACATTGTATTTTACTTATTCAGTCATAATTATTATATATTTCCATTATTTGTTTACTTCTGCAGCTACCAGTCTAATTATCATAAACATTGATGTGTTTCGATACCACTGATACTATGTCTTAGTCTTCTTATGGCAATGAATTAACTTAAAAAATCAAAAGACAAAAAAGAAGTTGATATATTTATAACGTTTTTGATTATTTTTGAACTCATTTTGGAGTTTTTATATAAAATCATTATCATAGTTTATCTAACAAGTTTAATTAGCAGCTTGTTTTAGAGCTAGTGTAGTGTTAGAATTCAAAGTTGAAAGGCATTTATAAATTGAATTTAATCAAACTCTTGGAAATCTCACCATACTTTATAGTCCACAAACACTCCTTACATGGCTTACACATTTTGAAAAAAGATATTTTGTCCTTTCATAGGTTGCACAGGGTATCACCCAGTAAATCCAAGAGATAAGATTAAAATTCTAGTAAAAAGATTGTAATTCAAGTCAAGAGTTTTTCTACAACTACAAAAAAATAGTCCTGTACTGGGTAAAAGGCCTTGGTTTTGCAATATGTCCTCGCCCACTTTCCTACCTGAAACTGTTCCCTTACCTTTTTTGTAGTTCGATTCTCTTGACATTCAAAACATTTCTAACCATTTCTATGAATTTATCATGATTCATATAATTTTTCATCTATCTTAGCATTTGATAATAGAAGTCATAGAGTTATCATATAGAGTTTCATATAGAGTTATCATTACTAAGAATGTATTTGAATACATTAATAAAACTTAACAAAAAACCTGTTTCTTCTATTATACACCAACACCAACACACAAAAAATTGATTTCTGCTGGGAAAGCTAGAAAAGAATAATTCAAATGGATGCTTAAAATGTGTCATCTTAGGACTTTTAGCCTCAAACTGTAAAGCCAGATTTAAAGGCCATGAAAAAAACCCTCTAAACTAAGTTCAAATATAAATTATCTTAGTCACTTTAATTGGTATTTACCATACTATTAAATATAAACATGATCCGGCTATATTTCCCATGATTTTACTAACAACTGGGCTTAAATTTGTGTACAGAAGAAGCGTTCCTGAATAAACTCAACATCTAACTAAACCAGCTGAGATGATCGAGCAAGCAAAATCGCAACTCAAAAAATGAATACAGCACTCGTTCGAAGAGAAATTTAACCGTTTCTACTATATAATATTTCTAATAGTATTCCAGTTCCCAAAATGCATAAACTAATGTATAAACTTACGTATTTTAGAGCACTTTCTTACCTTATACATTCTTTACTCTTCGTTTTTGGGGAACCGTCTTGTACAACTACAACAATGTCATGCGCAGCAGAGCGGAAGTACTCATTTTGGCGCCAAAACTTAAAACGCGCGCGCGCGGGAAGATTTTGAGCTGCGACGTATTTCCGGGACCATTGCTAGCTTACAAAAACTGCTCTCGCATCAAATTTTGATTCAAAATTTCTCCTTCATCTAAAATATTATTATGGAATTTTCAGTAAAAAAGATCCTACTCCGAAGAAAATTGCAAGAAAAATCTTTGCAGAAATAGTTTTTCATTTTGGACAAAAAGTTCTTTCTCGTTAGCCTATGGCCGATACTGACAGCGATAGAAAAGTTTCTTCACTACTCGTATAGGTTCTAGCATTGTTATGGAAAAGGAACATTTGATTTGTCTTTGTCGTTAGTGATTTTATGTCATCATTGATAATTTTATATGGACCTTGATTAACAATCGCAAATGTGGTTCATACTTTGACACGTGATCATGACGTCATTATCGTAATCACATAATTGAATTTGATTGTCCCAAGCTTGTTGGTCGCCGCGCTCTGCGCGCAAAGCAGGAAATCCTTCTCTGGTCTAGTTTGACCGGTATGTAAGTATATACGAAGAAAATGATAGGTGTTTTGTTTTTAACGTTTTGACTTTTTTGGACTCTTCAATCAAGAAAAATGTTTTGTATTTGTCCTTGTTCTAGTTTGACGCTTGAATCGATTTATGGTTTTTAATATAAGCTGAAGTTCTAATTGCAATTTATTTTCTCGTTTTTAATAAATCAACCAATAGATATGTGAGAAGGATTGGCCCCTACACCATCTTTTGCAAAACCTGCAAAACCCTTCAAAGTTTCAGGAGATTTTGCAAGGGATTTCAAGGAATTGCCGCACCATTTGTCGAATCAATTGCACATTCCAAAATGCCTGATTCCTTCAGTCTTTGTGGATCCGGTTACTAATGGCAAACGCGGCCAGTACCCAAGACCTTGAGAAGGTTGAAGTGAAAGTCGACATCTCTGGTAAAACCGGTATTGCAATCAGCAATAGGGAAAGTACTTTTGATCACAGAGAAGACGTCGGACTACAAGAGCACCAAAAAGGATCGTGGGGATTGGTCGTTTGTCTTGGTGCCTTTTTCATACAGTTTTTTATGTTAGGAGTTCAGAACTCTGCTGGAATCATTTATACAGCCCTCGTTGATGAATTTAATACACCAAGGGGAGTTACAGGTGAGGTTTTAGAGAAGCTTAACAGAGAAAATACTTTGTGCCTTTTTTGAAAAGATTAATTCAATTCAATGATAGTGGCACGTACGGAACTATTCTGTATTGCACTATGCACTGTGAATAGATAAGGGTTTTTGGCGTCTTTTAATTAATTCGTAGCCAACGCAACTTTAGTCAAATATTGCAGAAGTCTGGGCAGAAAGTTCGATAAGTCTTTTAGGAAGTGCGCAATAAAAATATTTTTTTTAGCAGTCATCTTGGAAGGGGCAATCAAAAAAATAGTAAATAGAAATAAGTGCGAAATAAGCGGCTTTCGAAATAATTCAAGCCGTGCGACTGGATAGTGTGTAGCCTATCCATTAATACTTTTTGTTACATTTTTTTTTTTTCTTTTTTATGTGGATAGCTTGGGTCGGGTCCCTGGCAACAGGAATGATGTTCTTCTTAGGACCTCTGACAACATCACTATGTGAGCGCTACGGATGTAGAATCGTTGCCATTACTGGTACCATCTTCTGCATTTTTGGTTTGGTCTTTTCATCCTTTGTTAAAAGTGTTCCAGTCCTTTTCTTCACTTATGGCATCATGTGGGGAGCTGGTACGAGCATGTGCTATTTCCCGACAGTCATAGTACTGTCCAAGTATTTCAAGACACGGTTGGCACTTGTAAACGGCATTGTATGCTCGGGCAGCGGTGTGGGGACATTAATGATGGGTCCCTTCGTTCAGGTTCTTCTCTTACGACTTGGAATTGCAAATGCTTTTCGCGTCATTGCTGCCATGATGACGCTGTTGATTTTATGTGGAGCGACGTTCCGTCCTTCGCCGGCAGCCGCTTGCACTGACATGATCAACGACCACGACGCCAAGAGCAAAAAAAAGAAAAGGAAATTTTTCGACTGGGAAATTTTCAAGAACAAAGGCTACGTTGTGTGGTGTGCCTGCCTTTCCATCTTTGTGCTTGGTTACTTTGTTCCATTTGTTCATTTAGTAAGTCACACTTGGCAAACGTTTTGCATCAATGTAAATAAAAATGGGTTGATTTGTCAACTGTTGTCTATTACAGGTTCGTCACGCTGAAGACATGAACACGAGCCCTACTAAAGCCTCTTTGCTGATCGGCTACATGTCTATTGCTTCGACTTTTGGTCGGCTTCTTTTCGGAAAGATTGCAGATTTCCCTTGCATTAACAGGCTCCATCTCTATCAGGTAATCTAAACCTTCAGCCCCTTCCCCCTAAAGATTCATATTATGTCATATGACAGTGCTAAGTCATCTGTTTAAAATGTCGTTATTTTTCGACAGTTTGCTTTCCTCGTGATGGCTTTATGCTCCATTTTTGTAACAGTGGTTAAAGACTACGCAGGGCTCGTAGTGTATGCAGTAATTTTTGGAGTCTTTGAAGGTTGCTACGTCGTCCTGTTACCCGTCATCACGAGTGATATCGTTGGTTCTGATAAGCTTTCTTACGCCCTTGGCAGCATCTTTACTTTCATGGCTTTTCCGATGATGCTAGGACCACCAATAGCGGGTATGTGGAAAAGGGGGCTATTTTTTCACGTCAGTTGTCCATCACAATTATGAAGCCAAACTTGTCATTGCCGGCAATATTGGCCGCCATTTCTTGGTTAGACATGGGATCTTCCAACATTTTGTCGCAATTATGGTCACTTATTAGGTTTGATAGCTACTGGCTATTAAGTGCTACCCTCGCAAAACGAGGACGATTTTTGTATTACTGATCTGGGTCACTCGGGGAATAATCATGGTAATTTTTGTTGAAGTGTAACAAATCCAATACTTTTTCTTCCAAGGCTGGATCTATGACATAACGAAAGACTACACAGCGGCATTCTATCTATGTAGTGCAACATCTTTCTTGCCTGCTTGCTTGATTTTCCTAGTTCCCAGTCTTACTCCTCCAAGAAAAGGCACACCTTCGAGCTCAAACTCTTCAACCCCAAGAAGACAGGAAGTAACAACGAGCGACATCGAGTCAAATGAAAGCGGAAAGATTGTGAATCATGAGCCAAACGAGATGCTTCGTTCGTATTACGGTCCTGGTCTATTAAATGAGAGAGGGTGCCTTTACGAAGCTCCAAACTATGAAATCATAAAAGCGTTAACTCTGCAAAAACTTTAGACTGTAACTGCATTTTTTGTATTGCCTCTACATTTTGTTAGCATTCCTGCATGCCTGCCTGCTGTCTGATTTTCCTGCCTACTCAGTGCATGTGAGGTGTCTCATCTACTTCTGCCCTGCAACAGTAACTCCTGTCCCACGTCCTGTCTCTTTCTTATTTTTCCTGCCAAAAACTTGTGTCTGCTTACTTGCTTTCCTCCAGCTGTTTTTCACAATGCATTGTCGGCTTATGTTGCGACACGATTATACTAGCTTTTCACGATCAAACATCAAATCCAAGAAGTAAAAAAACAACATGGTGTAATATAGAGAGTCGCGTGTCGTGTATGCATTCTCCTACCATCAAATATTTATTAAAAATTACTGATGACTTCACCCATGGTATACATCATTTGTAATCTATATCCAGAACCTTTCGCTTCTTTTTTTACAACAGCACCTCATGACTTACGGCTTTACACACTGAAATATCTGCACAGAACTTAATCTGAAAGTCAATTAATAAACTGCGCTCACCTTTGAACAATTCAATGCACTCAAAACAAAGTGCAAACTAAAGCTATTTTTCTTATAATTAAACAGTGGATCGTACGGTTTCGCCTTTCCTCCGCCATGACTTTAAGAGAGTCCACTGAATCATTATTTATCATTATTTTGATGAAAAAAGTATATTCTTTCGGTACATTTTTATCTTCGTTTTCGACAGCAATTGAGAAGATATATAAGTATATAAGTAAAAATTAAAACAAATAATTAATCATCATCATCATATCATGTTAAGCCTGTATGGCAAGTAGGGCCGAGTTTGCGTAAATTATATGTGATGGGGTTGCTGGCCCCATGCACGTTGCTGGGTCCCTGTTAGTCATGGCATTACCCGTTACCACTTAAAGAATATATGATAACGTACCTAAAACTTTACCAAGCTAAGATAGATTCAAACCACAGACTCAACTATAGCCACTTTTTCAATTCTCTCGTCATACTTTTCATTTTTGATGGGGAGTGATTTTTGGGTGCTGGGAGAATGACTTTGCGAGGAATGTGACCCCGAACCGTTACTGTTGCTGGAATAGTCTAGTCTCGCACTACTTATAGGACTTCCGCTTCTAGAACTAAGAGCCCCAAGCTGTTGCGACAGGAGCACCCTTGTGATTGACCCACGGTGAGACATGGACGAATTAAAGCTTGTGTTTTTGGACGTGTTTAAAGAAATATCGGCCCCCGAGAGGTGTAATTCGCTAGTTTCCTCGTCATTTACGTCGTAATTGTACAGATATTCTTCATCTAAATCGTTAACTCGTTCTTCGGAAGCGTCTTTGGAGGAGCTGCTTTTGCATTCTTGTTCTTTGTCAATCCCTGAATCTTCTTCAACCACACCTTCTGTTCTAAAACTTATCGATCTTGAGGTTCGTGATATGATGGCAGAAGTCAGGAGAGAATCCATACGACTGTCTACAGAATCTCGCTGGAATCTTCCTCCCTTTTCATTCGACGTAAGCCAGGGAATAAAAAACATCAGGAAAGAGGATAGTGCTGTGGTGGCCCCACAGATGTAGAAAGCAGTGTTGTAAGATAGGAGTACGTCGTATAAAAGACCTGCGTTTGAGAAAATAATCACTTTATTTTCATCATTACTAAAACGACGAGAAAGAGTAATTTGTGTTTTTTGGACAAATGTAAATACTCCAAGCAGGATCCCGAATCAGCTCTTTTTTTTGTTCCAATTTTCATTTATTTGGATGACTCTGATTAGAAGCTGTTTAAAAAAGACTTTGTCCTAGCAGTAGGGTTACTTTAGGAGTATATACGGTAACCTCGGTCAATTCAATAAAAGTTAAGAGGCAGTCGATATCTTTGTCCGCGCTCGTTGGAGAGCCATTCGGAACTTAGGCTCTCGCACTTGCGCAACAAGGAGAAAGATGCTGATCAAATAAAGTGCGGGCCTTGTGGTCGACATCTGAGCAGCTGCTTGAAAATTAATAAATTCGCATGCGCAAAACCTGAATAGTCTATTTGACACCTCTTACCTGCGAAGGGGGGACCAACAGTAATGGTTATTGATATTACTCCATACAGGTTACCAAGAGCTTGATTTAGCTTGTGGACTCCAACAATGTCTGTCACAACAACAGCGATAAGTACTACGTACATGCCATCAAATAGGCCCAACATGACCATAACGGTCACGAATGCCGAGTACGTTTTGGCGATTGGACAAAGCGTGGTCGTTATCCCAAAACCAATGATCGCGAATTGGGTCATATATAATCTATTGACCCGAGGATGATCCGAAAACCTGCCGAAAACGATACGACTTACTGTCGAGGAGATGGACATGAAGCCGATTAGCATCGCACCTTTAGAAGAAGAGATCCCAAGACCGACAACGAGACTGACCTGAAGACAAAGTAGGAGCATAGATAAGCTGATTTTTTTTGGAGTTTGTAAGACTTGAATATAAGCAGTCATTTGAAGTAGAGAATGAAAATGTAAACATAGTGTGATTTTTTTTAATTAGTCAAATCTATACCGCTGTGTTCCTTGATCACAGACTCATTTATAAAGGGTTAGCCTCATTTTCAGTGTTAAAAAGAATTCACAAATACCAACTGTGTAGTAAAGAATGCACAACTTCTGAATACGTACAAACACTTTGAAATTCCACGGACCTTGACTTATCCATAAATATTCAAAGTAATTCCATACACAATCGAACCCTATAGAACAGATCATTTGAAAGATCTTCCAACAGTACTCACCACAGGCAGCCCAAGCACTGTATTTGTGGTGTGTAAGATAGTATTTACAGTAAATATATAGGCCAAAAAAATATGTAATATTTTTATATTTTTTAAAATATGAACATACCTTGCTCCTGTATTGTTCCTATCATACATACCACAAATACTTTGCTTGGGCTGTCTGTGTTCTCATGTACCCAAAAACTACCCCATTTCCTTAATTCAATCACGAATATTAGTAAATGGAACTTACAATGTGTACGTAAGGAATAAAGTAACCCAACATGAACAGCGACACTGCCACGGTATAAATAACGAATGCTTTGTTCTTCCAGACCCTTAAGTCCAGAAATGGACCATGGACTCTTTTGATGTCGTAAAGCTGCTCAAGAGGCGACCGGAATGGTTTATAGGACAAAGATGCCGCCATTAAGACACACATAACGCCAGCTAGAATGCGAAGAGTCGTTGCCAGACCGTAGTGTTTGAGAAGGTATTGAAGAAGAGGACCGAAGGTGAGTGTGCCCAATCCGCTTCCTGAAAAAGATCAGATTCATGGCCATAATGAGAAAATGACACACTCGTGGTAACGACACAGGGACGATCGATAGGGAACAACGCAGGAGTTCAATTCAGTGGAAATTATTTCACAATAGAAAAATGATATTTGTTACTGTGCATCGAAGCGAGAACGGCTGTGGCATTGCAATGATAGAGCCATGTGAATATTTTTCCACAAAAAAGGTATCTGTCAATGCAAGGTCACTGCCATTCTTGATTCGATGCTCAGGGACGGTTATCTATCAAGGTAGTGCCTGAAACCGACTTTGTAAGGTCACTGCCATTCTTGATTCGATGCACAGGGACGGTTATCTATCAAGGTAGCGCCTGAAACCGACTTTGAAGGGGAGTATTGAATCGCTACTAACCTGCTGTAATGATCCCGTTGACGAGTGATAATCTCCGACAGAAGTATTCACCGGGAACAGTTAGAGTTGAGAAGTAACACAGACTCGAGCCGATGCCCCAAAGTAGGCTATACGTGACGTAAATCTTGGGCAATTCTGTGACAAATGACGTCAGAAGCATTCCAAGCCCGCAAAGGACACCTCCAATGAATGAGATGGTACGGAATCCAATTCGCTCATTCAAGCCGCATGTGATTGGTCCAAATAAATAGAGAATGCCAACAGAAGCTGATCCTACCCAAGCTACAAGTGTATTAAAACTTGGTTAGCGTTAGACGGACAGACAGACAAGTGTGGCAAACAAACAGGCAGACATTGGGTAACATACAATCCATTCGTTTACCTGTCGCAGCTTTACTCTTCCCAAACTCTTCAAGAAGAAACGCAAACAGGATCCCAAAAGAATTATGAATACCAAGCACAACGAACTGGGACAAGAAAGCACAGGCACAAATTGCCCATCCCCGGCATCCCCCCTCGGGAATCAGTTTGATTCCTTGAAGTGCGTAGGGAGACTCTGTTATCACTTCCTCGGAATTAACTAGTTTTAGATGAAAGGAATTCGAACTGGTGTTGGAATCTGAAAGGTAACAACAACAAAGACATTTTCAATCGTGCGGAAGCTTTTGTCACAAAAACCTAGGTCATTCTTGCATGAACGTATTTTAAAATAATTACTTCATATCAAAAATATGTGGATTTTTCAGAGTCATTATTTTATCGCTATTAGTATAGGAAATCGCACGATCTCGAGTACCATTTGGAAATTAATAGACACGAGTAATGTTTTGAAAGTTCTTATAATTGCACGAACCTTTAGGCTCGTGCAATTAAAGAACTTTCAAAACATTACGAGTGTCTATTAATTCCAAATTGTACGAGAAGATCGTGTGATTTTTTGTTTATAGTTCACTCAACAAAATTTCAATAAAAAATTCGAAGCGACACCGTTCATCTTTGTCTATTTGGCGGCCGATTTTCAGTCCATCGTGCAACTGAAATGCATAAAAGAGATTAGTTCTTACGGCTTTAAAATTTTATTTATGTTTTTTAAGTACAAAATGATAGAAAATAATTGTTTTGACATTGTTTTGGCCTTGTTGCCATAGCGACTTAATTCGGTACTCCTACGGAGTACTGATTAACGCTATAATTTAATTGTACTCCTCTCGACCAATCAGAGTCGAGTAATTTTGTTGAGTGTACTATAAGTCCTACAACGATACAAGTTTTGACGATTAGAAAGTAGTTCTGTTTAAGTACATAATTAAATGTCGAGGTTTTCATAGTAAAATTGTTAAACACTGACGCTAGGCTATTTTTTGGGGTGCATGTAACGTCATAGCCGTTCAGACTTTGACAAAAAAAAAAAAAGGTTTGGTGGTGCACGTCTTTCGACCACGTCTTTCGACCAACATGGCGGCCACGTCTTTTCTCCTTTTACTTTCATATGGGAAGGGATGCAGTTATAATCCGAATGAAGTTCTACCTTTTGGCGCCAGCAACTTAATCCGAAAGGTGGCACTTTGCTAAAAAATGTTTTAATATGGCACACAAATAATGCAACACCAAAGAAATAATTCGAAAAGCATAACAAAATCTCCCATTATGATAATTACATTAATAAATAATGTTATCTTCAAAATTGGACATTGGACATAATTCAAACGTATAAATGTCTATGTATAGCAGGTAACGATAGATATATCGACATTGTTAGACCTACCTTCGGCAATAGGCTCGTCCATTCCCAAGACAGAAGAGTCCCGTTTGCTGCCAAAGCTGTGTATTTTGGTCTCTTTGTTTTCTTCTAGCGGCCTTGCTTGTGTATTCATGTGGTTTTGGTCATCTTTACAGTGTGGAACAATCGCTGAACGTCTCCTATCCATAGTTCAAAAAGGTTGTTCAGAAGGAACCACAATGACAAACAATAACAGCAGCAGATATAACACCTTGTTACAGTAATGTGTCAAATTAATTTTCGTGTTAAAATTCGTCTGAATTTTCCTTCTTTGATTTTGTGGTTCAGTTCTCAAATTGGACTCCCTAAGAAAGGTCTAGCTCATGAGTTCAAAACTCGAAATTGTCAGTAGATTTCTTCGGTGTGATTGACCCAAGAAACCTGAACAGCTAGTTTTGTCACCATGGAAACATCTACGTCACAGTCAAACCTAAAAAATGTTTTGCTAAAAATATCAGAATATTAATTCATTGATTTGTTATTATTTTTGGAAACTATTATTAATAGACTATAATGGACTATAGTAGTACTAGACGAGTAATTGGGCAACACCCCTGATAATTATATCGGCAGATAGTCGGCTGAAGGGCGTGACACTTGAGGATTATACAACAAGACGAGTATTTGGGCAACACCCTTGATGTTTCTATCGACAGGTAGTCGGAATGTTTCTATCGGCTGGAGGGCGTGATACTGTATAGTATAGAACTAGACGAGTAATTGGACAACACCCATGATGTTTCTATCATTTTCAAAAATTAACTATTGGCAAACACTATTTAAAGAAAATGAAAACGAAGAATGATATCCTAAGAAAATTAATTAACAAAACAAAAAAATTCGCCCAAAAGATCGAAAAAGTCCGCACATTTTGGGGAGACGAGCATTTTCAATTTGCTAAATTCGAACATGGCGACGATGAAAACCAGACAAAAATGCGCTGCAAAATTAACGCGTTAAGAATTAACTTTAGGAAACCCGAATTTCAAATAAAATTATTGGTAGGAATGCATGCAGCGATCACTACGTAAATCGGGAATTAAAAACCTCACTCGCGGAATCAAAAATTTATTTAAAAAAATTTAGTTGAATTCTGAGGGATTGTTTTTCCCTCATTGGGTCGGTGACACGGCAAAGCATTGTGGTAACCGTCCTCGAACCGATTTCCTTTCTTTTCTCTTTGTTTTTATTTTCCGACCGAAAACATCTGGCGACTTTCAATTGATAAGTTGTTCACCAATGTTCAAAGATGCAAATGCCTTCATGGATGGAATTAACATATCGCTCATCGTATCATGTTTAATTACGGCAAAACCTAGATATATCGCGATATAGTTGGTGGATAATTGTTTTAATCAACAAAGCATATGTATGTCGGCCAGCACTTGGTACCTCGTAAGGATTAGATCTAGAATGATTTGCAATCTAGACTTTAATCATGCTCTTTAACTGTATTAAATTTATGGTTTCTTAAAGAATATTATCTATTGATTTATCGAATAACTTTAATCAAGTTAAAAATTATTGAAGCTGTTCATAACTTACGTAATTTATTTATGCATTTTTTTCTTCATTTGTGAACCAAATTTCATTCGAATATTATCAGGAAGCACTCGAAGTATCCTACGGAGACGTGCAATAATAATTGGTTATAATAATATTTTAGATGAAATATTTCAAAGATGAGGAAAAATGAAAATAAAATAATTTAAAATCACCATTTTTTTGTCCATGTAATACAAAAGCAACATAAGATTTTTTGATTAATTCTCACACTTAATACGGAGCTTAATGCAGTAGGCTTTCCAAATTACACTTGAAGAAGTTTGCATGGTTTTTGCTGTTCGTTTTATAACGGACGCGTATAACACTGACTTAGACATTTCCATTCCTAACTACCTATTGTGATAACTTTAGACCTTCTTCGCAAGAAAAAAAAAGCTAGAGCCAGAGCGAGCGGTGATCTGACGTCATCCTTCACATATTCAACAAAAATATCTCTTAAACGTACAACAAACGAACTTCAAATTGATTTACTCAAAACGAATGAAAATATTTCGGTTTCTCTTCAACGCAGTGAGGCTCAAGTTTTTCTTTGCAAAAACGAATTTTAATATCATTTTGAAAGCTTTTTCACTTTTCTATCTTTGGTCATATTTTTTTGGGGGAAGAGAGGAGCTTGATTAATGTTATCGATAATATTGCGTTTTTTTTAGCTCGCATCATTAGGAAGTAAAAACGCTTTCGACAAACATCTTGATGTGAAATTCATTCCCGGACAATTCCCGAGTTCATTTGTCACGAGAACAAACGAAAAATTAATCAAGCAATTTTTAACTCGCTTAAAATAGATTTTTAAGGATTTCCCCCAATTAATGAATATAGAAATGGATGGAATACTATTAGAGTCAAGTCTCAAACGGGAAACGAGTTCGTTTGTGCCAGTGAACGGATATCGAGTTGATCGCGATAAGGATAATTGACTAGGGCCTGTCGTCAATTGGTGTTTGTCAGTACCTACGGAATCTGAACGGACTGAGCGCGCAAGCCACTCGATTCTTACTTGTCAGTCATTATCAACCGAATTTCTGGAATTTAACGTCCCATGTTCACCCAGCCAACATAAATCCACTGAATTATTTATCAAGACGACTTGGATAAATTCTACTTAGATCTCAGGAAACCTTCATGGAGCGAAGCAATTTCCTTGAGTCTCGGCTGGGGAGTTTGTAAGAAGCCTGGTCTAATGCTTGCCGGGAGACAGTCGGATGACAATTCGGTGAGGTGGTTTTATCCGAGAAAGAATAAATAAGGATAAGGTGCATCAAGCTGATCAGTTAATAAGTGGATGACGACTGCTTGCGATCTATAACAAATCGACACTCCACACAGCGGAAATGCAAGAGCATGAAATATACTCAACGTTAGATCGTTTCGCTGAAAAGCAAAGCAGAAAACGCGAACGAGTACGCATTAATGTTAGTGGAGAAATGTTCGAGACGTTTGAAGAAACCCTGGCACGATACCCGAGCACCCTTCTGGGGTCAAAAGACAAGAGAAGCCGATATTTTAACTCGAAAAGATGTGAATACTATTTTAATCGCGACAGAGTAGTCTTTGATGCCATTCTGTTTTACTATCAGTCGCCAGGCATATTATCAAAACCGTCAACGGTTTCCTACGAGATCTTCTTGAAAGAGACGGCATTTTTTGAGCTGGAGAGTGATTCATTGGCCAAAATAGATTCCTCGGTCAAATGGTTTATCAACAATCAACGAAAGAAAAGAACTCTACGAGGGAGGATTTGGCAGTCGTTGGAAAACCCTGTTACACCTGCTGAACGAATCATAAACGTTTTCTCTGGACTATTAACCCTCTTATCAATGGCCGCTCTATGCTGGGAAACCCTGCCTGAAGCCAGAAAAGTGAATTTTCAATTAGACAATAATACGCATTTCAATAACAATAGAGGAACATTTTACAAAGAAGACCAGTTTTGGTTTCTCGCGGAGTCGATTTTTTCAGGATGGTTTACGATCGAATACTTTGCGCGGTTTGCGACAGCACCGAGGTCTTGCTATTTTCTATTCACGTTTTCAGGGATTGTGGATTTTCTCTCGATACTACCGTTTTATATTACTCTAATCCTCGATATATCGCTATCGGATACTAGTAGGACTTTATTCCCGTTGTTGCGCGTTGTTCGTTTGATACGAATACTGAAACTAAAGCGCTATAGTACAAGCGTACGTTTGCTCTTCGAGACCATTTTTGATAGCCGAGAAGAACTCCAAGTGTTCTTTTTGTGTTTAATATTTATAACTGTAGTTATGTCTAGTGCCATTTTTTACGTCGAAGGTTTGGGAGAGAATTCGCAATTTGTGAGCATTCCCGACGTATTTTGGTACTCTGTAGTCACGCTCTCTAGCGTAGGATACGGAGACTACGTCCCGAGAACAGCCTTTGGGAAAGTAATCGCGGCGCTGTTCTGCATCAGTGGTGTTGTGGTTATTTTCTGTTTTTCTCCTGTTCTTTTTGCCAAGTTCCGTCGATGCAGATATCGATTATTTCGGGAGCAGATTGAGCTTCAAATCTACAGAGAGGAAGCGGAAAGACTTTATAATCAGAACAACCCAGGCGAACACTTGACTATAAAACCAAAAGATGAAAAGTTGCGGCGTAATAAGAAGTGAAAAAAAGTCACTTAGCTGGCTAAAGATATATTCATTAACAACCACGAGCGCTCAGTTCGATATTTCTTTAATTCAGACATTGAGATTGCTATCTTTACTTGGAATAATTGCATCATGAATAAAACTGCCCCCTCAAAAAAAGAAAAAAAAACAACTTAAAGCCGAAATGATGTAGCTACTGTTTTTACGCCATGGTGTTGCCTACGGTCCGTACTAAAGCAACTTGAGAATAAGATACATCGTACGATAAGATAAATAGAACAGATACCTTAATGTTCCAAAGAAAATCGAAAAGTGCTTTCTGAAGGGGAGATCTACGAGTCTAGACTTACCACAAAGAATACTGATCAAAATCATTCATTTTTTTAAAGAAAGAAAAAGAAAGAAAGAAAAATGGCACGCATGGTGTGTTTCCCGCCTCGTTGCGCTGCCCGCCTTGTTGCGCACAGCTTCTTTGAAAATTTAATAATCGATTGAGAAGCATTTTTCTTTCGACCAAGTTTTCTTTTAATAGCTCAGTTAGAAGTTGTAAGCAATAAACTACCTAATTAGTTGGTAATATTACGAAGAATCACTTATAATGGTTTTTCAACTTTTTATAGTGTGGGAATGGTTGCCAAACCATACTTTTTTAATGAGCCTAGACAAATTAAAATTACTATTGAGACTATTGAATACGTAAACTTTTACCTATTGAGACACCGGTAAAGCTTATATAAAAGCAACAAGAGCTACTGAGGTACATAAAAAAACGTTCAATAAACACTTTACAATAGGGGTTAAGTTGTAAGCATAGCCAAAAACCTTTTTGGATGGGAATTTTCGAATGGAGCATAAAATGATCGACTGTCAGACTTCTCGCCCACGTTCATGATCATGTTTTCAATCATAACCTAAAACGACTGCAAGATATGCGCGAAAAAAATTTATTTCTTTTTAAAATGATCTTTAGGAGTCGTTTGAGGTTTAACTAGTCGCCTTCGTCGCTATATTTTTGGGGGATATTTTGGCGCGAAAACTGTATTTTTTCTCTAGTTTTCTTTTACAGCAATCTATGTAATTGTTAAAAGCGTTTTTCCTCTACTCAACGGAATAGTTAATTGAATAGAGCCAAACGTCCTTGAATCTATAATGCTAGGAGCGCGCGTGGACAGGAAGTGATAGGTCTGTTTTTGTGGTAAAATTTGACGTACTTGAGGCTTTCATCAGGTTTTTCATTTCCAACCCAAGGCAAACCCCCAAAAGGCGCCAAAGCCTCCTAGTAGTAGAATATTATTAACCTTTTCTTTTGACGAAAATTCGATTACTCGTGCTACAAAAAGTCAACCAAACAGCGCAGTTATAAACTGCCAGCTCCAAACTGTCTCGGATTTTTGTAAACAAACAGTCGGTTTTAATTTGTTGTAATGGAATATTTGAATTACGTTCAATCGGCTAACTATTTGATGCAACCACGCGTTTTCATTATAGCCTAGAGAAAGTAAATGGTTGGCTTTGTGTTTTATCACCTGTTTTTGAGGCTATTAAGAATATAGCTCTTTGAGATTCAGGCTGATTTATTTTTGGATTTATGTGAGCTTCCATTTCCACAGCGACGAATTCAGCAACCATCGAAGCGCGGAAAGTGCGAACATGCGCGCGGAAACGCTGCGAAGAGATAAGCCAAGTACGAGGAATGAAGAATTCTAGTTCTAGGTTATGATGGAATCAATTAAGAAGTTTTAAACGAGACTAAAATGCTTTGCTTCGTGTTATATCTCGACATTTGGCATCAAGAATCCTACATCAATTTAAAACAAACGAGAAACTGTTATTTTTCTTAATGTTGATAAAAACATTTGCCCAGAGGCACAACAAATTTGGAAAGCTATATAGAGGAGGGCAGATTGATCAGAAAGCTGTTTATATGATTCAAAAGAGACACTTCAGTTTCTGAAATTATTGGCCAATATTAATGTAAAAGTGGTTTTGTGGTTGAAGAGCCTTTGCTGCGCAGGCTGATTTGAAAAAATAGCAAAGCCGAGGGAAGGGACGAGGAGGGAGAGAAAAAGAACGAAAGTAATTCGTTAGTGAGTAAGTTTGATATTGAGGGGGATGGCTGGGGGCTTCGAGGTAATTAAAAAAATGGTTGTAGCCCCCTTTCACTCAGAAAAACTGAAATTCATGATCCTCCTATCAAACCCCTATCGTCAAAATAAAAAAGTTTGGCTAAAATTTTTTACGGGTGACCCAAATTCGTGATAACCCTCGCCTCTGCAGAAGCTCCAGCCCTCTTCCCCAAATAAAAGATGTACCTTCCATAACAGGTCATTGCGCGAGGTGATTTGAAACGCGTGGCATGTGTGGGGAGGGGATAGTAGAAGGAGTGAAGTAAAAGAAGCTCATCGCGAGAAAGAAGGAATAGGCTTCCTCACTGCTGCTTTCAGTGTCGTCACGCAACGCTTTCTCCCTCCTCAGCGGAGAAAGCTTTGCGTGACGACACTGAAAGCGGGTGTGAGAGAGACTAAAATGGAAAGGTATAATATTGAACGATTAAAGAGATAGGAGGACAAACTAAGTGAGCGGAGAGGAGGGATCGTAGGCTAAGAGAGCAGCGCGCAATGATATTAATTTGAATATTGTTTGAAAAACCGGAAGAAAAGGTAACCATTCGAAGCAAATCAAGTATTTATCCTGAGAATAAATCTATATTAAATATCGCAGGCCCAATCAAACAATCTAATCATCAAGATATGAAAACATATTGATTTCGATATAATAAGTTCCAAATAATGACGTCACTTTACTCTAATTCAGAAACTTGAGAACTCCTGGTTCGGATTAATTTAATATGTGCAGTTTCTGTGCGCTACAGCTCGACTTTGAATGCTCCTTTCCTCTTTTTATTCATATCTTCTATGAACTTCTGATTGGGTTGCCTGTGTCCTTAAAACATGCCAATCAAAAATCCGCGCTGTAAACCATTGGTTGTGTATTTTTACTATGTTTACACTCAACTGGTTTTCCACAGGCTTCAAAAACCAGAGAAAAACGTTTGACTCATAAAGAAATTTGCTTCCAAAACTACTCTCTGAAAAGTTTATGAGATTAATAATTAAGAGTCTATTAAGCTATGCTCAATGTATAAACCACCTCCCGTTGTTCAGCGGTGTATTTACACTTCGAAGGCTGAATTTCAAGGGTTATTCTTTCTTCACCTCCCAAACAAACATGGCGGCCTCCAGCTACAAAGACTTCGGTCCTCTTGTAGGTGCTATAGATCAAGGTACCTCAAGCAGTAGGTTTTTGGTAAGTCATTGATATAAAACGCAAATACTAGAGGATTTTTTTTCGAGTATTGACGTTTGGGTTTCGTTTGATTATCATTTTCATGACAGGCTTTCGAAATGCTTGGCATATGGACGCCGTTCTGTACGTACGTGTTATGAATAAAGAAAAGGTTCTTCAAAATGCGATAAAAGCAAACCATCTTGTTTGCTCTGACTATGATAAACTACGATAGCCTCTTGTATTAGTGAAATGTTGATTTTGAGCTTTGCCATGAGTATGCAAATCGATAATTATAAGGTCTCCAGATGGCAATGAATACGATATTGTCATGTCGAAAATGTGGATTAGAGTTGCACTTTGCCCTTTTACTTTCAGCCATAGTAGATTCTAAGTCAAACACCGATTTATTAGAGTATATCGATCCACTGGCCGATCAGCCGATCTATAAAATCACAAATCAATATGCATGGTATTTCTTGTCATGTGTAAATTTGAAAAAATATATTATTTTTGATTATTTTTAGTTGTTTGCTAGTAAAACTGCAGAATTACTTGCATTCCATCAAGCTGAGTTTGAAAGTATATACCCCAAGGAAGGGTAAGCTTTACCAATGTTAATATACATGAATATTCTTTGTTTGCACATGACTTCATAGTCGCCATGTTGGATGAATTTAACAAAAGAATTGTCAATGAATTCTTTTGTTGTATCATCCAGCATGGCCACCAAGTCTTTTGTTATTTCACTCCCTTGGGAACCAGCAATAATATACCTCTCTATTACAGCGCTTCTCAATCATGCACATGAAATCATGAAAAAAGTTTTTGAGACATAATAGAGTTTTGGTGGACGCCAATCAAAGAGTTCATCAGCATTATTGGAAAATGCAAAGCTCTTAAGGGCATGTACCTATGGAATGTCATGGAAACGTATTGATTGACATCCACCAAAACCTTTATTTGTCACAATGGTAAATTGTACAATTTCATGCATGTGATCGATAAGCACTGTAATGGTTAGGGATCCATATATGGCAGTCATATATTCTGCTACTGGCCTCTGATTGGTTGAGGTTACTAGCCAACCAATCAGGTGTGTTCATGGACAATTCCTTACGCTGTAGTACATGCTTCCAAGCATTGATATGAAAAGGTTGATTATTGCTTTTTTTAATATAATAAAAAATTTAATTATTACACGAATGCAGTGGTTGCAAGTTGCCCATGTTTTACTGTTGCCAGTCAAAAATATAAAAGGTACCGACTGATTATTTTTGATTGGCAGAGCAAAAATACTAAATTTCAGCATGTAGCTTGGAACTACCAAGGTTTTGTAATATTGGAAGTAGCATGTAAGTGTCCACCACCAACATTTCTGCATCTCTTCAAATCATATACCCTGTCCCCCGAAACAGATGACAAATGACAATAAAGAATTCTAATAAGCTGCAGAAAGGATTGATCAAGCTGGTTTAACACAAAGCATGGCATATGTACCCTTATTTCATTACAGTCACTATAGTCTGTTTAAAACAAGCAACTGCATTTCTGATGTTTTTTGTTTTGGCACAGATGGGTGGAGCAAGACCCTAAAGTTCTTTTGTCTTCTGTCTACAAATGTATGGAGCAAACACTTCAGAGCTGCAAAGACCTCAATATCAACCCAGCTGATATCAAAGGTAATAAAACTCATTCGAAGGCCCAGGGTCCAGTTGTACAATACCTGGATAGCGTTATCTGATGGATAAATCTTGACCAGTGGATAAATTTATTGGATAACAGCATTTACTATCCAGTGGATAAGAATGTATCTGCCGGACAGTATTATCCAGGCTTCGTACAACCAGGTCCTGACAAATTATTGTCTAAAAATTTGACCCAACACTCAGACAACATTTGAGTCAACTAGATTCCCTTTTTCCATATAAAAGATGAGTTCATTGCATTGAATGATAGTAGTTATAGTAATAATATATTGTTATATAGTTATAGTAGTTATGTATTGTTGTTTTCATTATAGCTCTTGGTATAACAAATCAAAGAGAGACTACGGTAGTATGGGACAAAATCACTGGAGAACCACTACACAATGCTATAGGTATGCTATAGAAAGCTGTACACAAGTTACAGTCAAAATAGCTCAAGCTTACCCACTGAGGTGCCATTAATTATTGTTTCATTATTCAAATATTGAAATTTATTCTTCTTTCTGAGAATATGAAGACTCAGAATTCCAAATAATAAACGATTCAAAGCTTGAATTCTGATTGGACTATTCCACATAAGGAACACCATGATATCTCCTGGGGGGAGTTGATACAGTCTAAGCCATTCCACTCCTACCACCAAAATAATGAGCTCCTCAGATTCTTCCTTGTCCCTTAACCCTTGGAAATCTTTATTTTACACCTTGGCATAGTTCTATATATTTTCTGTGATTCGTTTAGTTTGATATAAATTTGATATGAAGATTTTGTAAATTTATAAATGGTGTCACTTTTTGACCAGCCAACCTAAGTCTTATTTGATGTACATGTTCTAACCATAATCATTGATTTTATTTTTAGTCTGGTTGGATACAAGAACGAAGTCTACAGTGGAGAAATTTGTAGCTTCAAACCCAAAAAGCACCTTAGACAGTGTTAGGGTGAGTTACCCTAATCATAACCTAATCATTGCTCAAATATCTTTAACTTTCAAGAAAAAATGTATATAGCAGTGATCCTAAATTAAGGAAAATAAGTATTTACATGTATATATATATATATGAAATTCATTTTTCTTCAGTCTCTCTGTGGTCTTCCAATCAACACATATTTTAGTGCCGTTAAACTCAGATGGTTAATAGACAACTCTGAAGCAGTACAAAAAGCAGTGAAGGAAGAGAGATGCCTATTTGGTACAGTGGATAGCTGGTTACTTTGGGTAAGGAAAACAATCTGTGATTATTCTCCACTATTCATTATTTTTTGCTATTATGCATGTGCATTTTTCAGGTTTTATCCAAAACAGAAAATATCTTTAAACCCTCAAATTTGATTAATACCCTGAGAGAGCCTCTGTGCCCTTGAAAGCCAGGACATGGGTAACTCACAGATTGAAATGGGATTTAATGTGTTTTTATGAAGAAAGGAAACTTGAAAACCCAAACCTCTAACCACATGCGATGGCAATCCCAGGAATCAAACCTGAGACCCAAGAGGTGACAGGCACAAGTGCACTACTGCTGGACTACTGCTATGCCACCCTTGATTTTGAATATTTCTTTGTGTGTTGTTGTTAATGAATTTTGAATTGATTTAGAACATGACTGGAGGGACCAAAGGTGGAATTCATGTTACAGATATAACTAATGCATCCAGGACAATGCTAATGAACCTGAAAACTGGAGATTGGGATCCTTTTCTCTGCAAGTAAGTGACTTTAGTATAATTTTAGACTTGAATATAGGGTTTTGCACACTGTGATTGGTTGAGAGACCAGTGATTATGAGACGATATTCACTGCTTGAGCAGTGATTTTGAGCTTTGCCAAAGTTTGTCTGAGCAGAAGTAATACTAAAACTGTTTGCAAATAAGATATTTTTGCAATAACGTTTACGTATGCTGCCTCCATAGAATGGAATAATTTACCTGCTACAATTAGAAGTATCACTTCACTGTCCACTCTTAAAGAACACAAAAACGTACTCCTACGGAAAAGCCTTCGACTAGTATATTATGATTATTATTTTTTGCCTCTACTTTTTTCATAAACAGAACAGATTAATGTCCTATGCTTATTTGCGCTTTATAAGCATAATTATTATTATTACCTTTTTATGGTGGAATAATAAACAGTGGATCATTACTGTGGCATTAGATTCTGATCTTCTTTTTTCATTTCCTAGACTATCTGGGATGCACTTGTAGCACGTGCTGAAT
This sequence comes from Actinia tenebrosa, assembly GCF_029948245.1. Lineage (NCBI taxonomy): Eukaryota > Metazoa > Cnidaria > Anthozoa > Actiniaria > Actiniidae > Actinia > Actinia tenebrosa. The sequence goes on from NW_028292569.1 coordinate 15,615,526, forward strand.
TGATGGCTTATTTATTTACTTATTGCCCAGCACCCTCCAAATATTATTTTACACCTAACTTCACTGACCATATATTCCGTTATATTTACACTAAATATTATCAATATTATTTTTTCCAGATTTTTTAATATTCCAACAACAGTCCTACCATCTATACGAAGCTCTTCAGAAATTTATGGGAAAATGGTAATAAGATGTCTATCGCTCCTAAAACATTCCTCCCTTATCTTGGATTCTCCGACTTATGACAACTATTTTTCTTACTCTATCAGGTTAATGGACCTCTTGTGGGAACACCTATATCAGGGGTAAGTATAGATATATTAACATTACTCTAATCTAGAGTGGGACGGCGTATTAATATATGTCAATAACATTAGGTTCTCGGAGATCAACAAGCAGCTCTCGTAGGGCAAATGTGCTTCAGTAAAGGAGATGCAAAAAACACGTAAGTTTGAAGTAGTGTTAAAGAATCTCTCTGTGCCTTTTTTGAGGTTTGGAAAAGTAAATGGAAAAATAGCTTATCTCTCAGTGTGCACAACCAAAACCCATTTAAAAATACTGTAATTGCATTACAGCATATCCTAATTCATTGTTTTTTCCAGATATGGAACTGGCTGTTTCTTACTTTATAATACAGGACTTGAGGTTGGTCTCAGTGCTTGAATATTACATGCCCTTAAACCATGCTATATATGACTGCTACTCTTAGAATAGACTGAGAGATATTCTAAAAAAACCTATATATCTAGACAGTATGTTTTCCCAAATAAGATATTTTTGCCAGCATTCTAACGATATTTGGTTGACAAAAAGCCAACAAGTAAATTCTATGATTTTGTGAACAATAAGCAATATGAATTTGTAGCCCACAGAATTTCCAACTATTACAGTAATAACAGCTTCTCTAACACAAGTGTATGGAATAGAAGGTCATTAATCTCAGCTGTCACTTATTGTTTTCAGCCTATCCTGTCAGAAAATGGCCTGTTAACCACAGTAGCCTACAAACTTGGACCAGATCAGCCAACTATATATGCATTAGAGGTAGGTACAGACCACCCTTGCCCCATAAGGCATAGGATTAATTTGATCAAAGCCTGAAATGAGCTTAAGGCTGATTGAACAGGGCAAGGCTAACCCACTAATGGATTGCAACTTGTCCAGGACCAAGGTAGTGTGGTTTGGTCCATATTTTGGTCCCACATTTATTTTTGTTGTCTCCTCATACATCTGGGTAGCTGTACATTCATGGGAGGGAAGGTGGCAGGGAAGGGATGGAGGGAAGGGATGGAGGGAAGGGATGGAGGGAGACAGGGATGGAGGCCAGCAGGCAGGCAGACAGTAACAGTACAGCAGTGACGCAGCTCAATGTGGTCCAACTGAAAGCATGTCACCAAAATTTCTTTCTTACATGTATTAATAATGTTAAGGACTATGGTTGTTCATTGTAGGGCTCAGTAGCCATTGCAGGTGCAGCTATCAAGTGGCTTAGAGATAATCTTAACTTGATTAAGGATTCTTCTGAAATTGGTGAGTTTAATCTACAGGCCATAGTTTTTTTTACCATGAAGAAATGTTTATGGAGTTAATATTGCTCTTTTTGTTATTTATTCAGAATCCTTATCTAAAAGTGTTGATAGTTCTGCTGGAGTGTATTTTGTACCAGCATTCTCTGGTCTTTATGCTCCATATTGGCAGATGGATGCTAGAGGGTAGGTTACTTTAAACATAAGCCTGGTTCACAATAGGATAGCAATCAGTGTCGGAAGCAAAATATGCAGACTCAGTAGTGTACTGCTCATTAACAGTGCTTGTCTTTTTCCACCCCTAGGTGATACTGAGTCTGTGCAAGTTGCTTACCATTCAGATTTTGACACTAGTGTGAACCAGGCTTTACCAGATACCTTATTACTGTTCATTATTATAATTCATTTCTATTTTGTTTATCCCTAAAGTATAATCGTAGGTCTTACTCAGTTCACCAACAAAGCACATGTAGCCAGGGCGACCCTAGAGGCAGTGTGTTTCCAATCTAGAGAGGTAAGTGTATGCAATACTTAATGGAACCTAATTGCATTGCATGTAGAGGATATTTTTGGGAAAACATTGGATTTTTTTGTCAAGTGAAAATGTGAGTTTTTTCCATTGCATTCAAGAATTTAGTTGAATATGGAAGTGCATCATTATCCATAACAATGCTAAACTAATATTTTCTTGTACTGCAGCTATTAGATGCAATGAATGAAGACTGTGGGATACCATTGGCAAGTCTCTTGGTTGATGGTGGTATGACGGTCAATAATCTACTCATGCAGTTACAAGCTGATATTCTGGGTATTAGTGTAGGTAAGTGGGAATAACTTGTAGGGTATATATATCTTTTTCCTCATTGACCTAATATAGGCCTTTGAATCTCTTTATGGTTTATACGTCCAAGCTGCCATCTGATAGGGAATATGTTTAGATTTTGGGTGGGTGAGGCACGAGAGGACCTCCACGCCTTCTCTTTATTGTTGTGGCATTAATTCCCTATCAATCTCCTTAATATTAAAGCATACAACTCTGTTTTTTATCTGTGTCTTGCTTGGAAAATTTTGTCTGTTGTAAACTGAGAAGTATAAAGAGGAACATGGAAGGTTTATAGGCATAGAACACTAATGTTCTATGTACTCCCTTTTAGAGCGCCCCACTATGCCAGAGACAACAGCTCTAGGTGCTGCAATGGCTGCTGGTGCTGCTAAAGGAATCGAGGTGTGGCCATTAAACCCTGAAGATAAATCCCAGATCAATACTGATGTGTTTAATCCATCAATGGATGCCAAAGGTAGGACAAGCCAACAACCCTGACACAACCTCTGGACTGATCAAAGTCAGGGTATGGCTAACTCACAAATTGAACCCTGAAACAACCTCTGGGCTCAGCTAAGCCAGGGCAGCAGCTAACTCACAGATTGAACCCCGAGACAGCCTTTGGGCTGATAACAGTCAGGGCATGGCTAACTCACAGATTGGATTTTGAATTCAGCTTGATGGGTTTGTGTAGGATCTAGAGTCCAGGAATCGAACAAGAGACCACAGAGATGATGAGCAAGTGTACAAACACTACATCACTATTAAAGCTTGATGTTACAAATTGTAAAGTTTGTAAAGCTAAGCAATATTTTCTGTTTTAAAGAACGAGAACGTCATTATGCAAAATGGAAAAAGGCAGTAAAGAGATGCATGAAATGGGAAGTGGATGAACAAACAGAGAGTGAAGGTGAGACCATGGTGTAGATATCCCATGCAAGGCTTTACATTTTGTTGCAATATTGGTAGGATGGCATTGCGAGTGACATCATCTTGAATGCAACTATCAGTTCGTTTCCTCATTTGCTTTGTTTTTGAAAGGTCATTAGCTTTTCCCCCCTAAAGTTTTATATCAGAGTCTCCATTAAAGGTTGACCACCTCACCCCCCAGAGTCTGAGCCGACATAAGACATGGTATGATTTGGCAGAGTCACCAATAAAATTTGACCACCTCACCTCCCAGAGTGACCAAATCTCCTCACCAGGCTAGGTTCTCTTAAGGCTAAGCCTACTCCAGCACTCGACATAAGACATGGTATGATTTGGCAGAGTCGCCAATAAAGGTTGACCACCTCACCCCCCAGAGTGACCAAATCTTCTCACCAGGCTAGGTTCTCTTAAGGCCGAGCTGACATAAGACATGGTATGATTTGGCAGAGTCGCCAATAAAGGTTGACCACCTCACCCCCCAGAGTGACCAAATCTTCTCACCAGGCTAGGTTCTCTTAAGGCCGAGCCGACATAAGACATGGTATGATTTGGCAGAGTCGCCAATAAAGGTTGACCACCTCACCCCCCAGAGTGACCAAATCTTCTCACCAGGCCAGGCCCTCTTAAGGCCGAGCCGACATAAGACATGGTATGATTTGGCAGAGTCGCCAATAAAATTTGACCACCTCACCTCCCAGAGTGACCAAATCTCCTGACCAGGCTAGGTTCTCTTAAGGCCGAGCCTGCTCCAGCACTCGACATAAGACATGGTATGATTTGGCACGGAGTGTGTTATTGGTCACTGCACGGGTATCGTCAAGTAAATTTACCCGTATTATAGATGCGCTACTCGGTATAAATCATTATTCTCAATTCGGGTCACTAAAGTAAAGGGTACAGGGTGTTTTTCTATACTTTCATTGTTCTAGGTACGGGATACGGTACGATATCTATCTTTTATCTTCTGTAGTAATCTACTGCACATTTTTACATTTTTGACATCCTACTAGCTCACTATCCCTATACATATATAACTTATCTCATTTACTTTATTTGTTTGTATTATTTCCATTACACTTTTTTACTCTCATTCTTAGTACCCCATTAGTAGAGCATTTCTTGTATTCTCTATACGTGCACTTACAAATCTCATGCAATCACCATATTGCACGCTTTATTCTTTTGCACTTTTCCATTCTCATTCTAGGCACCGATTAAAGATCTCGATAGTCTGTTTTTGTTATCAAGGTCAGAACTGTTGATTTTGATTCATTTTTTTTATTTGAATTGTTTTCGTACATCAAATAACTTTAACAAAACATCTTTCATAAAAATAAACCAGCTTGGACAATTTGAATCATGGGTTGGGTCCGGTGACAGTATTGGATGTTTGCAGGTGTCTAAGACCCCGTTCACATGTATCCGGATATTTTTGAAAATGAGTTTTTTAAATCTAGATTCCGTTAATAATAATAATAAAAAAACTCGTCCACACGTCGCGTTTCCTAATAAGCCTTTTCATAGTTTAAGAATCGATTCCACTGCGCATGCGATTTCATCCCGAATTTCTCACCTTCTTTTGTTTAATTAAGAACAAAGAAGGTTTGGACAAAAGAAAGTGAGAAATTCGGGATAAGTTCGCATGCGCAGTGGAGTCGATTCTTAAACTATGAAAAGGCTTATCGTTTTTGTTCGTCCACACGTATCCGTTTTTGAAAAGTTGTGTATTCTCCGGGTGCGTGCGGACGTAAGGCAAACCTCGGGAACCCAAGGGTAAAATTCTGTCGTTTCTTTCTCACTCCCAGAAAAAATAACCAAACAAGCGACAGAACTTTACCCCTGAGTTTCCGAGGATAACGTAAGGCCAATCCGCGAAGAAGCAATTCCGTTTTCAAAAATATCTGGATATGTGTGGACGGAGCCTTATCAAAAAGATAAGGCAGACTTGTTGATGATGGTCTTGTGCTACTACAAAACTAAAAAAAAAACCGCGATAAATTCTTTGTCAAACACTTGGTAACATAGCCGCATTTACATAACGACCAAAGGAAGATGGCAAAAACTGTACTGGTGATCACTGTAATTTTCTTTTACCTCCTATCTTACCAACTTTATCCTGGCCAAGATAGCGCATTGTTAACAACGTTAATCAAGATAACAAAAGGTTACTTAAATTAACCTCATTTTGCTCAATTAATTATTTCGCATTAATTTGATTCGTACGGCTTGCACTTAATTAAAGGTAGTATTTCACCTCATTATTAATAACTAACCACATTCTACATATTCCAGTTACAGTTTACTTGACCATACTCTATGCACGACCAATAATATCATCTCATTTTGTTAAAACTATTTCCTCCTATCGGCTCGTTTGGATGTAAAGTTATTTTAAAAACGACCTGATGTCGGCTGCTTGCTTAGCGGAAGTCGATGCCGGTTTTCACCGCAAGTCAAATCACTTTATTTACAGAGCCGACTCCCGACGCCTCATACTAAAGTTTAATTAAATTGTATAGAGATAGCGAGGAAGTCCGGTGATAGCAATCCCCTCAAGGGAAAAACAGTTCTGGAATGACCTTTTTGATGCGTCATTCTCCAGTTTTTAGGGGGTTTATTGTGGCGGTAATTTGTGGTGGTATTGGCATTAGTTGTGGTATAAGGAGAGTCGAGTTTTTCTTGTGGCAAGCTCTGACAATTTGTGAAAGCTTCCCTGATTAAAAAGTGTGGAGCTTTCTCGTTTTTTTTTTACTAACGAATCTCGTTTTGTGTTCGCAGATGAAACAAGAACAAGTAGTACTCTAGGTCCATCGTTATTTCTGTGCGGAAGTGTAGCCATATTATTATTAGCAGCTAAATTAGGATAACAATAACGATAAATTATCAGCGATAATTCAATTACCTGCATGGAGAATTCTTCAAGATTTGTTTTTCCCCGCAGTTCTTGGTCTCGGTAATTATTCCAAATAAATTTGTCAGCCATGTTGGATCGACTTCCTATCCTCCAACATGGCTAAGATTATGTCAAATTCACTGACAGGCAAAAGCTTTCTCGATATAGAATTTAAAAACGATTTGATTAGTCACCAGCAGGATAGGATATTTTATACTTAAAAATATGAGAAAATCAAGTTCAGTTAGTCAATCGGCCATGTTTCTCATAAGACTGAAATCTTTAGTTTTTTGCCCCATAAAACTCGTTTTGAAACGCTTCAATAAGACTGAGGCAAGTAGGGCAAAACTGTACTGACAGATAGCGGATCGAGAAGAATTCTTTATTCCCAGGAAACCAGAATTTTAATTTTTTTGAAATAATTTTGGATTATTTATCATGTTTTTGTACAATTCAACCACATTCATAAGGATTTTATTTTAATAGATTAATTTAAAATTTAACAATATAATTATAATATCTGGGTTTATATTTGGGTGGATATGGAATAAACGTTATGTAATCGAGCCGTAATAAAATGTCATTACATAACATCGACAACAATTGTTTTTAAACACATTCTGTGATGACCAAGTGAATCCGAAATTCGGATTTCCATCCGAAACGAATCATAAGGTTCTTATGCATGAAATCGTGGGACTGTTTTGGGATCACGAGATGATGGACCTGTTCGGTCCCATAATGCCATAGGAGATTGGCCTTCTAATTTCAAAACGAGTATTAACGTTTATAACACAATTCGAGGTAAGACGCGTTTCAGCACCAAGAAGCTAAGAAATAGTCTGGTTCCTTCCTACATTCGTCTGAAACTATTTAGCACTACTTTAATACTACGTTGGTTCTTGCGTGGAAACTTTTTGCGACCTTCAAAAATATCTTAAATTTAGACCCATTTTGGTGAGCGTATTATATTTCCATTTCATACCATGTGTCATTCCTTTGGGTATGAGACCCTTTGAGTTTCAAACGTTACCGGCCAGCGACGGAGTAATACTCGAGAGAATAACGCAAGGTGAATAGGTGTGTTGTGCTTACTGTGGCGGTAATGGCCCCATTCCTTTATTCCTCTTCCTATCTGCACCAGCCTTTCTATTATGATTCGCTCTTTGTCCCTTGTTCCGTTCCTTTAGTGCCCTGGTTCTGAGTGTCGCGGGGTCCGGTGGTGCTTTAGCCTTTCCTTTACCTTTCTGCCCCTTTTTTACCCCTCCAGAACCACCACGATCACTCCCTTTGTCCTGCCCGCGTTGCCCCTGTCCTCCTCTTCCTCTGTTGGCATCGGGTCCATCTCTGAAAAATCCCCGATTACCGGGTCTCTTGTCGGGGGTTCTCCACCGGGTTTGTTGTTCAGTTTTGGCACCTTCGTCCTGTTCGCCTTCCTTCGCTTCCTCTTCACCCTCCTCCTCTTCGCTACTCTCGCTTGATTGATCAACGGGTTTCCCGAGAACACGAGGAACAGTGAATGGTCTGTTGATAAAATAAAAATTGTTAACACGGAGCGAATTTGAACTAGGGTGTCATCTATCCTGCTAACCCATAGCAGATTATCGCCCCCAATCCCAAGTGGGAACTCTTTAGATCGAGCGTAATGTTTTCCCATTTCAGACTACATGTCATTCTCTTGGGAATAAGGTTCTTTGTTTGAGTTGTATCCATATTCATGTGTCTTCTCATAAGCAACCGCTAGACACAGAAATGATGCTATGAGGAATTACGCCCAAGCTAAAGAGGTCTATTGCTAGATATCGGCGGTATATCGCACTCGCAATCCAATGTTTCCCTTCCATACTCCGTCTTAACAGCGCGCGTTGAAAAAAACACAATGTTAGTTCGAGCGCGATTACACTACACTAAGAGCTACAGTGTAACCAAGTATTATTCGCACCTTCGTGTTGTTAGTTCATCAGCCGAGTCATCATCCTGTGCGCCCACATCCAGTGCGTCGTACGTGTCGTCATACTCATCATCATACTCGTCATACTTGGGCTCTATCTCAAACTTGCCATACACGTCATACCTGCTTAACCGGTTCTTGACAGACTCGGTCATGTGACTCTTATCAGCCAATAGGGTATCTAACTTTGCCTCGTCGCGTTTTTTACCCTTGTGTACCCTGGACAGGTCGATTTTGTCCCCTTGCGTGAAGACGTCAAACTCATCCTTGTCGTACACTGAATGCCTTGTGGATATCAAGTTATTGGGTTCATTTTGTGAGCTCAGTGCTTGAGCCTTGTCCATTGTCCTATCTAGTTTATTAAGTGATTCAGGCAGGTTATCTTCGAGAACAGCGTTGATGACCTTCTCAAAATCATAGTTATATTCTTGTAAGCATTTGATGACAAATCCCTCTCCCAGGCCTGGAAGCAGGTCACGTACACTGGTTGTCATGGAATCCAGTTGTACGTCATCGACGTCATCACGTGGAACAGAGGCACCACCAAGTTCCTGGACAACAGTAAGAAAAAACACGAGGTTAACAACCAAAGATAAAAACAAAGATAACACAATGCTGATATTCAATAAATTTCATCAACTGAATAAGATTTATTCGTCGGATAGCGCTATCCATTCTTCGTACAACTGGACCTAAGTAATTACGCCATAAAGAAAATATCTAAACTGATTGATCTTCATTGTCGAATCAAGTCATAACGGGAGTCAAGGCTGAGAAAAAATATCCAAACCTGCCCTACATGGAAATGATTTTGATAGCATTATATTGGAGTCGAAGTCGAATCTGAACTGCAATCGGTAACGGGGAGAGAGAGAGAGAGAGACATTCAGGAAGAAATGATCTTAACAATAGGCAACCGCAAAGACTGCCGAAGCACAATAGTTAGGACATTTCTCAGAGCTAGTAATATTAGTGGACAAGTCCTTACTTTATTACTCGAGATTTGACGCCTAGTTTCCTGTTCTTCGACAAACTCATTGACCCCTCCTAGCGTTTCGCCGCTAGTCACCTCATTCGCATTTTTTTTGGTTTTCTTGTCTTTTCTCTTGGTTTTGTTAGGATGAGCCTCGTGTGCGCTGTGAATGGCTTGGATGATATATTCTACACGAGTAGCATCAAGAGTTGATCCAGGACACGACTGGATTGTGATGAGGTCATTCTCTATGCTGAACTGTGCGTCATACCAGCTTATGAACCTAGGAAAAAATGTAAAAAGCAACCTTCTCTGATAACTTTGTTGGGATGTTGCGATACGGGGTCTAAGAATCGACAATAACTGAACAATAAATTATCTGTCAAATTTAATTTATTTTGATGAATAACTTCGCAAAACTGCGCAAAAATAGAAATCCTTATTTTGATGAATAACTTCGCAAAACTGCGCAAAAATAGAAATCCTTATTTTGATGAATATCCAAATTAAAGCTGCGCACGAAAAAAAAAAAAATTTTATTTCAATCTTCCGCAAAACTGCGCAAAAATTGAAATCCTTTGAACTTTCAATCTTGCGCAAAGCTGAGCAGAAATAATAATAAAATATTTTTCATTTGAATCTCGGTTGTTAATTACTCAATTATCATTTAATATCATTAATACCATTTAGTTTCAATTAACAGATGACGCAGCTGTGACATCAACAATCAATTACCCAATTACTTGTTAATAGTTTTCTACATTTCTCGTAGAAAACAGCGTTCTTTTGAACGGAATTGGTTTTAATCAATTCCGTATCAAAAACTAGTTGAACCAGCCGTCAAAAAGCACTGCAATGGCAGTGTTTTGGGAGAAGATTCTGTCAGTTTTTACTGGTGAGTTTTTCCAAGGTTTTAGGACATTTTCGCAAAACATTTTTTCACGCACGCGGTTTTGATATTTACTTCGTACTGACGCGTGACCATGTTTGGATTTCAGATTTGAGATGAATCTCAAGCAACGACGAGAAAATCGTCGAAGTAGCCCTCGTCCTTCGGGACGATTCGCGGGCTTTCTGCACGGCTTGGTTAGCGTCGTGTTTTGCTGTGTGTGGAACGGTATAGTGATTGAAGATCATGACGGTAAGAAATCTTTTTTATTCTTTGGAAATTTGAATTCTTTAGGAAAAGTGTTTCCGTGAAAAGAGTAACTTAACCCGCACTTGGTAAAAATATTCTACGCTTTTCTGACTGATTTGTTCGAAAATATAATATTTCAAAAACATAAAGATAAGTTTCAGAGCCTTCGATTTTTCGTTAGAAAGCTGAGAAGGTTTTGGGTTCGAGAATGTAAAGCGTTGTTATTGGTTACTGTACAATTAGAACATGCGCATTACGTTGGAATGAAAGGTGACGGGATTGAAAACTGATTGCTCAAAATAATTATCAATTAGAAGATGAGCACTTATTAGAACTTTCAATTAGAGACGAAGTTGCTGGATTGGATCATTCAAGTATAGTGCGCGTGCAATTGTTGTATGGGGAATGGATTTGATAATAATAATAATAAAGAGCGCGCGCAATAGTTTTGACGGGAATGGAATGGGAAATTTAGAAAGAATAAGACCATCTAGATCTAGTTAATTGTTTGAAAGAAAACTATATATTATCATGCTTGGGAAATCTAAAACACGAGGTCACATTGGATTTTGATGTTCATATTTGTTACAGATGGGGATTTGGATGACGAGCAAACAGGCCAGTCTCACGCCGCCGCTCTACTGGTAGCCGTTGATAAACCATCAGTCATCAACAACGCACAAGAACACACCAAAACCGACACGGCAATAAACCAATCAAGTGATAGCAGAAGTGACCACGGACAGTATATATCAGATGGGACCAACGATCAGCCAGAGGAAGATTCTAGGCGAAGCAAAAAGTGGTTTTCATTTGGCCTCACCTGGTCAAAGAAAGGAGAAAATGCGACATGCAACGGGGACAAAAGCGATGCCAATTCTCCAAGAAAAACCAGCTTCTTGAGAAGAATTTTCCAGAAAAAGACAAGCGAGGATAAAGAGAAAGGAACGACGCCTGCTTTCAACGACAGTGCACTACAGTTACCACGGGCTTCTACTTTGAGGGAGCAGGAGTTGATCGACGCAAAGGCGAGCGCACGAGCATTACCAACACCACGCGATCTGTACGGTGATAGCTCAGCCAGGAAAAGGGCCATCGCCGCTAGAGACAGCAACCCCTCGCACTCAAAGAACTCAAAAAACCCATGGAACACCAAAGCAAAGAAACGCAGAGCATCCAAGAAAGGCAAGGGGAAGAAGAGAGTCGTTCAGGAATCAAGTGCTGGGATAATGGAAACAGAAGCGACGCAAGTCGAGAGACAAGGTGAGAGCGCAGTGAAGCTTAGCTGTGCGGAGGTGTTGCCCAGCACTGACAAAGAGCTACGAATGACGACCCCACAGACGTCAGTCGAGGATGTTCAAGTTAGGGAGACCAGCTCCCTGACAAAGACATCGGAGAATGATGATAATGAGAAGAAGGGGTCTGACAGCTCTGTTGCAGATAACATGAAGGGAGACGAAAGCTTCAACTTGCCAATGGACGACACATTTGCTAAGGACGAGAGCACAACGTTGAGGTCACAGACATCAGTTGACGATGTACGAGTTAGGGAGAGCACCTCCTTGACAAAGACTTCGGAGAAGAAAGACCAAGAGACGAAGAGTTCTGACAACTTTGATATCAGCGTGGGAGATCTAGAGGACAACTTGTTCGCAGAGAAAAGCTTCAACTTGCTAAGGGAGGAGACATTTGCTAAGGAGAACACAGCCATGAGAAGATCGGAGGAAGACGGCAAGAAGACAAGTTGTAGCGACATTGAGACTAGTTCTGTGAAAGAAAACAACCTATCAATGAAAGACAATGATGTCAACGACACTACAGGTGCCGACAATTTTGCCAAAAAGACCGCAGCCGTGAGCTTCAAAACACAAGAAACTAACAACACCATGGTAAAGTACTCAAGCAACGCTGAATCAAGCACGGCTAAAATAGACGGCATGTCAAGAGATGAAGATTTCAAGGAGACCGTAACCTTGGAGTCAGCGAGTTTAAAAATGATTGACAATATGATGAAAAGACCAAGCAACAGCGAGAACAGCCACGACAACGAGAACAGCCTATCTGCACGGAAAGATGATTACACCGACGAGGAGAGATTTGCTTGGCAGGTTACCCCAGAGAACTCAGGAACATCCGACACGCGCGACAAAGTACACGACGATTTCATTAATTTACAGTCTGGCAGTTCAGAAGAAGATCTGTCAATTGGGGAAATACTTGACTGGCAGGAAACAGCCGCGCAAACCTCGGGGATATCAGATCAAAAGATGAACAAAGACTTTCTCGATTACGAGATAACATCTTCGAGAGAAGTTAGTGACTACAGCTTGGACTGGGACACGAGCTCTCGGGGCTCAGGCTCTGAGAATGACAGCGCAATGGATGAATTTTTAAGCATGTTAGAGACGAACCCTGTGAGAAAGAACCAGCATCCAACACAGGGAGCCCGCGTCAGGGACGGCTCAAGGGATGATACTATAGCGGCTAACGTTTGTAGAAACGTTGAGGTCAGCTCTGTGAGAGGTGTGCCCAGAAATGACACGTTTATTAGAGCAGCCTGCTCCACTTTGTTAACAACAAGCCAGAGCGACAGCAAGGTGATCAAAGACTCTGACAGCAGTTCAAGTCTTGGAGACAGAAAAGCCACCTCAGAGATACTGACGAGAGATGACAAAAACTTAAGTGCATATAAGATCCCCAAAGCTTCAAAAACCAACGATAATGGCGCAAAGAAAGCAATTAGACAAGCTTTTGTTGAAAATGCACAAAGTAGTGATGCAGATATGTTTCACAATAAATCGCAGCACGGAGAAATGGAGAAGAATTCTAAGACTCCTTCATCGTCTATGACCGATGCCAGCCATGCTGAAGACGAACATAGGAGAATATTCTATAAATCAGACGGACAAAGAAGGGGTGGAGAAGTGATAAGTGATTACTATGACTTCCTTGTTCACCTACTGAACACCGGATCATCAAGACTAGCACAAGAAGACCCAAGCCACGTGACCCATGTCCCCAGTCACGTGACTGTTACCAAGGAGGACACTACTCCGCACATGAAAGCCGCCAGACCTCTACGAATTGCTAGTGATGGAGAGGTGGTGGCAAGACTTTCTAATGCTGAGGGTGCATCATTTATTACTTCAAAGCAGTCTTTGTACGACTACTACACCAAAGCAGATGATATTGTTCCTATTGAGGTAGAGTTGGGATTACGGTCACCAAAGAGTCACTCTCCTATTCTGATTGAAGATTCAGAAAAGGAAAAGACACAGGGTTCCCAACAGCTGATCGAGGATCATTAATCATCCCAGGAAGAAAAAACTAAAAGACTGATACAGTAACTATTTCCATTTCGTTCTTTTCCAAACGACCTTGAAATGTTGAACTTTACTCCGGCTCTTAAACGCCTTTTTTTTAGACTGCAGAGAAATTTCAAAAAAAATTCTACAAACTCACATTTTCAGCAACCTCTTACTGTCCTTGTCACTAAAATTACACAAATGCTTATTTCTTAATCTGTGATCAAAAAACACATTAATTTTTGATGCCTTTTTAGGCCACAAAAAACTTGAAAAAAAATCTGTGAACTTTAATTTTCACTCTCTGTCCTTGCTACTAAAACCAGACTAATGCCTCTTTTATAATATTTGAGTAAAAATATTTTTACAAAAACATAGCTTGAATTACATGTACATGCCAAAATCGTTTACTTTAAAGTAGAATGATGAACTTTACGCTCTGTATCTGTTCATCTACTCAAAATCTGTACTGTCACCAGCATATCTCTTTTTCTAAAGACCATTTTCTGGACAACTGACAAACAACTTCTTACTGTAAAAGCATTTGTAAAATAATGTAGCAATCAACCATATGATGTTGATAAGTAATTATAAAAAAATAACAAAAAAATAAAAAATCTTATTAAAAAAATCCAAATCAGTTTGTGTTTTTTAAAACTTTTTTCTGATAATGTTGATATGAGAAATTAGAAAGTTATTACAAAGACTGCTGTTATTACTCTCTAAAAACTGTTTTTTTCTGGGAGTGGGACAAATAACTTCCTTGCATATGAGAACATTCGCAATAAATTGTAGGGATCAACATATAATGTTGATAAATTGCAGCAAAATAGCAACAACCAAAATGTTATTAAAAAATCCAATCTGTTTGTGTGCTTCTTACCTTTTTTCCGATAGTATTGACATTAGAATCTGACAATAGTCTTCAACATGTTTCTGTATACCCTCTGGTAAGCTACGAGAAATGTTGTAAATGATTTCAAAATTGGTCTTGCGGAGTAGTTATAAAAAAATTAAGATACCAATAATCAATAGATTATGTGATATATAATGGATTTGGAGCAAAATTGAAAAGAATGAGTGAATGAAGGAATAAAATCTAAAGAAATAAAGGGAAAGGAAATTGACATTAGAAGAAAACAAAAATGGATGGTATAAAGAATGATTATTATGAGAATAAAAACAAAAAGACAGGCACGTAGACGGAATGTCGAGAAAGGAGTGAAGGAAAGAAGGAGAGAGAGGAGGAAGAAAAGGGAGGAATGGATGGATGGAAGGAAAAATGGAAGGAAAGGGAGGACGCAGAAAGAGAATGAGGGATCAAGGAATAAGCAATGGTAATGAGACAGAGTAAATAAATAAAAAAGAAATGAATGAAATACTAACAGATTTCTTTGAGATCTAAATTCAAGCCAAGCATGTAGAATGTAGTTTCTTACCTGGACAACAATGGTTCAATGCAACAGGTCTTCAACACGAAATTACAAACATTTACCAGTAAAGTCATGACCACTTCTAATTCCGGCCTCAAAAATTTCATATCCTTTGCTGATAGTCTACTTCCTAAAAATGGAATAATTTCTTCGAACAAATTCGCTACTCCTGAAACAAATCCATGCTTGAAGAAATACTGACAAGAAGATGGAAAAATCTCCATAAAATTCATCAGAGTGTGGCCAATGTCTGATAGGTATAACACAATATCCACAACCTCGTTTGAACTGAGTTCCTTTTCAGACATTGCAGCCCTTTCACTTAGCTTTTGGGGCGAAGCATCAGAAGTGTTTTCAAGTCCACATTTTGCAATTATATTATTTAAAGTTTCCATTAAAGTTGGGATAGTTTGATCCAGGTCATCGTAATACCTGAAAAGCATTGAAGCATTTGAAACTTCTATAATAGCTGTATTCAAGAATCTAAGAAGGGCAGGGGCATATAAATTTGGTGTTAGGGGAATCTCACCTCTTACTATGGAAAACCAAACCAGAGGAGGTCTGAGGGCATGTCGTAACGAATTTCTTAAAATATGGTTTCCCTTATGCAATTTGTTGCATTCTGAGAATATTTTGGACAAAAAAAAAAGGTAGAAAAGAAACATCCCCAACTAAAGGGAAGAGGGGTTGCTGCAGTCCCATCCCCTTCCCCCTTCCCCCCTCCCCCCAAAATCTGCTCCTTATCAAGTAAGTTTAGTCAAGGGCGAATCCAGCCAAAATTTTAAGGGGGGGCTAATTGAGTTTTTTCCGTCAACACAATGGAAAACAATAAAAAAAAGCATCTAATTCTTCAGTTTTGTTTTGTTTTGTTTTTCTGCTGAAGCTTTGCCCCCCTGGATCCGCCCTTGTTAGTGTCTTTTATAAGAAGAATAGTGATTAACTTACTTAGGCTGCTTATCAAATATATTTTCAATCATTTTTCTTAGAAGAGAGTGGTGCTTGTTTTCCCTTCCGCCATAGACAGCACAGATGTCCATAATTTTTGGAATGTCAAAGAGAAAGTTTTCATAAATTATTTCACCAAAGGTGCTTGGAGTAAGAAAGCAATCCTGTAATCAATAATACATATAATAAGTGAATGAACATTAGGGAATATAATAGGTCAAACCACTGTAGAAGTCATGGAATTCATGAGCATTAATCTTCCTTACGAGGATGGACATCAGACACTTGAATGATCAGCTCCATAAAAAAAGTACTGGCACAAGAATACAGTGGAGTTCCTTTATCTTGACTTGACGTGGGGTGGGGGGATCCAGGAATGATGAGGGGGTGACTAGTCCCCTCCACTTTTTCACAATAAAAATATACTTTCATTTGGTTTACATCAAACTTTCAAATTTTATTTCAATTTGCAATTTTTAACAGCATTGAAATATGATGGAAAACTGATACAAAATGAGAACAAACCTTGGATTCTTTGTGTGTAGACATTCTCAATAATACCATGAATACTCTCTTGTTGATATCATGCTGTAAAGCAGCCAGTTTATCTGGTAGTGTCACATGCCATAAATCAAAGGCTCTGTGAAGTAAAGTATGAAACATTAGTTAGTTGCCCCTCAACCATTTGTTTGCCCCCCCCCCAGGCAATGCTAAAAAGTCATGTTATTGATACTAAGAAATTTAAATATGTAAAAAAATGTCAGCAGGAGAAAATATAATTATATGCCATCGAAGTTTTATAAAATTTCATATCATTGTGGCCTTTTGCCAATTGGATCCACATCATCATAGTGCTTTTATGACTTGGTATGTAACATGTACAAAAACCTTCTCCAATTTTTTCCTTAAATAGTGGTATTTAACTTACCTAGGAGCATGTTTTAAATAACTATCAAGGCAAGCATGTAGAGATTCATCAAAGATTACCTAGAAAAAATCGTAAAATACTTTTGAATTGTTTAATTGAATTTTGATTATTCCGGTTCTGAAAGTGGGATAAAATATCATAACATATTCGTTTATATATTTTACACTGAAAGATAGGGTTATTGTTTACTAGGAATAAGATTTAGGTCACTAAGAATGGGATACAGAATCACCAACTTCTCACCAACATCTTTTATTGTGACTGGAGTTTTGATAAAATAGGCTGAGAAATGGGAAAAGGACCCCATTTCAAAAGATTTTTCGTTTTCATGAGAAAGAACAGATGTAAATAAAAAGTATCATTTTTACCTGACACCAGAATTTATTGTGAGTTAAACAAAGCAGCCATTTCAAATCATCATTGATGAATGTTCCTCTTTCTTTCCATTCTTCAAGACTTGCATCATCTGTGACCACTGGTTGTTTGTTTCCCTTGAGGAACTGGAAGGGAAGTGGAGTGTAGGAGACAAACTGAACTGTTTCTTTCCATCTTGGATCCTATGAGAGAAAAATAAAAATAATGAAAATAAATAAATAAGGTTACCAATAGGTAAAGTGAACAAACTTTGACTTAACTTACCAATTCTGGAATTTCTTCATACTGATTCGTCAAAGAATTTTGAAACTTTTTCACCCTAAGATCAAGGGCCACGCATCCCTTTTTGATCTAGCATCGAAAGATAGAGCAATTCAAAAAAGTTAACAAAATATTCGTATTTTTAAAATTTTTGCTCCAGTTTTGTACTAATTTTTATGCTTTGTAAGCGAGTTTTTTTCTCGACTTAAAATATCCTTCAAAAGCTTTCTAAACGCCAGAGCGACGACATAAAAGAGCTGTAAGATTCTCACCTCCTTTCGGGACATAACTTTAACTGTAGGAAGAGTAAAGGCTAAATTATTTCTTCATATGAAAAAAGAGAACGATCGTCCGCCATGCTTGAGGCCGCGCTTTTCGAAAATGTGATCCAGCGGATGTTATTCTCAAACCATAACAAAGGGAACCCAATGAAAAAAACATCGCAAATCTCCAATCACCTTTACAACCTTTTTAAAACCACTGAATTTGTTAACTTGAAAAGAAAATAAAGTTTCATATTTACACAGAATACTTCTAAAGCGAATATTTTTGGGAATTCCAGAAAATGAATATATTTGACGATCGAGTTGCAAGGCCAAGGAGATTGGGGCTAGGCGTAACAATAGATTGATCCCCCTCTAGGGTATATTGCTCCACATGTTCTTTCTCTTTACATCTTCGAGACAGAATGGTGAGTTTGGTCGAAACGACTCTAGAATAAAAGGCCTTTTCTCTGTTATATCGGTAGATAGTACTACAAAAACTTAACAGTGAAATAAATAGATATATCCTTAATAGGGCAGAACAAAAATAAAGCTAGATTCTTATAGATTTAAATGTGATTTTGATCAATAAAAATATCACGTGTTGGGTTGAACGATTGATTCAAAATGGCTTCCCTTAGCCACAGCTATCGTATTTTTAAGAGCTCTATGATTCTTTCCTTAGTCATTGAAACGAAATTTTGTAATATAAGGGGCAATCAAATGATTTAAAAATTTACACCTTGTTTGAAATTTAAACTGAACTTTATATTTTAGACTAGTTTTTATCATTTCAGACATTACATAAACTTAGTTAAGGTCAAGCTTATATAGGAGTTTATATGTCATAGCAATAGGATTCATATTGTCGTTTGAAACAATTGATGGGTAATGCCTATGTTTTTTATGCATTGTGAGTGTTCAGATCTTTACTATTATTGCTTTATTTAACAGCCACCCAAGAAGGACCCTAAGAAGGACTCTAAGAAGCCTCAGAAGTCACAGAAGCCAACAGCTCTGGTGGTGGGAAGGCTAAGAAGAAGGTCAGTAACTTTGTTATTAGAACATTGGTCTAGTGTTGAGGTTGAGCACCTAAGTTTATATGAACCCCCTAAAGGCCGGTTTAGATGGTACGATTTTCGCCGACAACTATGGTATACTACACGCTCACACCTCCTACAACTTGAGTTGTAGTGTGTAAATCAAGCTTACAACTCGCCTATGACAGCGTGTTGTATACGATAGTTATAGGAGAAAATACCTCATGGCACATTCATGCGTAGGGTTGTAAACAGTCACTCAGTTGACTCAAGAAGTCTGATTTCAGGTCAGAGTCAATATTTTTTAATGTAGTGTTTGTAAGGGGTTGTGGGATTGAACTTCCCTTTGTCAAACCCTTAGGTAGTAATGTAAACTGTCCCTCTGTTGATGCATTGTCCATGTCTAAAAGCAATATATTATGTCATGGCATATACCTTTTTTAAAAGATTGTGTTTTAAACTTAGGAGCCTTTCACTTGTTAGGGCATTGTGAGGCATGTTGGTAAAATCACATCTTTAGTGTGTCTTCTCAATGTTACTAGAGTGCTCGCACCAAACCTGTGAAACAAATACTAATTTTTAGTACTATATAGTGATAATCAAGCAATAGGAAACGAAGCCGGATTCTGTATGAATTACTACTAATTAGAACTAAATATTATTCACGGGTTTAGTGCGTGCACTCTAGCTTATGATCTATTACTATATTTATTAATATTTAATAGACAAAACCTTTACCAAATTCGCTTGGATGACCACAAATCAATGGTGTGAAGACTGAACTTGATTCTTTTATGCATCAAGTCCAAAGGGCATTGGGCTTCAATTTACTTAAAGTGCTCTATCTTTGCATCTTGCAGAAGTGGTCCAAGGGAAAAGTCCGTGACAAGCTCAACAACTTGGTCCTCTTTGACCAGGCCACATATGACAAGCTCTACAAGGAGGTCCCAAGCTACAGGCTCATTACTCCCTCTGTTGTGTCTGAAAGACTAAAGATCCGTGGCTCTCTTGCCAGGCGTGCTCTCTTGGAGCTCAAGAATAAAGGTCTTATCAAGGAAGTATCAAAGCACAGTGCTCAGCTTATTTACACCAGGGCTACGAAGGGCGAGGGAGATGAAGAGTGATCTGTAATGAAGAGCTATTCAGAATAAAATTACAAATTGTCATACAGTTTGTGTGTTAAAGTTTTTGTTAGGTAATAGCTTTTAATATTTGTAATGCGCATATGCTCACGTGCATGTATACGCTCATACTTGTGCAGTAGAGCACCAGCACTGAATCCATCAAACAGTAAATGGAATTGTGGATTTAAACCAACTTCTGGTAATTTCATTTACTAGCATTTGTTTGAGTTTAGTGCTTACTCTAAAGCCACTGAAAAACCAGATTGTGTGGGGTAATGGAGGTTTCAAGGCTAGATTAGAGGCGTACTTGGAATCTACTATTTCATAGTTGTGAGCCCAGCCCCCATAGTGCCCAAAAGGAAAGAGGTTACAGTTCTTTTTAAATTTTCTTTAATGTTTTTCCATGATTTTACTGTGATGTGCAATTATGCACTGCAAAACCTTTCCTCACTTGTTCCCCATCCTATCCCATCAAGCATCAAGGGCTGGGGTTGTGGCCAATATATTCCTTCTTTGACACTAGGCAGTGGGTCAAGAGGATAGGTGCAATATCACTAGATACCATTGTCTGTAATTTAGATTTTATTAAATGTTATACTGGTTTTCCCCAAGGTTATTCAAAGGAATTCTGTAATTATTTACAAAAGGTTTTGGTTTACAAAATATTTTGTGCAGCAGAACACATCATTTACCATTGTCAAACCTTGTAGTAGAAAAATCTACCAGTAGATCTAAATTTTTTTTTAAAGAGTGTTTTTATATACTTGAGTAGTAGACTGTTCCAGATTTCACTTGACTGACTACAATGGTTTTAGACTGATGCTGGACTTGATGTTTGTATACATATTATACTCTATGATTTATCAAGTCTAAGGCCAAACAAAAAAATAAGTGTGTTTCCTGTTGCATGAGAAAAATAATTGGGGTCTCGGTAGGTCAGATTTTTTTTACTGATACAACAGTTGAAATGAGCTTACTGGGAACCCTGTCATGCATTTGGCAATGAAAATAATAAGGGTTGGCAAAATTTGGCAAGAAAGTTAGGGTCAGTTGTGCAACAGGAAACATGCTTGTTGTTTTGTTTGGCCTAACCTTGAGCTGTGTTGATCCAAGTAAATTCAGGAAAGGTCTACCGTTCTTTCAGTTATATTTGAAATACAACCAGACTAACTTGCAGGATTAAAAAGATAGTTTACCAAACAAGTTATTACAGCGCAAAAGTATGATCACATTTAATGTATCTGCATACTTCTATGCACTGACTTTTTCCTGCCAAACAAGCCTTTGAACTCCTTATCTAGTAAAACAAGCCAGCCTCTCATTGAAATGTGTTTGTTTAACCCGTACATAGAAGTATGAGAATCAATAATTAATGTGGTCATACTTTTGAGTGTTGTGCTGTAAGTGTTCAGGAACATCACTACCTATCCTAATTTTTCAAATCAAGTTCCTATTTCAATTTTTCATTATTTTTAATATTTAAATTTCGTTAAAATAAGCTAAATAATTGAATCCAGAATCTGCAGTAAATAATTAACAATTAGTCCTCGAGCCTAGTCAAATCCAACTAGTCGGTCAAATATATAGATGCAAGCACGTTTTAAATTACAGTTAAATTTAATGTTTTGGTTTTCGAAGCAGGCACTTTTCAATACTAGTAGGATATAACTTATAGTCTGGTAGTAGTTCATCCAATCAGAACGCAGCATTGATGATAGACCACCTGTTGGATTTGACTGATACATATTTGACCAATATAACAACTATATCTAGGGTGCTTCTCATGTTTCCTTGACAACCAAATGTTTCGTTTTTTTTAGGTAGCCTGGTGCTTTTTAAAAGAATGTACAATGGCTGGGAATCTTGAACCATGTTGAAACTTCATTAATTCTGTAACTAAACTAGGATATTGATTAAAGCTTACAGGGCTTAAAATAATGGCCGATCAGTCACTGATTATGATTACAGGCCAAATTAGTTTTAGCTTAGTCATACCTCATTTCTGGCTAAATGTTACTGGTCAAAATGACTGGCAAGGCAAATATTTGACTGAACAAATCCCAGTTCTGGCTGGATATTGCTCGTCTGATGTCCAGCCATTTCTTAAGCCCTGAGCTTGTGTTGTATAAATTAAGCATGATATAAGGTGCATAGGTTTTCACATTTGCAATGACCAAGAAGAACAAGAAGCAAACTTAACTACATACCCTGCTTGCAGAGATCACTCAACCCTTAAGGTTTTGTTAATGGTTGGATGGGAAGGTTAAAAAATTTGCTCCTAACTAACCTATTCAACATTATGAAGTTGGTTTAGAGTCAGTTTGTTAATGATGTGAGAATGCAATACTGTCAAGATAGAACAGTCACATTATAAACATTTTAATAGAGCCAGATACTTTATTCAGAAAGCCTAGAAGTCTTTGAGGAAGTCTAGTGATGTAAAGATCAAGCAGTAAAACAACAAACTCTCCAATCTTTTCTGTATGACGAATTAAAATATTAGACATCAAATTTACCCTGCCAAACCACCATGCCTAAATTCAAGTGCCAGTGTTCCTCTGCAACTGGGTCATGATCCCTGGGCAGCAGAACCTCTGGTACACGGGTAATGTTTTATTGCAAGTGAATTCAAAATTATGATATAATATTAATTAATAAACACAATGTGAGTTAGTAATTTCGTACAAAAATTAATTCCAATGATTCAGAAATTGATTTGTGCATAATAATAATTATATAATATAAGCCGAAAGGTATTTATAAGGAAATCAAATATGCTAAACTGTCAATGATGGTAATATTATTGTATTTCAGTAATAGTAGTTACTGCTAAGAATTTGTTACTTCTAAAAGTGCTTGTACAGTATTGCACACTCTCATTGGGCTTTTCTCCTCTAGGATGTCTGCAGGTGAACAAAGGGCATCCTGTTGAAAAAGAGAATAATGTAGAGCAAAGCAATTTAAAAAATAAAATTCTTTTGTGTGTTAGTGAAATACCAGTAGACAAAAACAACAATGGAAATAAGATCTATAAGATCTACTACTCTAATATCAGTCTACTAACCAATATTTCATGGGATAATATTTATTCAAATAATAACTCATTATCGAAATCGTTATTATACCATTATTGTTATCATTAGCACCATCACTGCTACATCATCATCATTATCATCATCATCATATTTAGGCTACATTCATAATGTATGGAAGAGGGGGGGGCAGGTGAAAATTTGAAATGTCCAGAATAATTCTTAACACCCCCCTTAAAGTCATGCAAAAAAATACTATTCCCCCTAAGCAAGGCTTATAGCTTCTTCCAAAAATCGTGCATCCCCCCTCTCTCCTACCAAAATTTTCAATTTCACCTGCCCCCCCCCCCCCCCTCTGCCATACATTATGAACGCAGCCTTATTTAGCGCAAAAGTTAAACCATTATTAGTATGTCCAAGAGGTTTGGAATGAAAAAGTTTCATACCAAATTAGAGTGAAATAGAAAATTTGAGAAAGTAACATACCTTTCTGACACCCAATTTTTTGCAAGCCTCTAGGAACGAATCTACATTTTTCATACATTTTGTCATGGTAAGCTTGGGCTATGGAAAACCAAAGAAATACCAAAAAATGAATGAAATATACAGGGGAGACTAAAGTTGCCTTACCCTCCCCTTGGTAAGGAATTTTTGTGCAACAGGAAGCCCAACTTCAGACTTCCTTATTATCAGCTTTGCATCACCCCCAACTTCTCCTGTATTTCCTGGATCAGCTGTGGTTTGGCCAAATCTTAAAGTCAGGCAATATATAGGGTTTATTAGATTTGAAATCTCAGCAAAACAGTGTGTACTTACCACCCCAGCAGAAGGTATGTGTATACTTGGAATAGTGCCTTTGCATACTGAGTTGATAAGATGGCATAATACCACCCCATCGGCAAGCGAAGTGGGCAGATCATCTGGTAGGGTTACTTTGAGTCTACTCTCTAATGCCTGCACAAAAAGAAGAAAGATATTCATTATAACTTCTCGATTAAGTGGAGAAATGGGTAAAGGGGTGAAGGAGAGTTGACATTATTATGTATCTTGGAACTAAGAGCTTGTTCACACTTAGATCGTTTCAGATCGGACCAATTTTGACTCGATTCAATTTAAACCTTGTACGCTCACACTACATTCGGTTCAGATCGATCGCGATCGCTTCCGATCGATTCAATCGTTCACATTTGTTAACATCTTGTTTTGCTGGCCAGCGGCAGTACACGTAATTTTACAGCGTTTCCATGGTAACTCCTAAGGCTTTAAGTTACAAATGGCCGACTGTCAAGGTTTTGAATTTATATCTTTGCTATCTTTGGTGAATTTGTGCATCTTTATCAGGTTAAAGAGGCTAAAAGAAAAATCTCGTCGCAGAATTGAACTTAAAAGGAAACGGCTACACAGGAAACAGAAAATATACAAGCGCATTTTAAAGATTCGCGCTGGCGTGCAAACCCAAGGTTTGCTAGTGAGACAAAGCATTGTAAGTTGTTGTTTCAATTCACGTTCAACTTGCACTTCGTGAAAACGTTGGCCGCAATTCAGCTAGTTTCTTGGCCAACTTCTCAAAAGCTTCAATATTCCTTTTTGGGCAGTCCTCGATCATTTTCTGAATTTCGCTTTCGCTCCATAAGTCAAGAAGCAGGTTTGTTTCTTCAAACCCCCAAGTTTCTCCTCTTTTCGCCATCTTATAAACGGTGTAATGGCTCGTAATGGCTGGTATGTAAACACATAGCTGGATTCGCTGGATTCCTTTCCATTCAAGACCCGAGGCGCGCGCGCGTCCGCTTTGGCAGGAAACTACCTCCCTCGGTCAAAAGTCCTGGAGATAGATCGATTTATTTTGAGTCGATTTAAATCGTCGTTCGCATTGCTAGTTAGATCGGTTTGATAAAGATCGATCTAAAGTAAACTACCTCTCGAGATGGTCTAGTTTGGATCGTTTGTGATCGATCTAAATGCAAGTGTAAACAATAAGAATCGTGAGCGAACGATCTGAATCGATCTAACTGACCCTAGTGTGAACAAGCTCTAAAAGCGACATGTGTAAATAACCACATTCACCACCCCCCTTTTCATAGGGCTATGAGGATTTGGATTGTTAAGTGAGGAGGGTAAAGGGAGAAAGTAGTTTTCTAATGTTATCTATTTAACTATTTTGAAACGTTATAGAGAGATTGTGGTGGCATAGGAATATTTGTACTTTCTCCACAGGTTTGAGGGAGGCGGGATGGATTTCTGGGACTATAGCATCCAACTTACCTCTCTTAGTATCTCTAGTTTTTCAAACTCTTCTCTTGCACTATCAAACATTCTTTTCATGGTGAATTTAGAATCTTCATGCTGTTTGAGTGCTGCAGGCACTATTAAACAATCAACATCAATAACTTTAGTATATCTCATCATTACATCAAGCCAAAAGGACAGTGTATATCATACATACATGAGCGAACATGGCCCAGATTGGTAGATCTTTTGTGTATGTTATGGAAGATACTTTCCTGTTGAAAAAAGAACATTTTTATCATTAGGTTGCAGAATAGGTAAAGTAGGTTGCATAACATTAAATTAGGCTTTAAACTTAAAACCCTTTCTATGATTCATACCTCCCAGACATCAATTTCTGGTGATCGCAAGGCTTGACTGCTGTCTTTATCCTGTATGACAGAAGAATACAGAAAAGGGTAAAGGTTAGATAATGGAATGCTTTACTTTTACATTGAAATTGTTATATAAGAATATAAATTATATGTCACTAAAGAATATATAAAAACATAATATTATTGCTATACATAGTGAGCAAAAGAGATAAGTAAATGATATGTAAATGATAAGTAAATGATAAGAAAAGGGAAATAAGAGGAAAAGAATGCAAGAAAAAAATAGAAGTGGAGGGAAGAAATAGGAAGCAAAGAAAAAAGGATGAGAAATGAAAGGAAGAAAAGGGATGAGGAAAAAAAAGGAAGGAGCAAGAATAAAGCAAGAGAAAGATAAAAGGGAAGAGAAAAGAAAGGAAGTAAATACAAAAATGGAAAGGAAGGAAAATAAATTATTTTATTAGATTTATTGTTGAAATTTTCATTCATTACCTTTGAAGAAAGACTATCTCTACTGAGTGGCTGAAAAAAAAAACCAGTCATCATAAGTGCATGAAAAATGCTAAAATTAAAAAAAAAGTCAAACATACGCTATCTTTTTTCATTGATTTCTGACGCTCTTCTTCTAATCTCTGCCTGGATAACTGAGCTTCTCTTCTGCTTTGCTGCATCCTGGCTTTCATATCTTGTTCCTGAGAGAAAGGGAAAATGTTCCATTTGTATGGAAATTAGAGAGTCCATAGACTGCCCTTATATTAAATTGTCTTTTTGAGTGAAAAAATTGAAAATAGAAAAAATTCGTTTTTTTCTCCAACCCCTAATTTATACGCTCAACAATTTTTATTCAGGATCCCTTATTTATTTTCAATATTTTGAAGACTCCTATATATCTCATTTATTATTTCAAAACTACCCTTTTCAGGGCCACTATAATTTCAAGGCTCCCCATTTTCTAACCCAACACCCCCCTTCCCCTCCGATGTCTAATGAAAAGTCCCTAAGAAAATATAAATCAGTATGAGCATGACCAATCAGGATAAAACATGCATTGAAGTAAATTTGAATAAAGAACACAGAATAACTGTACTGTTGTAGGAAAAAATGGTTCGTAAAAGAAAATCTATACAACAAAGAATAAACATTTACTTGTCTACTTCTATAGGTTTCTCCTTCACCAGCAACCCTGAAAAACCAAAATTTAGTGAACATTTCATTAGAAAATATATTAGAATTAAAATGTTTTGAAATACATTGATACATACTGGATACAATCACTATGTCATTTTAGTTGGTAAAATCATAGGTCTAGCAATATGACATAAACTATTTTTTAATTATACTTAAGGTAAAAAACATTTTTTTAAACTCTTTTCACATATAATTATGTTATTTTTAGCTATCATATATATACTAACTTTATTCCAAGAAAGTTAAAAATTTTAATCCTACAACATGAGTTGCACTTCTGAATGCCACACTCAGAAAAGTTTAAATAATATTGTGAGGTGTTTGCATTTACTACTGCTCTGAGTTGCCCAACAAAACGGAGAGTCATATCTTAACATTTCTACCACTAAAACAATTGAGTACCTAGACTTAGGGGACTAGTCAGAAAGTAAAGGTCAAGGTTGGGTTACTTTTGTTGAGCCTCAAATAGGAGTGGGTCATACTATATTAGGCTTAAAACAAGAGGAGGGTCACCAGAATTTTGCCTCTTGATAATTATTGATAATTTTATGCTCTCCCCCCCTTCTCCCTTTACTTTTTGACCAGTTGCCCTAGGTTTACAGAAAATATAAGGTTGTATGACTCTCTATAAAGGAGTTCTTTAAAGACCCTGGGTTTTGCAAATGACTTTATTCCATCCTCACCCATTGCATTAAAAATTAAGACTATGAGAGTTTGAAGTAATGAAAATGCAACTACTACCCTTACATTCTTGCACTATGTGGGTCAGACCCACATGAATTTGCTAGATGTCCTTTTGGATTTTGCAAATAAATTATGTAGATTTAGATGTAGATGTAGATGTAGACCCATGATAACTTGAGAGAGAGAGAGAAGGAGAGAGAGAAAGAGAGACCCTTACATCTAGAACTTATCTTCTACTTTACATACCCTGCTCCTAGAGAAGATGCTCTGGGTTTTCTAGATGAGTCAATAATTCTAGATCTTTCTAGAGTGGAGGGCCTTGGTGGAAGATCTGGTTTATCTATTCTCGACATAGCATTACTCCTCCTATTGTCAACAATTTATGATACTTATACTTAATAGCCCTTTTATGAATATTATGACACCATCAGGAACAGAACTGTGTTTACACCCACAATTGTAATTCAAGAGGGCAAAAACGAATCTAAGGGGGAGGGGGTCATCAAGATTTTTTTCACAACCCAAGAGGGATGGTCATCAGTATTTTCATTTACCCAAATTTTTGCCATTGAAGAAGGCTCAAGAACAATATCATAGTTATTCCTTTGAAGAGAAGGACAGTTGCTGATATTTCTATGACAGTATAACAGTCTAGGTATGCAGATTCCTCAGGTCCTACCCCGTTGATAAAAAGTGGTTACTCTAAGATAATAATATCTATTATTTATTGTTATTACTCAAAGATGATTATTGGTATTATTGATTATATTTAATACTACACCTATTATTATTACTAATACTATTATCATAATTAAAGCAATAAATATGTCATAAATTAATAATCTAAAATATTAGTGTTACTGTTATTATTACTATATTATGATGATGATCTTGATTATGACAGTGTTGTCTAACGATCTCCATTATTGTTGTATGGATATAGTGAATTCACACTCTATCTATCTATACATACAGTTTTAGCATATTATCTATATTATATGAATTCATTATAATTGCATATATTATTAGAATTATATTTTTTATTACTATCTAACTATTTCATTATTTTTTTAATATATTGTCTTCGAAAAGCCCTACTGGAGAAAGATAATAAAGTATGTAAGGTATGTATCATCATCATTGCCTAGTATTATCCTTAATTATGCTATTTCAGTTGGTTAAAAATATTATTATCTTCATCCATGCATCCCCTTCCCAAAAATAAAACCTTTTTTGCCAGTACAAAATCAGCGATCATTTCATTTATTTATTTATTACTTACCTTCTTTCCATTGTTCCATTTGACTTCTCTGTTCGCCTTATTCTACTGTCAGCTGCTTTCTGCTGTTGGATAATTTCTTGTTGCTCTTTCTGGAGTTTTCTTGCCGTTCTTCTCCTTTCTTCTATTTGTCTTTCTTCTTCTTCTCTTCTTTGTCTCTCTTCTATTTCTATTGATAGGAATTCCTGTGGAAATGAAAAAAGTTGAAAAGTTGAAGGGATCAGAGAGCTATTCAAAGCCCTAATTTGATAGAAACTAAAGATAACATCAAAATTTGGACATCAGAAGTAGGAGCAACAACAGCAGCAACAACAACAGCAGCAACAACACTGCAACAAAGGCAACAACAGCAGCAGCAAATGCGAACACAACAACAGTAACATTAGATACAACAAAAACAGCCACAAATGCAAACACAAAAGCAACAGCAACAAAAGTATATTGATGAAGCAAGTCATTTATTCATTACAAGTCTCAATAATCATAGCCCACAACACTTATTAGATTTAATAAAATAACTGTTTCCCAAATCCAAACCAGGGGAGAAAGCTTTACGACATGACACTAACAGCAGCTGTATGAAAGACTATCCATTGACTTGATGAACTCATAACTAATCCTTTTCTTTTTGTAATGTATTATTATATAGTTAGGATATATAGTACGCGCACAGTGATTTGTCGAAAACTATGCTAAATAAGTGGAGCAAAGTGCTGACGCCATCTGCGCACGCAAAGTGCTGCTAGGTCCTGTGAATGTCTTTCTTTTTGCGTAAATAAATTCAATACCAAAATAAAATTAGTAACTATATAATAAAAAGAATAAAACAGCTTTTTCCATCCCAGTAAGCACTCAAGAAGTGTGTTTCTTCATATATTACTTCTTTCATGCTTTCGTCACTTCCTGTGTGCTTGATTACTGAACAAAGCATGGAAAAAGCTGTTTAATTCGTTAAACAGTAACAATAATTCACAAGGAATTGTTGGTTAACAATTTTATTGATGACAATGACTACATATACAGTGTGTGGCACACTCAAATGATTTTTATTTGGTGGATTTTAGAGCCTAGATGCATGATTCTACAACCTTCAGAAAAAAATTTACAAATATTTTAAAATATTCTTCTGTTGATGGCTGCAGCCTGGAAAGTTATCCACTAGGAAATATCTCCTAAGGAAACGCTTACTTCCTCTATAAATATCTATTCATAATCATAATTATTCTAATAACTATTATTCCATGAATATTAAATTTGAATCTTGGATTCAAAACAGGGATGGCGGAGCACTTTTTAAAGTGTGGGGTGAGGGGGTCCTAATGTCAGCTGTTTTTTTTTTCACAACGGAAATGAAACTGAGACAAAATAACGTCATTCTCGTTATCGACAAAATAATGTCATTTTCAGACCCCTGGCCCACCATCCCTTCAGCAAGGAGACTCACAAGTGTCAATGGAATGCTAACATTTGTGGTCACACCCCTTGGTATTTTTTACCACTGTTTCTGACTATTGTCAGTCAAATACATGGTTAGAGTAAGTAAAGTTACATGGAAACAATTTATTTGATTGACGGTAGTCTACTGCCCATTAACCTGTCACTGCTTTTGTCTCAAACCAGTGCATGGCAATTAAAACAGTGACAATTATATTTTTAAAAGGTGTACACCTTTCGTAGCCGCTAAATTCATAATAAATAATACTATTAAATACTGGAAATAATGCTGTATAGTTTGTGGTTTCATCAATGGTTCAACACTGGAAAACCACCTATGACAGCATAGGTCTAACACTACACATGACCTTAGATGGCCATTGAATTATTACGACTGACCACCCAAGCTCACCAAGAAAACTCAAGCAAAATGCTTTGAGGATTTACTTGACAATGTTACAAAAAACTGTGGGGGGTAGGGTGGGGATTAAGGGGTGGATAAAGCCATGCAATATAGCCCCAGTTGCTCTGATGTGAGCTATTTTCATTGCTATGACAAGCAGAGTGGATAAACCAATGTTATATAGCGCTAGTTGCTGTGACGTGCTTTTGCCAACGACAGATCTATTTGTTGATGAAATGTAGCAACATGACAAGAACTAGGAGATAATGGTTGGCAAATTAATATTACAATATGCTAATGCTTGAAAACACCAACTAGAGCTATACCGTCATTGACATAATTAATATTCTAGGATTGACGAAACAGGGGAAATGTGCTTTAACCATTTAGACTAGTTTCAGATCTGCATTTTAATCAGATCTAAATGAAGTGATTTGTAGCAGCAATGTTAGATGGCAGGAACAATACAATAGTTTTACATGAGAAAGAATTCAATTTCCAGGAGCAAAGGCATTTTATTGTTCTGTCATCTAACACAGGCTGTCCAAGCTGTATAATGGGGCCGGCATGTGATGGTGCAAATCCCTATTGATGGCTGAAACTGATACACATGATTCCAAAGAATTTATATGCATCTACAGCATGACTTTTGAAGTCTCTGGTGACATATATATTTCACTTCGCAGCATCAGGTTAGGTAATTTTGGTTATCATTAAATTTTTGTACATGAAATAGATGTAAGTCGTTTTGACATTAGAGAGATTTTAAGCTCTTACACTCAGTATCTGGCATGTTACTCATGCTTCTAATATTTACTATATCTCCAAGGCAATATTAATGCCACATGTATTAGCTATATCTTCATGAAGTACAATGATCACAGACTTCACCTGTGAATTAATTACTTTTACAGACAATACAGCAATTTTTGTGTGAGAGGGAAACATACATACTAACTTAAAGCATCACACAGTATGACATGCCGTAACATTAAAATGGTTTCCAATTATTTCCTAGTATTTCATCCAACGACAATGTGTAGATACAGTTACAATAAAATAATGATACAGTATATTGGCAATGCCATAATGTTCACCACTCATACAAAAATTGCACTACTTATCTGTTAGTTTTTGTATTCAGTTCTACTATCAGTTACTGTCTGTTAGAGCTTCACAGGTTGAACAAAACAGTACTATAAGGTTATGTGTTAAATTTTCTAGTAATTATAATAACATTCTAAGAATAATATTCTCTTTCGTATTAGACTATTATCAGCTAAATTAATACAATATCATTTTCGATGTTTGTATAATACTATTACGAACCTAGAGTTCATGTAATTATAAAAGAAAAATATTATATATTGTTATACTACTTACTTCTATAATAGATTTTTATGTAATTACATCAAATACTTATTTATATTGGTCAAATGTACATATTTAGTTGGCTTTAACAAAAATATGTTATAATTATGTGATTAACGTAACAGGTTACCAGTATCAAACAATTGAAATTGCCATCCCTAGTATTCATTAAACAATCTGGGGTTTATACAAAATTCCTTTAAAAGGATTCAGAAGTATAACTGATGTAAGGAAATCTTTCATATAGGGGCATTAATTTTGTTATTTGCTTGTACAAAGTCAGTGGCTCTATCTATTTTTTATCCATTTATGATTTCTATTTTTCTCATGGAAACTTAACTATACCTTCTAGATATTGATAATATTTCTAAGTAATCAAGCAGAGTCTGGTTGAGAAGGTTTCATTCAAATAAATGTGATACTGGCCTAGGTTTGAAATAATTTTTTTGATGATGAATAAATTTCTGTACGTTAAAATAGAATGATTTTTCATAATTCTTATTAAATCTTCTAGAAAAAAAACATCAATAATATTATCAAAATATCAAGGAAATGGTATAAGAAAATAATTATCTATCTTTCTCAACATAAATATCTAATTAATATTATTTCTAATATTATTTCTATTATGCTACCTAATATAAGATCACTTTTTTCTTCGGTCAGCATGGGCAGTAGCCTCAATTCAGTAGCAAACATTTTTACTGGAAAGTAACTTGAAAATCTTGTAAAAATATGTTGAACTTTTAATTGTAACAAAAATAAATGAATTTCGAATCTGATATTTTTTCAAAGAATTTTCTAGTATTTTAAAGTTGATGCTGGTACAATTTAATCAGATGTGTCTGCTAAGTCTAGACAGTCTCAGAGCAGAGATCAGCTTTTGGTTTCACACCATTGGATTTCTTGTCGCTGATTTTCTTGAGTAATAATTATGGTTTAAAGACTTGTTGTTTGTCTATGTGTTTTTTTTTTTGTGGACTAGGTTTTGGTTAGAGCTAGTTTATGACCTTTATATACTTATATGATATTACTTATCTAATTCTAAGATCGACATCCTCTGAGAACAGCAAAAGCTGATCAAGATTATGTATCCATCTTAGAAAGGTTTCTTTAAAGTTCAAAGTAAATATGTTAAGAAATTTTGTTACCATGAAGGACAACATACTCTATATAGTTGTTGACATAAAGCTTAAATTAATGAGCAAAAATACTAATAAATACATGGTATGTACATATACATATATATTCAAAACTAGTTATGGATTTTTTGGGGTTACTTTGTAAGCACCCACCCAACAGCAATGCAAAGCCCAATCAGTAGAAAGGATTTTAAGACAGAGGTAAAATTCAAGAAGACATAAAGAAGAAGAACAATAGCGGCGAACATCGTTTTAGGTTCTAGCGATCGTTGGAGGTTATATGCCAGCGCCAGCCATGAATTCATCTGAAACAGAATCAAAAGAAGGATTTACTGTGAGTCTGGCACAACTCAAGGGAAAACGACTTCCAGAAAAAAATGAATTTTCAAAGCTTTCCTGGAGTAAAATTTTCCTGCCAGCTTCACAGAAACTTTGATGTTTCAAGTCATTTTTTTTGCTTCTTTTGAATTTGTTTCATTTCAAAGTTAAATTCTTTTTAATCAGTTATAGCAGTTTTCAATATCATGCAAACTCAGTAGCTTTGAGCTGCAGGCTGAAATTTGGACTTTCACTTTTGTCAACAACATTAATCAGTCGCTGCCTTTTATTTTTTTGAGAGACGGCAGTGAAAGGCTAAATTTTAATGCACAACACATCTACTGAGTTCACATTGTAAATTATTGTAAGTAATATTGAAAATTGCTGTAATAAAAAGTGCTAAAATTTTATGCTGGTTATTAGGTGATTTTGTGCTTAGCCAACAAGTTTTAATTAAGGATTAAACTTTGAATATAGTAGAGTTAATAATGGATGTAGTTTTTTTTGTGACAAGAAGCACATTTAAGTTTCTGTTTCAATCTGGTTCAGTAGGAATATTTTGCCTGAATGTATGTGAATGACTAAAAATATTTATTTCAAGCTAAAATTAGATTAGTTTGAAGTCAAGATCGACCAATCGGATTGAAGAACTGTCAAGCTTCAAACTTAAAAATCGATCTGATGCTGCAAGCTACTTCACATTCTCCCATTTCCAATCAATAATAATCAAAGTGGTTATAAGAACCACCAGAATAATGAAAATTAGATTTGACCATTATCAACTCAAAATATTTAATGTCTGACTGTCAGCGTAATGAAGTCACAAGACTTGACAAACTTTAATGAGCTAAATAATTGGTTCTAAAGCATTGAATTATAAAATTCATAATGACTAGATTGGTCCTCATGTTTCGTTATCTTCAGGCATCATTCTGAAGTTGAAACATTGAGGACCAGTCTAGTCATTTTATATTTTATAATCAAACTGTAATGAACATGTAAATACATATTTCTTGCTTTATTAGACAAATAAAA
Organism: Actinia tenebrosa; assembly: GCF_029948245.1. Classification (NCBI taxonomy): domain Eukaryota; kingdom Metazoa; phylum Cnidaria; class Anthozoa; order Actiniaria; family Actiniidae; genus Actinia; species Actinia tenebrosa. The sequence goes on from NW_028292569.1 coordinate 15,649,920, forward strand.
ATGAATGGAAAAATTACGAGATATCTAGAGCATGCATGATGACTACAGAACTATGGTGTATAATAAACATATCTTACAACCATGCATAATGGCGATAAACATAATGAAGACATAAAAACAAGTAAACTTACAGTAATAACAACTTAAAGGCTGCATCTGCACAAAACAGAAAAGATGTGTACAACATGTGTCATGTCTAAACTTAAAATTAATGCAAGCTTATAGTTTTTTTATCCTAAGTTACAGCATATAATAATTATTGCTATATAACTGACATCTAACCATAATTTCAGACATCTGAGATCTTGCTTTAGTCAATCAAAGCCAAAAACCAAAAATGTCTGGATTTCATTGGATTATGCAATAGACCTCTTGGGCATATGCCGAATCAAAATATGAAGACAAAAAGAGCTGCACATAGATTCTAAAAATAGCAAGATTAAGACAAACATTATTGCATTCCGTTTAATCATGTCCAGAGTTATACGAACCCATTTTATTATTTTTATTTAAAGTTCAGGACTGATTAGTAAGTCTAGAACAATGATTAGTCAGTCTAGAACAATGGTTATTCAAATTGGTCACCATATTTTTCGATTCAGAACATCATGCCTGGGAATTGGAAGGTCTATTACTTGTAATTAAATCAGAGTAAAATGAAAATAAATATAATAAATAATATACAAGTTTTTGTAAAAGTATATCGAACTAAAAACTTTTTAATTCAAATACTTCAAATTCATTAATAATGAAAAAAAAAGGATTAGAAAAAAACACTAATAAATTTACCTTCAATAATTATTATCACAACAACATAAATATCTAAAAGCACATTCATGCAAATGCAAAAACTGTAATATTGATACGTACAGACTGATGGGTCGAGAAGCACACTGAGCACACTGTTACGTGTAACACACACAAGCCACAAAGCAATGATATATATAGTTATACCAACTGTTAGACAAAACTGCTGCTCAAAAATTCATCATGCCTGAAACTTACATTTTTGAGCTGCTCTCCTTCATTCAATTCACCATCAGGTATACTCCCAGACTCACGATCATCGGCTTGCATGGTTTCTGACAGAAGTCGCTTAGCTTGTTCTATTTCTTTTTGAACTTTTTTCCTTCTTTCCTCGTTCTCAAAAACATTCGATAATGGTTTTCTTTGTCTGTCACGCTCTCGCAGAGAACTTGGTCTGTATGACTCCTTGTCGTCCTTCTTTAAATATGGTGGAAAAAAACGACAACAGAGAAGTTAGCATTGATAGTAATCAGTACTGTATGTTTGCCAAGAGATGATGAAATTCCAGTTTCCCAGGGCTTGTAATGCCACTAAAAACATACCAGGGAAGCATACCAGGGACTATAGTGCAGTAACTCATTTTGATTTGTAAAAAAATAATGCAAATTTTGCAAACCAAAAAAAAGAAAAAAAAATACTTATAACTTATTGCAATATTCTTCTATTGCTCAGTAAATCTGAAACAATAATAGCTGGATGTAATGTTTATAAACTAGGAATTCTGGCAGAAAGCAGTAGACGTATGATAACTGGTCTTTGTATTGGAAATAGTGTCCTCTGTTCTCACCTGATGAATGTAGCCAGCTCCAGACATGTCGAGTGAGTGTGTTCTCCTAACTCTTTCTGTTATAATGTGATCAGAGTCTCCCATTAGGTATTCTTCCTTCAAACTGGAAAAGAAATAAAATAAGACTGGATGAAAACAAGAAAGAATATAAGTGGGAATTTTTGAGATAAAAATGTGGTGCATTTCTTATTTAGTTTGCATACAAAGATATAAAAAATGGAACCAGGATGGATTGCCTGGCAGATTGGGTTGCAGATTGCGGCATAACATTCTCACCTTGCAGTTGAACTCTTTTTGCCCATAGAATAGGGTTTCCTAATATCTCGATCTAATGTTCTTTTCTAAATGAAGGCAAAGGTAATTTTTTCAATAAATGAACTCTAATACTAGATGAAGTTATTGTTTACTTAATTTTAGTATCCACCAACAAAACAATGAACAAACATTTTCTTCAACCCCTTTTCGCTTCCTATGGATGTATTATATACATTAACAAATGTTTTTTGCACAAACTACCTCAGACATATATATATATATGTCTTTGGTGCTTGTAATGTCTATGATCTCTGGTCATTGGCATTTGCAATAATATAAAATCAGGTTGTTGAGAATGAACTGGTGCTTAAAATAATATACTGCTGGTCTTAGTAATGAGGTCATTTCCCTGTGACATTGGGGGGAAAATCCAAGACGCCCTTCAGTGGGGCTTAAAATAATGGCCAATCGGTAGTTGTTCATGATCACAGACCAAATATAGTTTTAGCTTAGTCATAGGTCATTTCTGGCTAAACATTACTGGTCAAAATGACTGACAAGGCTAAGATTTGACCAGACAAGTCCCAGTTCTGGCTGGCATTGTCTGATGTCCTACCATTATTTTAGGCCCTGATTCAGTAGCTGGAGTGAGTACCTTGCTAGAAACCCTGGGAGGGTAGAGGTTAAAGTTAGAGGTGACATGCTACCTCATATAGACTTAAACTTGAGTAGTATTATCAATGTTTTTATTATAAATTACCTTTTCTTGCTGCTGTGCCACAACACTTAGATATTTAAAGATATGCTGTCGACCTTTGATACACACCTGACATTTGAACATAATGCTTGTAATTAGTAAACTTTGTCATTCACATTATAAATCCAATGGGAATCAAGAGTGGTGTAGTGGTAGTGCACTCTCCTCCCCCCTCTGGGGTCTAAGGTTTGATTCCTAGACTCAGCATTCCATGAACATAGAGTTCGTTAGGTCAGATCGTTTTTCCCTTGATTCAAGGATTTTTCTCTGTGTTTTTCAGTTTTCCTTCCTCTGCAAAACCTAACCAGCTATATTCCAATCTAGAAGTTAGACGTGCTATGACTTTGAACAGAAGCTAGAAGCTGTTCCAGGGTATTGATAAAATTTGGAATTTTTTTACAATCAGCTTTGCATATTTCAATAGCATGCAGATCCCAGGGAAGGTGAATAGTACATGACTAGCTGCCCCCTCATTGCCATCAAACAAAGAGGCAAATAAATACCAAGAATCATTGTTAAAAAGTATGGAATCATGGGTGGCGTAGCAGTGAGAGCACTCGCCTCTCACCAATGCCACCTGAGTTCGAGTCCAGAAGAGCTTAGTGTTGTATGTGAGTTGAGTTGTTTGCTGGTTCTCTCCTGTGCTTCGAGGGTTTTCTGGGTTCTCCGGCTTACCTCCCTCCGCAAAAATAAACTTCTAAATTCCAATTGGAAACCAGTGGAAGAAGAGCCACTCTGTGGAATCCACTGTTAATCCCATTATTATATTTTATTATTACATTTTATTGAAGGCTGCTTTAGTGGAAAGGGTCATCCCTTTCCGTTTCAAAAAATCCTGAAGACAAACAATCCCCAATGTATTTACTTACATGTGCTGGTGGTGATGTCAAAGGGTTATGTGATATTTCTAGACATGATAATGTAGTCATAAGTCGATATGCTGGCGGTATAACAGATACTCTGTTGCATGAGAAGTCCAATTTTACTAATTTTAATTTGCTTAATTCTGAAAAAAAAAACAAAACGCTAAATTAATTATCCATTGTGTAGTTCCAGAAATCATCCACACCCACCTCACAGAGGAATTTGGGATTTCTGAAGGGTAGGGGGTCAGAGAAAGAACAAAATTTACAGAGTTTGTATGGAAGAATATTGGAATTTCTGGGGGTGGGGATGGGGTCTTTTTTAAAAATTCTTACATGGGTGGGTATGGATAATTTTTGAAACTACACATTATTGATTGATTGATTTTATTTAATGCAACAAGGAAAGGAGAGGAAAGTATTTTTTGGAGTCATAGCAAAGCTTTAAAAATGTTCAGTAAACAGTGGGTTTTCCAAGATGTCATATTTTTGGGGGTGGGGGTGGGAGATGAAAGGAGACTTCAACAAACATAGGCATATGACATTCAGTGCAAAGCATGAAAAAATGGGTTGTCAAAGATGTTTCATATCATTGCCACAATGGAGTTGGGAGGCATATCAAACTCAGTTTTGGACATATTACTTCCCTCTATCCTGCTCTTACAAGTGACCTCCACCTCCCTCCCCCAAACTAACATAGTAATAGAAAATCAAGAAAGGAAATCTTACCATCAGGAAGAGCCTGTAACTCGTTCCTCCTTACATTTAAATCTTTTAATGAAATCATTTCTCCCATACTACTTGGAAGTCGAGTTAATTCATTGCAACTTAAATCCTATAAATAGAAAAATAAATAATAAATTTAAGCATTTCAAAAGGATAAATTTCACACACAATAAAACAAAAATTTTGTTTTGCACAGATTTATTTGCTCATTCAATAAAAATTATTATTTTTTGAACCTTGTATATACTATGTTTAACGGTATAAAAAGTTAACATATTTAACAAGGGCTAACTAGTAAAAGACAACCTAACTTCCAGAGAAAGATCTAGGAACTTTATGTATTTATTTGGAGTTCCAGGATTATGATGCTGAGATCAAAGGCAAATGATGCAAGATTTTCATTTTACTGCCTTAATTCACAATGGGGTTAAAGTAAACTTAGGCAAAGGGTCAGGCAAAGTTAAAGTCAAGGCACGCTGGCCAGCGGTCTTCGGTTGCTGCAGGAGCGCCTTCAGGGGCTTCATAGCACATGGCATGGTACGTTTTTGTTGATCGTCGCGGATCAGAACGTTGCGCTCGATGGCACCTCCCTCCAATTCATCAGTGCCAATGAGTTTAGCTGGGGATTGCAATCCCTCAAACCCTTCTTAGATCCACCTCTGATATCAAGAGGATAGGATTATAACTTACCAAATCTTGAAGCAATGTCAAATATCCTATTTCTACCGGAAGAGAAGTGAGTCTATTATTACTGAGGTTTAAGACTCTAAGAGGTAATAATCCAAGGCTTAAAGGAAGGCTACACACTTGATTCCTCCTAAAAGACAAAAAAACAATAAACATGAAGTGATGAATAATGGAACCAAGAACTAGCCAAGCAGTGAATTTTGTTTTAGCCAATCCCAGTGTCCTTAGCCGTTTTGCTGCTGGCCCTTATTCCCAGGCTACTGTAACCCTACTTTTTTCGTATTTTTCTGCTTACTTTTGACTAAAATATAATATACATGCCTACAAGAAGAAATATGAAAAGAAATAATAATTTTATTTTTTACTTTGCTGCCATGTTTGCTTCATTATTTTAAGCTTAGGGATAGTAATTTCATCCAATCATGCTTTGTGCGGCGTGTTCACTGCTCAGCTGGAAATTTTTATGTTTGATTCTTAAAACTTTGAATTAACTTTACATAATGACTGTTAGAGAACAATGCCATTCGCATGCAAATGTAATGTACTTTAGGGTGGATATGGACCTGTAGTCTCATTTTCATGTTTATTGTTACCCATTTCCCTTCTATCTTATAGATATGAATATAGCACACAAAATTCCAGTAAACTTCAATTTCCATGCATTTGAAGGGAGTCCAATTGATATTTGACCCCTTGCATAAACCCAGAAGACTCAAGCTTCATTTAAGAATATTGGATATATGCCCTAAGACCCTCCCACTCCTGAAACTGTTTTGTCTAAATCACAATGACTAGGGGACACTATACAAATGACCACTTAATTTATCTCATGTATTTTTATGTCATTTTATGTATTTATGTCATACATGTATTCTAAATGGACAGCTGTTTGCCACCAACAACACTAGCACATGGTCTTATACCAAACGTACCATCTGTTCTGGAAATGGGTTGGATCATCTTATATAATTGACCACATAATTTATTCAATACCAAGCTTTGGTGTAATGCATTTTATTTTGATATATGATTCTATTTTCGTGGATCGTTTGATAGCTTGGCAAGCTAGATGTAAATGACAGTAACTTGTCAACCAGTGATTATGCTAGCTGGTTTACCCAGATAAAGATATTTTTGGTTTGGATGTAATGTTTCCCCATTTCAGACCATGTGTCATTCTCTTGAGAACAAGATTCTTTGTTTGAATCATTTCCATATTCATGTGTCTTCTCATGTGCAACCGTTAAACAAAGAAATGATGCTCTAGGGAATGAGAAATGGTATGAAATATGAAAACACTTTGTCCAAACTTAATGGGTCTATTGGTGGCACATTTCAATTATATTACGGTTAACAAATGACCTAGTAAATTGGTATAGTAGTGTTTGCAAATGTGCTAAAAATACTCTATCAGGTCACAGAGAGGTCAACTTGACTGGCCAGAAAATCAAATAAATTTTTCTTTCTTGACATAATCCCTTTTCAAATGTCAAAAATGACTAAATAATTTGAGGATACTTTAAAATGGCCCAAGTTGTTAAAGGAAATTTGCAATATCTGCTACAGGTGGAATTTTAACCAACTATCAAACAAAGTAAACAAGTAATAATAATAATAATAATAATAATAATAACAATAATAATAATAATAATTTTCTAAGACAAGTATAGCACATTGATTTGGTGGATTTTTTTAAATAAAAAAAACTGACTTGCATTTGCATACTAAGAGAATTCTCACTAGATAGAAATAGGATATAGTCACACCGCTTTACATATTGTAAATAAAAGAAAAACTGCAATATTTTATTTACATTTTTAAAATATGCCACACCCCTTACTTAATGTCCCAGAACAAAAGGATAGCAGACTGTCAAATTTAGGGATTAGCACTGTGGCTCATTGCCTGGGACCGAAATTTGGATTCAAGAAGCACAAGCATGCACTATCTAATACAATCAAGGTGTAGCATGGTATGGTCTGCATGCAGGTGAGCATATGCATATGATATATGTGTTGTATAAATGTTAAAACTATTATTATTTTTTTTATCATTGCTATTATTTATCTGAACTAACTACTGTATTGTCTAGTCTCAATAAAATGACTGGCAATTATTTCTTTGAGTATGATGTATGGAAAAGACATCTTAGCTCTTAACAAAGAACTTAAGAGCTTGCAATTTATAACTAAAAAATACATAGAAAACTAAAGAAAACATTTAAAACAGGAATATATAGTTATGGCATGTCCTAAAGCAAAGATATTTTAAAGCCTTTTTATTGACTATTGCTTTTTTAATAAAAAGTTAATAAAGTTGGCATGAAGCCAAAGACTTGGCAAGACCTACTGGGGTTTGTTTGGAAAGAGGATTGAGGTCCTTCACAGCATGACATTGAAGGAAACTATACAAAATGTTTACTGGATATGTATTGTGCCCAAACAAATACTATAATATCAATCCAAATGAAGTCTTAATTAAAAGCTGAATACGTAGGTAAACTTGAAATGCCGTGGCTAATTTTGAGGAAAAAACTAATAAACTTGAGCAAATAAATTTGACATGAAGAAACAATGATGACATATAAAAGTGACTTTAGTTGAATTTTTAATGAAATCTATTGCAAGATTGTTTACAAATTTGAAAATTTCTAAAAAGAATGTCATTTAAACGTTTTACATCAACAGGAAATAGAAGATTGTTCTTGATCATGTAGAAAAAAATCGAAATAACTGTAGAAGATTCGAAATGCCGAATAACACCCGGAAGTGAACTTGTCAAGACAGAGAATCAAAATTTGTAAACCTTTCTCGAGTTGCTTTATCTTAAATTGGAAAACGAAAACAAAAGTTTCCTAAGTATTACTAAATTAGATACTCTTTGATATAATATTGGTATAATCTAGATCGTAGCGATCCGTGACAGAACTGCAATACAGCAGAGGATTTGAAAACTGCAACAATACAGCTGAAACACTTCTCGGACCTTTCATTTTTCTTCGACAAGATTCGTTTAAACTTTAATGCTTTACTTTGCTACACCCCCAATTTTTGAATTATCATTTTAAAGTCGTTTTGTAAAATGCAATCCGGTGATTAGGAGCTTTGTTGCTCAATAAATCCCCACAGGGTACGAAAAAGCAAAAGGATTTACAATCAAGTTAATCAGTATGACATTTTGTAAATAAATAAATTCCTTTACATCAAGTTAGCTTTGCGAAAAAATAAAGATAAAAATTACTACACATAAAGAAATCGAAATATAAACTCCTTGATCATAAGTGTTTGTTGTAGAATACAGAATGCATAATTGAGAATTTTAAAACATAAAAAAATTGGAGAAAATCAAATATTAGTTCAAACAATTCAAAGTAAGCTATCTTTTCGAAGCCGAAGTCATATACTTTGGTAACTGGTTTTTCAAGCTAAGCGGAAAATACAGAATGATACAAGACAATAAGAGAATACTCTTTTAGGATACGTATCTTATAAATTTATGCAGTCTTCAAGTTTTTTTTGTGTGGAGAAAACCTACCTTAAATTTAATTTTGTGAGCCACTTCAGACCATCGAGTTCGGGAACGCTTCGGATAGCGTTGTGATACAGGTCGAGCCTTTCCAACATGATAAAATCACATATTTCGATAGGGAATTCTGCAAACCTGTTCTTCGATAGATCTAAAATAGAATCAAAATACCATAGATAGTGTTTAAAAATCGCTTTTATGGCTGGAGACATAATGAAATATTAGAAGAGAGGCGTTATTTACTCCCAAGCTGAACCGTACCTGCTTCGATGACATCGATCAGCTCACAATCGCCTGCAACATCTGGGAAATCTCTCAGTCCTTTGTTCCCTAAATTTAATAGTCCAGTTTCCTCGGCTTCCTCGAAGCATTTTTCTATCGATTTGTTGCCAGTCATGGCTTGTTTGAGTTGGTAGGGCAAGGTAAAGGTCTTGGTATTTTATGTCTTTTCATGTCGAGAAGAGGTGGCCATTTTGAACTGGCGTTGTAATGCTTCACTACGCATGTCTAACAACACAAAGACCATCATGCAATGAACGCTGTGTTAGCCCGCACTACACCACCCCTCCCATCCGATTCTTACTAGTAATACTAAAATAAAAATAAATAAAAAACAATTATTTCAACAGTAGCTCTTTTTCCACTGAATTCCATTTAGGAAAATTAGAGAACCAAGAGAAAAACACTTGCAGTGCAGGAGAGAACTAACCTTAGACTCAGATAATGAAACCCTAATGGCTGGAAATCTGAGCCTAGAGAGTACTTGCATGACTTCCAATCAAAAAAATGAACAATTGAGAATTTTTTTTTAGAAATCAAAGAGCACTGACAACCAGATTATGCTCAAGGTCTCCTAAAATTTATTCATTTACCTTGTTAAGAAATATAAATTATTATTAATAATTTAATTATTCAATATTCATGAGGATCAACGTCTTTGTCCTGTGTGATTAAAATAAAGCTTTTCTCTTCAGAGAAGGCACAAAGAAATATGAATACCAATTGGAGTTTATACTAACATCCAGTTACTTATGTCTATAAATTTAAGGAAGCCATTCTAGGAAATTTTATGCTCTTCCCTCCTTATTTTCCTGGAATGACTGGTTAGGGTATACAAGCATGGCACATGAGAGCTGAAGGATTTGCAGTAATCTTTTTTTAATGATCCTAGCCTTATTTCCTTTTCATTCAGTAATAAATGCATGAACCTTCTATTTTTTACAACTTTATTGAGTAATAGCTTTAAGATACATGTACTGTATATTATATAAGATGGTAGGATAATTAGAAAAATGAATGTGAATGACTACCCAATAGGGATGGTATGAACGGGACTCTAGTCCCATGCTAGGAGCTTATCAAGTCAACGAGGAAAAGCTTTTGTCAAAATAAAATAATTCTGATGACCCTCCCCTCTGAATTCCCAGGCCCCCTCCCTCAAGTACCCCCTCCCCCCCCCAAATAACAATGTACCTTCATTAAGATTGAGTGAAGAACTGGTACTCACAAGAAATTACAGATTTTGGTTGATGATATGATAAAAATATCATAATTCTGCTTTTTAGCTAGTTTTTTACAATTCAAAATAAGAATGATGCCCATCCTATCATGAGCAGAGTCCCTCCAAATGGAGCAAGTATACCAAGTTTTCTGTTTTGTGAGAGAGCAACAACATAGCAGCTGGGAAAATAAAACAAAACACTTTATTAGAAATATAAATTAGAATACTGGTGTATTCTATTGCTGTTTAAAAATTAAAGCTACTGAGTAAAAAATACTATCAAAGAGCAAGTCAAAAAATCAGATACATATAAATACCTTCCACTAAACAATGTCATTCCTGTAAATATGAGTCCGCCACCCTATAATGCAAAATGAAAAGAATAAATCATCACCAATTTATAGCATGATTTATGAAATATACACCAATGGTAACTATATAAATTATTGTTCTGAACTGACTAGCTTCTTGTACATGTGAAAATGCTTTTGTATTTCCACATGAACATGTAGGCAAGTTGTTCCAGAACAATGGTTATTCAAATTGTGTGCCATATTTCAATTCAGTGTATATATAGAGATGTCTTTACGTATTAAGAAAGGATTCTTTTCCTATTCAAGCAGTGAGCGCCAAAAACTATTTTCTTGAAGAAAGGCTAAAATCTTGTTATTCAGGAAAGTTTAACTTGTTTGGAAGTGAAGATGACTGATGAAAGTGGAATCAAAGTGTTAAGCCAAAGCAAAAATTTTATTTGAAAATGAGGTTTAGGCCTTCATTTGCTTATTTCCCATATATTTTCTATAAAAAAGCCTGACAAAGCAACATTCTAACACAAATGCAACAAAACATCTTTGTACAACTGAAAAAAAACAACAAAAACAGACATTTTATCATAGTACATCAGTTTCTAACTGTTTAAAAAGGTTTTGAGTGTTAACCCAAAACGAAAATTGGGATCAAAACTCATACGAAAGTCTAGTTTTTGGCGCTTTTTTCCATTGTTTCTCATTATTGAAAAAAATTTCCTCTTAATAGTTACTTACCAAATTCGGTCTTTGAGCTAATGGAGCAGCTAGGAGGGCAACAGTGTGTACAAGATGGTATAAATTTGCTGTCTTGAAAACCTGATATATTAATAAGAACTCAAATGAACTTAAATGCAAAAAGGAAATGAAATTTTTTTAAATGGTGGAGGGGTTGGAAGAGGGGGTAGGTGTTTGTAGGCAAGATTCTTGCAGTTTCATTAATCACTACCAATATGTTGGAATGATACACTAACAATTAAAGTTCATACATAGCCGTACCAATCCCCTCCACAAAGAAGAGTTATTTTTTGAAACTATAGACCTAAATTTTCTGGTAAATAATACAGGATTTTGCCTTGGTGGGGGGTGGGGCATTGGTAAGTTTAACTTATCATGTGACTACATAGAGGTTCAGGTTTCTACAGAATGAGGATTGGAGGGGGGAGCAGGACCCCCTGGCTATGTCACTTGTATCAATCATACCTCCTTAAATTTCTCAGCGCCTGGTTTATTCAGTGATGGACCTTTCGGTGTAAAAAAGATATTTTAAAATTGTTAATCATAGTTAACGAATCAAAGTTTTTCGACGTGATTTAGGATTATGTCTTCTTATGTAACACCCTCATGTTATGTCACGCTTACAGCAAAGCGGCTTCCTTTACCATATGAAACTCAAAGAAATTTCAAGAAATTCAAGAACCCACTATTCATATCTCCTACCATGTGCACCATAAGCTCCTAAAGCAACACCAAGCACTCCAGAAACTCCTGCTAACTTAAAAAATATTGATTTTCCAAGAGTCCCAGCAACACCAGCCATCTTTGTTTTGATCTGTAGTAAAACTACCCATACTGCTTTGAAAGCGCAAAATCACGGGACATTTGCGGGACGCCGCGGGAATTTACAAAAATAATTAAAAAAAAAATTAAAAATATCTAAAAGTTTAGCTATATTTCTTTGCAAGAAAATAAGGGCAATAAATGTAAGAAATATTAATAAAACGCGTTTGGCTGAAGAAAAGAAACAAATATTTAAGTAAAATTTATTAAAAAGTCAATTCCCCAGAAACGCTTGCGCGCGCGAAATTTAATTTGGCGGGAAATAAATCAATATGGCGGACGAAGAGAGTTTATATTTGGATAACTTGGACGAATTTATTAACGATCAAGACAAAGTTGTATGTATTATCGATTTTGTTAGCTATTTTTTCTTTACCAAGGCTCTTCATTAATGTATTTATTTCAGCTGATTTTTGCATGGTTTTTTAGGTAACCTATAAATGGCTCAGTCGAACTTTATCTGTCGCATCCAACACTGCAAAACAGTAAGAATTCGTCGTTCTTTTCCCTTATTTTTTAAAGCTAAAAATTAAATAGTATGCCTAATACCAAGAAGAGTTTTTCACTCTTCAAAATTGTCTAACTAACCCATTGATTTGCAGAGAGGAATTTAATTTAAGCTTATATGAAAGTTGCTAACACAAAACGAAAGTGGCTTTAACTTATTGAAGCTTACTTCCTTTGCAACAGGATGCTTTATGCTTTTTTATTAAAAGAAAGAGCAAAGAAGAGCAATAGTTTGACAGCGACCTATTTAGTTGGAGGAAGGTGTAAGGTTGATGATCAATTGGTAAGAAAATACTTTTGGTAGTACCACCATTTGCATATTTTTCTTATTCTTGCACTTTTTTCCCAAAATACAGTATAAGGTTAATTGTTCTCAAAAAATCATACTTTAGGTTCACCAATATGTTTTAACTAGTGATCACAAGCTTGAAGGTAAGGTTCAGAAATGTGTACTAAATAAGAATTCACGATGTTCACTTATATGGTTTCCATGCATTTAATTAAAAAGATATTCTTAATTTTTTCAATGTGCAGAAACCAAAAAGCAGTTTGAATGCGTAACCTCTGTACATGTATACAGCCTTCAAAAGAAAACCCCAAAGGTATGAAAAAGATCTATAATCAACATACAATCATGATCATCATCATTAATATCATCATCATCATCAACACATAGATTATTTGTCAGTTGTCATTTTTCATCGTTGTTATCAACTGTACTTTCATCTTTGTTATTTTGACAAAATTAATAATCAATCTTTCAGCCAATCATCATTTTCATTATCATCACCACATAATCATGAACTATTCATCAGTGTCATTATAATCATTTCCACCACCACCAATGTTATCTTCAGCATCATTAGCACAATCATTGTATCAGCATATGTCAATGTTATCATCATCTGTATGATCGTCATTAAACCAAGAATAGTTTTTCCAATTAATCAAGAATACTGACATTTTGTATTATTTTCCAGGACATTAACACCCTTTATACTGTTGATTATGAAATTCAACAAGAACACAAAGATGAACCCAACAAATGGAGTCATATTTATTGCAAAGAAGCAACAAAACGTAGTGACGGAGGAGCAAACCGAGGAACCTCCCACAGCAAACCAGGCAAAGAAAATGCAGTTCCAAAACCTGAGATGACCAATGGATTAGGTATGAATATAGTAATCATGTGAGACAACATATCAGCCTTTTCGGAGGTTGATTAAGGTGATGCTTTGTGGTCTAGAAATAGCATGTACATCGTCCTTTTATGAGTTTGATTAATAAGATGGTTTGTGGTCTAGAAATTAACGTGTAGGTAGGCCTTTTCTGAGCTAATTAAGGTGATGCATTGTAGTCTAGCATCAGTGCAAACAACACCATATAAGACATAAACGAAAGATGTTTGTACTAAAGCTAGAATATAATGCATCATGTTTGCTATCTCAGAAAAAGTGTAGTATGTGAAATGCATATAGTGGTACATTTTTCCTAGATGACAGCAGTGGGGAAAAAATTTACTAAAAAATTTGTTGCAAAATGTGGAAAAATTACTTGCATAATACTTGTAATGATATATTACTTGATTTATGCTTTTTGCAATTTAACATCAGGTTCTTCAAGTTCAATGACAGATAAACCTAAACCCAAAGTAAGTATTGGTATTAATTATTAATTAAACTAATAATTAAATAAAAGTTATCAATTGTTATTTTATTAATTAATTACCAGTAATATGGGACATATCAAAAATATTTTTTAGACAGCAATCAAAATATATATTAGCGAAGGGGTTTAAAAGTCTGAGCTCTAAATGCATGTGTAGTTGAAGCCATGGTTAGTCAAGAACCAACCAGTCTATAAAGACTTTGTCTGGCTCATATTCAAAGGCAGTTGTAATACTCACTTGATCATCCTAGGGAAAGAAAAAGTACACCAATTATGAATTTAATGCATTATTCTCTTGTCACTATTTACCCAAGCCATCAAACCAAAGATCAAAGAAAGGACAACTTCCAAACATGGGAATGTTTGCTGTTAAGACAGACAAAAAACCTGAACAACAAAAACCTGATGAACCAGTTAGTAATGCTGTTTCAAACAAGAAGGAAAAACCAGCTAAACCAGCTGAGAAATCAAAGCCAAGTGGAATGATGTCATTCTTTGGAAAACAAATATCAGGTAAGTGCTAAAGTGTTGTGATCAACTGAAGAAGGGGTTGCACAAGAAGCTGATAGATAGTATATAAATAAAATTAAAATAAATTGTCCTTCTTTTACAAGGGTAGCACTTAATAGTCGGTGGCTAAGACAAAAATAAATAACACTAAGTTTGGGAGTATTTCACCAACCTTACCCCACCCTTTTTAAACAACTCAACAAACAACAGCTTAAATTATAATCCAGCTTTTCTGTGAACTACATAATATGAGAGCAGTATGACGAATACACAGTGGATATAGAAAATATACAGAATCATCTATAAATGTTTATAGCATTTTTTTTTGTGAATATGTTTCTTTGTTTGTGTTTTTCATCCAGAACCAACTAAGAGCAAATCTGAACCCAAAGAAGAGCCAAAAGAAAAACCAAAAGAAAAACCTATAGAAAAAGTAGAAGAGTCAAAAGAAGAATCAGAAGAAAAATCAGAAGAAAAGCAATCTGACCACACCAAAGATATCAAAGAAACCTCAGAAAACAAACAAAAATCTAACAAACCTACAAAACAAACCAGAAAAAGAATAAAGTAAGCTTCTAATGAGCTTCTAGTAAGTCTTAGGACATAGAGTGAAGTCACTAAAACCTGTGAAATAGATATTAGAAATACACATTAGTAGACCCTATTTCCATTGTCCAAAAATCAACTCCTAAATTCCAATTGGAATTACAGTGGATGAATAGCTACTCTGTAGAAATGCCACTGTGAAATCACATTTATTTATTTATTTGTCTATTTGACTATAAAACGTTGACTAGTATTTCTATTTCACTGGTTAAATGCCTTCACTCTAGCAACTTGGCAACTGGATGGTTGTGTTTATGATAAAAAAATTTCACAAACCATCTAAAACCTGCTGAAATATTTTCCTTATGATCAATAACCCCTATTTATGTATTTTCCAGAAATTTGTCATCATCAGATGAGGAAGAGGTTAGTTGAGAACAAATTTAAAGAAATTGTAATAATATGTCAAATAAATTCTTGTTGGATTCTGCCAAAAAAATAATTCACCGAACACCTTTTCCCTCCATAGGATCCTGTTCCAAAAAGCTTTAAGAAATTGGTGTCTGATTCTGAATCAGAAGGTAATAATGACTGTAGTTTACAAATTTTAAGTGGTCCAAGGGAATAGAGTGTAGTCAAGCATGAGAACCCCTTTCATAGTCCCATTATTATGTTGTCAAAAGTAAGACAGTTCAAAGCATATTTAAGTCAAGTCTGGTGTAATCATTATCAATATTAATTGCGTTACTTTATTCTTTAGAGGAAATTAAGCCCAGAAGGTCAAAATCAAAGGTATAAATTAACATTAATATTGATTATTAAATATTAACTAAATTTGATCTTCTTTGCTAAATTAGCAATTAATTAAATTAATTAATTAATTTCTATATTAATTTATTATAAATTAATCTAGAAATTAAGTCTAGAAATAAGAAATATCCCAAATGTTCTAATAATTTTTGTACTTAGAGTAAAAAGGAAAAGGAAAAAGAAGTTGTAAACAAAAAGACAACCAAGTAAGCTCCTATCTATGACTTTCTTATGATTTATATTTCTGAGTACTTTATTGCACTTTATTTACCTTTGTGGGGATTTCAAATTATTTCTTCAGAAGAGAGACAACAAAGAACAGCAAAGAAGCTACACAAGGTAGGAAGATTGTTAAGAGGCTGCTGATAGTGGTTTGAATTGGGAAAATAAAAATGTGAACAATGAATTATCACTTCATTCAAAATGCCTAAAATCTACTGTACATTTAACATAAGGATAAATAGATGCCTAGCATGATTTTCATGTATTCTTATCATCATGTAGTAAAGGCAGTGCCTTTTCTTTTTTAGATGAAGCCAAAGACAAGACAACCAAAACAAACCGTAAGAGGAAAAAAGAAGAGAAGGAAGAGAGCAGTGAAGAAGGCAAGTGGTTGCACCTCAATAGTAAATAATGCAAAAGACTTTCCATCTGAATCAAACATACTTCTTATACTGCTTTTTAAACCAATTCGTTTAGCCCTAGGAGAAATGAGGATTGCTGCTTCGCTTCAAAGCGTGGCACAGTGGTAATTGCATAATGCATGATTTGGGCTAAAAAAAGTGTGCGATACACGAAAATTGAAAAACGTAGAACACACCCCCTTGTGGCACTCGTATTGAGAGCAGTTACTCTACAATCAAATCAACCAAGAATAGAGGGAATGCCTGCGATGCCTACAGTATAAAATCCTCTACAAAAACCTGTGGCAATATTAACTATAATTTCCATCTCAATCCTCAGATTCCATCAATTCAAAAAGTGACCACAGTACTGTTGTAAGTGAAACACCTAATCCCAGCCAAAAACCAGTTGATAATTCAACAAAGAGAAGAAAGAGAAGGAAGGTCATGAAGTCAAAAACCTATGTAGATGATGATGGCTTTATGGGTAAGTATTTAATGGCTAAGTTATTAGAATTGCTTTGATACATAGATAATGTTAGCTCCGGGAGAGGGAGAGAGAGAGAGTAAAGAGTGAGGAGTAGAAAGGAAGGGAGAGAGATGCAAGCCATGTGTATCATTCTATCACTATAAAATTCTCCAGAGAGTATTTTTGGAAGTAGAGGGAAAGAAAGGAAGGAAAGAGAGAAGAAACATTGGATGTCACTTTATTTTCTTTTTAAGACAAACATTTTTTCTCTTGCAATCCAGTCACAGAGAAGGTATATGAGAGCGAATCAACTGATGCAAGTGATGAGGAAGAAATTATGGAAGTTAAACAAGACCCACTTCCTGTACCTCACACTATTAAGGGTACCAGCCCAGACTCAAAACCAAACAAACAAATGGACCTAAAACCAGTTAAACAAGCTTCTTTGATGAGCTTCTTTAAGAAAAACTAACAATTATTATGATAACAGAAACAAATTTCACACTCCATGATGTCTTGTTATTTACTAGGAGAATTTTTTCTCGTGTATGACGTCAGTGTCGCCATAGTAACTCCAAATTGTCCGTTTTTTCCGTCTCATAGACGTCTGCTGATATCAGAATGAAAATCTAAAAATAACCTATTCACCTAAGTACTAAGTGAAAAATAGACAACAAACAAAGCGAAGTGAAAATGGAATAATAATTTTAAAAAAACTGTCAAAGCGTTTCAAAAGATAAGACTATACATCTTTTAAACATCTTTAGGGCTTTTTCCTGCGTCAATTGTAATTACACAATGAACAGTAATCTCTATTTATCATCAAAATGTAATTGAATATAACCACAAATAGATTTAATAAAGTTTTCACTTTCGAATGTGTGCTATTTGTGTTTCTCCCACAGTCCATTTTTTTCGTTTCGCACCTTCTCCCATCCCTAACCTGATACTCAGGTATAGTAGCCCCATCCCTTTATCATAGAACAATTGCAGGCGTCTGGCGATCACTTTAGAGAGTGGGTGTCTCAACTAAACAGCAACAACTCTGAATTAATTTATTTACCCAGCAACTTGGCGTTGAAATGACCATCGTGCGTGATCTGTGCATGCGTACTTTTCATTCTACAGCTCATTTGCGTTAATTTTGTCATTGACCGAGCGGGCTTGAAGATAATATTTCCGTTGAAGCAGTGACAATATCACAAAGGCTTTCAATGCGCCAGCGGCTTTGGGTGAGAAAAATGCAAACTAAAATTGAATTTCCGCTGAAACAGCGCTGTGACAAAAACTTGCATTGGCTGTGCGTGCCTCGGAACTAAGGTTTCCACACCCTGAGTCAGGTAATAGGATCGCACGCTCTTGAACTGTTTTTCCTGAATTTTGTTTTTATTCACTGTTTAGTTTTCGTCTCATATAGCCACAAGGCCAATATTGATTCATACAAACTATTACTTAAAATTAATACAACTAGTTTAATAAGCCCGATAGATTAATCTATTTCGACGAGGCGTCATATCCCGTGGGAGGGGTGTGTAGGAGAATTAAAAGGTCTAAAAGCTCTTAAAACATGCTATCTTCAGGCTATGAAGGTTAGCAGGTAACTGATAAAACTTTCCTAAAGGTTACCCGAAATAAATAGTTTATAATGTCTTACCAGCGCGTTCGTTGTTTGGCAGTAAATTCTTGGAAAATTACGCATGAGCAAACAAAGGGAAAAATCCCATGACTGGTGCGATTTTTTTGGTGACAAACAAGAAAGCGTGTAATTAGAAAATGCGTTACTGACGATAATCTAAAAAAAATCTCATAAGATTGACTAAAATTTAGTGCTAAAAAGTTTAGCTGATTCAGCGATATCCATCTAGCTTATTATCCAAGTTTTGGGAGACGTGTGTGGGAGGTTTCCTAAGGTTATCGATCTCGGTGACATGTAACGTGGGCTGCAACTTTCGAAATATTAAATTACCCACTTTTTTTATTATAAGCTGCATGGCAAACTGAATTACTTTCGAAAATAAATATTCATTTTGCGCTAAGCTTAATAAATTTTAATGAATTTCGGTCGATTTCATAGATATCGGAGTGACAATAATTTCCCTTAATGCATAATGCATAAAACATCACTTAGCAAAAATAACTTTCCTAGAATTCGGTCTTGGTAAACAACCCATCACTGCGCGCTCTCTTGATTTTCATAAAACTTAACATGAATCATCCACAGACTGGTAAAAAGTAGTTTTAAATCATTTTTAGGTTCTGCTTTAGATATTTGTTTCATGGTTGCGAAAGTACACGTTGCATATCGTTTAATTGAATACATCTTTTTTCCAAGAAACGAGCGATATGAAATCCCCCATGTGTTCGTGTTGACTTGTAAGTGATCCCTCGATAGATCTGTCAATCTTTGTCATGCTTCCAACCATTCTATTGGCTGCTTCCACACACACCCAAGAACATGAAACGACCTGTAAAATCAGACTATAAATAAGAAGGATTTACGTCATACCTATGACATCACTAAAAGCCAATCAGGAGCCAGACGCACAAATATACATACCAAAACGCGCCGATAACCCAGTCAGTTGCTCTAGAGAAAAGTAAAGAATAAGTCTTATAAAGGACGTTAAAAAAAACAGCCAGAAAAACCGTCCAAAAACACCTTCTCGTGTTTAAAATCTTACATCCATAATGTTATCGAGTCAAGGAATGCAGGTATTGATAAAATTTTGTTCAACTTTTTGCTAAAAAGCAACTTTGCTGAGGGCAGTACTTTAAACTCATGCTCAAGACCGTGCCTTCGCATCCATACTTTATCCTAAGCTTTGCTATAAGGAGTTCATTTGTATTTATGTGTTTTGTTTTTTATCTCTTTAGTTTAACTTTCCCATGAACGAAGCTTCTCTTCTAAGCCGACAGCTACAGGTAAGGATTCTATCGTTTCTGAACTCGTTCTTTCTTGTTGAGGACGTTTAGTTCCGCGTAGCTCGTCTTTTTGAAGGTTGCTACGTGCGATTTCTCATTATAGCGTTTTTTTTAATTCAAATTTCGACCAAAATCGAGAATATTTGTTACCTAATCAAGCTTTTTGTTCGATCAGGCTGTATTTTTATAATTTTTGAAGTTTGATGTACAAATTTCAGACAAATTTCATTTTGATTCAGCTTGCTTGAGCGCGTTCGAGTTCGCTCGTTGTCGCCCTCATATTTTGACAGATCTTGCCAGCTTTCGCCTTTGCTAAGATATTCGATCTCTTTTCGTTTTCTGATCTATTCTTTCTTTCGTTCATTTGTTTTTACAGAACTTGAACGAACCAATGGATTTTAAACATTTTCAAGGCTTGTACTACGCTAACCAAGCTGCAGTCCCCACAGCCCCTCCAGCCCATACTGTACCACAACAGTCTCTTGATGATGGATGGATGAACTCTTTCAATCAAGCCGATCTTCTAGGTAAGAGCTCTAAAAAACATTCATCTCAACCCTAAAGAATAATTTCAAAACATTAGTTAACTGTTTAAGCTGATTAAATCCTTTAACATCGTTGTTGTTCTTATCTAAATTTTAGATACCACTTCGATGTTTGGCAATGATTACGATATTAGCCAAATGCAAGACGGCACAACCTCTGACTATGATTCTGATGTAACTGAGATATTCGATGGAATCGTCGAAGAAAAGAAACCAGAGCTTTCTTCGACAAAGAAAGGTAAGATCGATCGAAACCGAAAGCGGAAAAATCGATGCAGCATGTTTTCCATGATGTCACTTTCGATACTTGGTTTCACTTTCCAATCCCGCGTCCCATTGGCTAGCTCCTGACATGATAAATAACATGATCTATTTTGGGTTCGTGACTATATCAATATCCAATAAGAATTGATCTAATTAATCCCACCCACATTTTGATGCCTCAGGGGTCATCATCAGAATCTTAAGAAGATTGACAGTAACTTCCCATTTCTAGTTTGAGAGCAAGCGACCAATAACAGTGAGCAAAATAATCAATTAATTCCTTTTCCTTTTATAGTAATGGACTTCCAACCCGAAGGTGAAACTCTTGGCTTGTCAGATGATCAACTTGCAAAGCTGATAGGGAATATTCTTAACGGTAAGATTCTGATGTGAAAAATATGTTTATCAGCTGGTTATATGATAGTTTTCTAAATTGATTATTAATTAGGATTTTAATTTTTTGTAGGAGGTGGAAACCAGATTCCTGATCTGTCATTCTTGAATGACTTTACAGAACTGGAAGAAGTCAAGAAAGTCCTGAACACCAGTCAACAACAGCAACCTTTCCAAACCCCTTTACAGGCATTTCAACAGAGCCCTCAGCAGACTTTCTCAAATCCCAAGGTTGAAGAAATGGTGAGCCACCAGCGTGCCTTGAGTCCTGCTTCAGTGACTGAAACTGCCTACAGTCCATGCTCAAGCACTGACGAAGGAATCGAAAGTGACTTTCATAGTGACAGTTTGAGCATGTGTAGTGGAGGGTCCCCAATGCCTAATCCATGCAGCCCTCTATCTGACGACAACTGTAAACAGAACATCTTGACGCAAGTGGTTCCTAATGTGCTAACCCAACAAACTGGAACTACAGGAAGAAGAAAGCGAGGGCCCAAGCCACCAGCCAAGTACAATGGAAATGGACCGATTCAACTCTGGCAGTTTCTGCTTGAGCTTTTGCTTGACACCAAACAAAAAGGCCTGATCAAGTGGACCCATGATGAAAGATTCGAGTTCAAACTTTTGAACCCAAACCTCATTGCTACGATGTGGGGCAAGAGAAAGAACAAGCCCAGCATGAACTACGAAAAGCTGAGCCGAGGACTCCGATACTACTATGACAAACATATTATTGATAAAGTCCATGGCAAGAGGTATGTGTACCAGTTTGTGTGCGACATTGAAAAGATCTTGGGTTATGACCCAACAGAGCAGAAGTCAGATGAGAAGGTGGAAGATGCTGTCTGTGGTGAGTCTGAAACTACTTCAGATTCCCAAGACTTTATCACTGACCACAGCCCAGAGAGTCTTGATTCTGGGATAACCGATTGGCCTGATTTCACGGCCTACTTTAACCAGTCATAATCTCTCTGCTATTTTTGTTGATAACCCCCCACAGTTGTGAAGTTATTCTCTACTTGCTGTTGATGATCCATGGTATTAATATATGATTTTTTTTTTTGTATTTTTTTTCTTAGTTGTATTTATGACATTTGAATTTTTTTGTAGCAATCTTATCTTTTCTAAAGATTTTTAGTTCATTATTGATAGTTTTTGGCTCATCAACAGCAACTGAGTATGACGAAAAGTAGCTTGCATCAAGCGATGGTCTTACGTGACCATATTATCCATCATTCTCAAGTATTCAGAAAGTCTCCCAACAATTTTTAGCCCAAAAAAATAACTTCAAAATTTAAAAACGTTTCTCATGATTTGATAATTGTCGTTTTTTTCACATCAATATGCTTTCTTCATGCTTGGGAATGTTTTTTTGGAGAAGTGACATGCAATGTATGTCCTTCTCTAAAATGTTACCCTTTTTTCATGACCTTGAAGAGTTCCACTAAGAAATTTATGTAGTTAAAAACCTTGGAACTGGTTTCAAGCATAAGCTGAGTTTTTGTAGATAGGTTTGCAGTTACTGCATCCTATTATTGATAGTTTATACTCAATGTTGAGTATTATAGCTGATAGTTAGAAGAAGAAAAAAAAAAAGAAAAATATGTATTAAAAAAAAAGGATTTAAAAAATTTAGATCATATTGGTCTTCACCTTACCCATTATATGGGTGCCTATTGCAAACACATTAATACAAAGTTATATAAAAGGTACAGTATGTACCAGCTTATCATGGTTTATTACCAGTATGTATGTATATGTTTCCAGTATATCTGTGCTAAAAAGTTGTAGATTTTACAGTTGTAAAATTAGAGTTGAAACATTTTAAGAAACAGATTATATGGTTGTTAGCATTCAGGTAGCATCACGTATGTTGTAAAACTTAGGATTGAAGCTACAAATAAAAATGTTATAAAGTGTAAATCTTGTTTTAATATTGTCCCAAAAACAGTGGTGGAGCATATTGCAGATGGTATGGGAGGGGGGTCCCAGTGATGGTCCAGTGCATAAACTTGGCGTGAATGGAGGCAGGGGAAGACCTCGGATGGTTGGAGTGGAGGGGATGTTAGCTCTCAATGGTTAGTACACACAATGTTGAATATTATTGTTGGTCAGGTACAAATAAACTTGGCATGAGTGGAGGCAGGGGAACAAAAGATGGAGCCCTCTAAAGTGATTAATTATCTGCAGGTGGTTGAAGAGAGATGGGGGATATGAAACCTTTTCTTGTAGGATTGGAAACCTGTGGCACTTTTAACTGACAGAGTAAGAACAGTTGTCAGTGTGGGTATCTATGAGCGACCGTGTTGTATTGGTTATGCTGTATGGCCAATACAACACGGACGTGAATGTTGTAAATAACTTGTGAAAAGCCATGAATAATTCATAAATCCTTTGGGACATTTTGAATTCATATGCTAATTAGATATGACCACTAGTGCTGTATCAGAACAGTATACATCCACTAGTGGTTGTATCTAATTAGCATTTTCATTGCAAGATTTGTATCAGGTTAACGAAATGTTATAAAATGGTAAGCCTACTAATCAATGATATATAATTATAATGATAACTCATAAATAAAAATTTGGATGGATTTAAAAAAAGAAACAAACAAAGAAAATAATTTAAAAACAAGCTAGTAAATGTAATAAATATACTAATAATAAATGAATAGATATGATAATCAGAAGAAACAATAATGAATGGTTCAACTTGGTAAATAAAAAAAGTGATGCTTGCCGTTGAGTAATATAGTAAAATCATTGCATTTTTAGACAAGGCCTTTTCGTTTAGTCATTTTGACACAATAAGACACATTCCAAATACATATTGTAATGTTCTCCAAAGAATATCACGATTAAAGCAAAGACCAAAATGAAAAGATTATTACTATACAGTGTCTGGACATAAATCACTGTGTGGTATCCCTGTGTACTCTAGACAAACAATGAAAGGAGAATATAGACTTGAGGACAATTACCAAGATCACTTTGGATAAAATAAAGGCTTGAAAAAACATTTTAACAACCAATTGATTTAATTAACATAAAATAATACTAGTTCATTTTATAACTATTAAGTGACTTCGTAATAAGGTATTTTATGATTTAGTAAATGTTTTATTGAGGTAAGTTTAAATTCTCCTTATGTGAAGTGGGCAGAGGAAGTAATAGTGACGTCACATCAAGTTTGGTCGCCAGGTGCTCCACATTTCCTGCCGCCGAAGACAACTGAATTTCTTTCTCGAGTTGATATTTTCTGCTTCGAAAAGACACCAGAATTGCTATAAAAACACCTATGATTGGTCTGCAAATATTCAAAATTCTCAAGTTTCAAGTTTAAGAGAAGTTTTCATCGTTTTTTTTAAAGTTTGTTCGGCGTTTCCGCCGGAAGGTTGGACAAGACGCTTTTGGTGAGTTTTGTGCGCGTGTTCGTTTTGAGTCGAGCTGTTCTTTTCTTTCTAACGGAAATAGCTGGTTTTCGTGCACGATATATGTTGTAATCTCGCTTAACTTCCCACTTATGACTTAAATGATACCTCGTAGTTTGATTTTAATGGTTTATTCGTAATTTCATTGGAGAATTTTCGCGAAGTAACATCTGCGTGTCTTTCTGCTCGCTACGAAAAGGAAGTGAGGCCACACTGCAGGTAAACAGGAAGGGCTCATGTTTCTTGCTTTTGGCTTGAAAATCTCGTTAACTATACAAAATATGCTTGCATTTGATCCAATTTTCATCTTCCAGAGTCAAATAGAGTAAGATGGAGTGTTTTGTTTGGTCTCTGTAGACATTTGTTATGTCAAAGTAGAACTTTGGAAGCTATGCATCGTTGTAATCGTTGTAGTACACAACTCATTCCCGAAAACGTGAAAATAAATTTAAAAGTTCTGCTCCTTAAATGCTTTTATTTGTTCGCTCAATAATCCGCAAAGAACAAAGCCTACAGAAGTAATTTTGATAACAGCATTTCAATATCACAGCTGATTTTAAGAAACTTTTTTTGTTCCCAACGTGTGTATGCTTATGTTCCTCTTTTACTCCGACGAAGGACTAGCGTCCGAAACGTCAGTAAGTTTTTTCATCTTCTCACGGTGTATAATTTACCCTTTTATCATTTATGCTTATATTCGATTACTTCGCATATTATAAATCATTCTTGATTTTACAGTTGATTGCAGTAATAACCGTTGAATATGCTTAGTAGTATTTTATTTATTTCATGTTGTAAAAGAGGGAGAATTAGTGAATGGAATCCGTTCTGCTTTTTAAAGCGGATGTGCCAGAGACATACAAGCATGCAAATGATAATAAGTCTTGCATAAAAAAATATAAATCTAGCTCTAATAAATTGGATCACAGAATACTAGACATTTATTACCATTAAGTCTTTTTTAATTGATGTTTTTAAAAGCCATTTCATTGGCTTTTTCAAAAAACTCTTTCATTTATTTTAAATTATTAACATTTATTACAGTTACTTTTAACATTGATACACACTGTGATCAAATGTCTTTGAGTAACCTACTGTTTTTATGCTTTACAAAATTCAGGCAATTGCATATTAGGGACAGACCATTAGATAGTTTATAAGGGGGGGGGGGGGGGTGCATAAATTTTTTAAAAAAATATCGAGCAAGCACTTAAACCTCAAAAAAAATATCATGCAGCCACTTCTGTTAGAAGAAAAATATCTAACTGTACGCAAAAAAATAACATGCAATGGTTGAGCCAAGAAAATAGATATCATGCAATCAAATTACATGTATTGATCAATACCTAACCTTCAAACATATTTTTTTCTTCTTCTAAGCACAGTAGTAACACATCCTACCAATAACATGCAGAAGTAATTTTTTCTTGAGTCAGCCTGCGACAAACACTGGTCTATTAACCATTTCAGAGTCAAAGTAAAAATGTGTTGCATCATGGGGTTGTTTTTAAGGGACATTTTATCAGTCAGTTGACATTTTATGCATAAAGAAATGAAAGAAATCAGTTAAGGTTTATATCACTTCTTACTCATATGACACTGTGATAGCATAAAACGTACTAAAACCTTCTTAAAATATATAAAAAGATATGAACATGAAGTTTCAATCGCTATCACTTTTCTTTCACTTTTCACTATCAGCAAGTAAAAAAGATACATAAAACCATCTTATGATGCATAGCGCACTGCGACTCTGGAAGGGCTAACAGATTATTAGAATCTGAGAAAACTATTGTAATATAGTACTACTGTTAACAAGTAGTTTCTTTTTGAAAGTAGTTTTTGATTGAGGTATGAGTCTCTATTACAGTTACCTTCAGTGAATTAGGAAAAGGACTGTTCCATTTTTACAGTGAGATCACCCGAACTGTGAACACTTTGAGCTGTTTTTAGGTTATTATTTCCTTAACTTTCTACTGTTTCAAACCCTCTAAAATGAAAAATTGATTTCAATATATCTTATTTCCAATTGATTGGCTCAAGGAATTATTAATATTTACATCATTTTAAAAAAAAGTGACAAAAAACTCAAAGCGTTCGTGGTTCAAGTGTAATGTAAAAGTATTGTACTCTGACGTAAACCTAAACCTGTTACATTTTCTGTGAGTCATACAGGTAGATGGAATGATAACACAGCATCAAAGACTAAATTAGCTTTTGATGGTAGATTGAATGGCAATTTAGTTGATTTTTGACTACAGGTGTGAAAAAGTAGAATTTAAAGTGGTATTTAAAATAGTTTGGTAAAGAAAAGGCCACACAGTATTAAATTGAATTTTTACACAGCTTTTTAATCACAAATATATTGAACTTTGATAGCCATCACACTGTGAGGACTTTGAGAGCAAGACCTTTAATTGCATAGCAAAATGCCAAAATATTAAATAAAACATGGAGCATCTAATGTCATTATTCTTTTTTAAATAGAAAGTCAAGTTTATTAAAAAGTGATGGAGTCAGAAGAAGGAACAGGTGTGGGGAATGATTTTCAATTGGTGATCATTCAAACCATGGCATCTGTAAATGCTGATCAAGTACGATTGCTTGTAGAAGAAAACGTTGGTAGAAAACTAGAAGATTTTGGCGTTTTTTACAAGGAAAATGAGGTATACTCATTAAGAAATTATCTTACAAATCTTTTATCTGTATAATGAAATATTGATATGTGCTTTTTAAGATTAGCTTTTTTACCAATTAAGAACAGCATCAATGAAGAATTTATCATCTGGTTTATAATAATAATTTATTTTTACTGTGACTTTAATTATTTATTTTGTCTGTGACTTGAAACTTTTAAATAAATATTTGTTGTGTTTTTTTTTGTAGCTTGCCAAGGATAAAACCCTACAAGAACAAGGCATTGATGAAGGAGAAGTATCCCTAACTATTCATCTAAAAGGTTTGATTATGCAAACCAAGATGCATATAATATTTACTGGTCATTAATTTCATTATTTAATGTTCAATAATCAATAATTTGTGATATGAATTTAGAGATCCATTAGTTTTCATGGGTTTATGACCAACAGCCAGAATATGAACCATTCCAGCTTGCTTTTTACATTTAGGATTTCATGTTTCATCTTGTAGATGTTTGTTACATGAATGACACCTTTGACTCTGTTGAGCAACATTAACAAAACATTTTTAAAAGAAAATTCATTAACAAAACATTTTCAAAAGAAATGTCACCAACATGGGTTAGTACTCTATGTAAGACTACATAAAATGGCACTATTTGATTATCAATTATTGATTATAACATCCTGAAACTCTAATCCTAACCCCAACAACCAAAAAACCTAACCTTAAACTTTATTACGGAATAGTGCCATTTCATGTAGTCTTATATGTTATATGAAGTAGTAAGACCAAAATGTATTCACAGCCATTATAAAAGTTTTTCCAGGATTTTCTATACATTACAATAATTAGATTATTACATGGCACCTGACTGTCTCTACTTAGAGTAATAACTCTAAAATCACCAAAGAAGAACACATCATTAGCCATTTAACTTAATCTGATCGTTAGACTATTCATAGCAAAATCCAGTTCACAAGGTGCAGCTTTTTTTTGTCTGGTTTTACAGTGAATACAGTCTACTGTTAATTTGTATATTCATTGTTACCTTTCTCAAGTTTGAAAATAAAGTGTTGTGCTTGTACCTCATGCTACATAAAACTGTAGATGGGGATGAGAATTAAAAGCTCTATTATCTGCCATAATCTCAAATATTCTACACATCATTTGTCACTTCATTAACAGCTGTCTTTCATTGATTTTGGGTGAAGAAAATTGAACTTCTCATGTTAAAATACAGGGACATTTGAATGAAAAAAATTATAGATTCTGTAACTTTATTTTATGCATTCAATGTATAGTAAAATATGATATATGAATGATGTTAGATTATTGTCATGATGCTAAGTCATGTTTAAACTACATCTATGCAATTAACCCTCTTTATAAATAATGCTGATTTGAAAATAAATCTGTTTGACACTCCTATCAGTTTCAACCTATCATAAGCCCCACAATGACAGTGATTCAAATTATACAAATGGTTCTAGACATAGACCTTTATGCTCCTTTCTCATTATCTTACAGATGAAAATAAGATTATAGAGATTGTCTCATGTAATGCTGTGACAGTACAAGCCATGGAACTACAAACTGGTAAGGGACTTTTGACTAAGACAACATCTAAGTTTTTGACTTTCATCTTTTATTGAATTGTACCTTGTAACATAATTATAAAATTTTTGTATAAAAAAATGGATATAATTTTTATTTGGGTTTCTTTTAGATAACATTCGCAAAGACAGTGACATCAAAGATGGTAAGAAAATTGGTTGACAAACCTTTTTAAAATTTTTGAAATCATTATGACTTCTTGGACTGCAGACGTCAATGTTGAGTTAAATTACAGGTTAATTTCACCCATTCCAGACCATGTGTTTTTCCCTTTAGTATTTTTCCTTGTTTACCATTGATTAATGCTTTTTGTTTGAAAAGATACGTATGGACCTGGATGAAGCTCAAACAAAGAATCTTATCCTAAAGAGAATGACTTATTGTGTGAAATGAGAGAATATTGTTCCCAATCTCATTTCTCTCATTGTGGTATTTTTTTCCCTAGAAAACACCATACCATTGCTGGAGGTAGTCACACCCGACCTTGTTGAACAAAAGAATGTGGTGTACTTAGAGCCAGAAGTGATTCCTAAGAAAAGAAGAAGATCCAACACATCTAATAAAGGTACTAAGGGATTTTTAATTTTATCTCATTCTGGACTTTTTTGTGGGTGCCAACAGTATTTACAAAGCCAGAGTGAAGTGGGTCTAGTTGGAATAAATAAAGTTTTTGAATCAGAATGATGTAGTTTTTGGTTCAATCTTGCATAAAAATGCATGATTTTTTCTTATATTTCTGCCATCCCTGAAACCAAGCAAAAGATGAGAAAATTCAAACTCTCCATTCTCTGCTTTCTTTGCAAGCTGATTGAGAGTCTTTGCAAGCCAATTGAGAGTCTTTAAAAACCAATTAAATTTGCAAACCATTTAGTGTCTTATGATTATGTGTTTGACCCATTTGCAATAAATGTGCAATCAACACAGCCAAAGATATCTGGTCGGGTTTTTAATCCAAAAAAAATTAACTGGTGAAACTCAAAAATTGACTACAAAACTACAAGAGGTATAATACAGCTATTTAGCTAGAATACTATCATTTTAGTAACTAATGCTGAATGTTGTATAATGATAGGGATATTAATATGTATTTTTTGATTAATCTTTGTTTTTTTTATCTTCCAGCCAGCCCCAAGTCTCCAATATCCCCTCTAACGCCCCAACAAGTTCCTGTTATTAGCTGTGCAACTACTAGCATTGGTAAGTGTGTATTGGTATAACAAAGGATGGTATTTGTTACTCCCTTAGTTTTCTTTGTATGCATCAAACCCTTGTTTTATCATTGTTGTGAGGACTTGTGGTGTATCCTGGCTTATTATCAGTGTGTTTATACAACACCATTGAAAATACAGCCAACTGAAATACAAGAAAGATGAATTCATCAGGCATTGCAGTCTGGGTATTTTCAGTGACATGGGATAGCACAGTTAAAAATGCTTTCTTGTGGTACATTATGGAATATCCCACTTGTCATTGGCAAGATGATTTGTGTGGATACAATGTCGGATTTATAATGTTAATGTCTGATCAAAACTAGGACTTTCTGGTCAAATTTTTGCCTTACTGGTCATTTTGACCAGTAACGTTGAGCGATAAATGAGGTATGACTAAGCTAAAACTAATTTGGCCTGTGATGACCAGTGACTGACTGACCATTATTTTAAGCCCTGTACTAGAAAGTACAAGTGACTTGTGGAAATTCCATAGCACATTTGTAATATACCACTCGAAACAATATTTCAGGGGCACATGCCCCCCCACCAAATTTTTTTGGGGGGCCTGGCCCCCCCAAAAAACATTGGTTCTTAGTCATTGTTTTATGGCGCATGCGTCTGCAATCAAACAAAACATTGCCATTATCACATAGCGTTAAATATAATCTTCAGTGCCCCCCAAAGATTTTTGCAGTGGCCCCCCAAAGATTTTTAGCTTCCTGCCGCCCCTGTATTTAACATTAGTATGTAGAGTCTATGAGTAGAACATTTATAGGTAAAACTTAATTATCTTTTAGGTCTAATAAAGCCAGCTGTTGCTCTATCCACTGACAGCGCAAACCAGCAAATCTCAGTCATCAAAAATGGTGAGTATGATGCAATCTTATTTTCACTTCATTTGTACTTTTTTTTCATTGATCAATGAAATTTGTAAAAAATAAGAAAGTGAATCTTTAACAAATAAATCATTTATTATGATTTCGTTTGTGTTTCTAGGTGTTGAGAATGCTATTTCTGTTAAAAATGAAGGTAGGTGGTGAAAAATTTTTAATTATCGTGGTTCTTCCTTTGCATCCCCCATCCTATGACAGCCTATACCCCACCACCACAACAAGAACATTATAGCGATCGATGATTTATGATTTTTTACTTAATGGGAATAAAGGGTGGGCAGAGTTTGCTAGGTCTCTACCTTGTTTCAAGGGTTTTTCTCTGAAGTGAACTTCAGTTTCTTCCTCCCACAAAAACATGTTAAATTCAAGTTCAATCTGTAAGTTAACTGTGCCCTAAAATTGATCAGACCAGAGATTGTTTAAGGGTATCTTGATTAAATTTGAAAGTATTTTACTCAAATTTTATATTGAATGATTAATCAGAAACAAGTGGTGAAGAAGATGAAACAAAGACAAGAACCATTGATGGCAAGACCCCAGGCAACAGATCAGGTAAATATAACTTAAAACAAAATTCCTTCCGTATCAATGACACTGATGGAATATTAAAAAGAAAGAAAATGTATGAGACAGGGTTTACAGAATAAGCAGCCAGCCGCTGTGGAGATTGCTTCTTAATTGACTGCCAGCTACTTTTTCTTTTCTATAAAAATACCATCCTGTTCCTTGTATTGGATCACAGCCAGCAACTTAGGACTTATGACTACCTAGTCTAAAACATTCTGAAAGCCCTGATAAGATCGGCTTCATTGACAAAACTTACGTCACTTAATGAAATGAACTGATAAATAAAATGACTGATTAATCAATGGTCTTGACTGATTGGCTGTATTAATCAATGGTCTTGACTGATTGGCTGTATTAATCAATCGTCTTGACTGATTGGCTGTATTCGTTGTAGGTAACAATGGACAAATCCAGTTATGGCAGTTTCTCCTTGAGCTTCTGACAGACAAGTCCTGTCGACACCTTATCATGTGGGTGGGAGAAGAAGGAGAATTCAAACTCAATGACCCAGAACAAGTAGCTCAACTATGGGGCAAGAGAAAGAACAAGCCTGCTATGAATTACGAGAAATTAAGCCGAGCATTAAGGTACTACTATGATGGAGACATGATCCATAAAGTACACGGGAAACGGTTTGTCTATAAGTTTGTGTGTAACCTGAAAAACCTGCTTGGATACAGTGCCGCAGAGCTGAGTAAGTTAGTAATGGAGGCGACAGAGACACAAGTAGATCAAAGTTGTACTCCATTATCAGTTTGAGTGTGGTTCCAAGTTGTTACGAGCATGCATGTGAGGTAATGAATGGGGTTAAGAAGGATATGTGTATATAGTCAATATAGGTAGATAAGGTACAGTTAATTAAAAGAATGTCATTGTCTGGCTCAAGCTAACGAGAATGAAATGAAAGAATGAAAGGCAGTGTGGGTAGAAATCGTTGAAGTGGTTAACTGCATAATTATAGCTCCCTCACAGGACTTCGGAATGCAGCTCAATTTGGAGCGCAAAACGATAAGGTTCCCAATTCTCAGGAGATTGATAATGTTTCTTTTGTTTTGTCCTGAAAATTGAGCTCCTTTGACGTCACATGCAAGGGGTCTATTCAATAAAATATGCCCTAGGATTAGAGTAGCCCTTTTCAATCCCATTACTTAGGCTGCATTCATAATGTATGGCAGAGGGTAGGGTGCAGGTGAAAATTTGAAATGTCCACAATAATTCTTAACACCCCCCCTTAAAGTCATGCAAAAAAATACAATTCCCCCTAAGCAAGGCTTGTAGCTTCTCCCAAAAATTGTGCATCCCCCCATTTTTCTGATTAAAATTTTACCCATCCCCCCTTTT